>NC_041380.1:263310643-263357044 GCF_002162155.2 Triticum dicoccoides
GCTACCGTCGGGGCAGAGGCAAGGTCGGGGGGTCGCGATGGGGCGGCGGGCTCGGTGCCCTCGATCCCGATTTGGATCGGGGAGGGAGGCAGAGGGAGGAGTGGGACGTGGGAGGGAGTGGGGGAAGTGGGGAGGAACGGGGGGATTGTGCGGGGAGACGGGATCGTGGAGGGGAGAGGCTAGGGTTCGAAGTCGGCAGGCCATATAGGCCAGGGGCGTGGTTAGGCCGGTGGGCCGGCTGGCTGGGTCGTGGCCTAGTTGGCCGGGGGGAGGGGTTCTGTTTTTATTTCTCTTTTGTTTAAGTTTTTGGTTTTTATCTATTTTCCTTTGTTGTTTATTTATTTATTTTAGTTTGAATAAAATACATGACTGGTTCCTAAATTAGTCTAAACAATTATACTACTGGCACATAACTTCGGGCATCCAAATAAAATAGTCTAATAATTTATCAATTGTATAATGCATTTAACTAATTGTTTTGCTACGGTTTTATTTAATTTTAGGACAGTCAAACACTTTTAAAGATGTTGGTTTCTCCACCATTATTACATATGTATTATTTGGTACAACCTGAACATTTTAGTTTTAATATTTGAAAACTTTTATTGTTTGCCTTTAATTTGAAGTCGAATTCTGAATCGGTTTTGAACTAACGTGAGATTATCAACAGTAACAGAGGTTTCGTGATATCATTACCAGAGGGTTACTGTAGCTTAATTACCCGGGCGTCACACTTAGCAAGAGAGTTGGGTGTTTCACCTTGGCCTTCTTACCCTATCCTACCCACACAGTACTTGGATTTTGATGCTATGAAACGTCATAAGATCCTTAGTGGTGAACCCTATGATTTTACTTATAACCTGTTGTTTAATAAAAGGTCCATTGTGGAAACATTTTTGCATGCGCCTGTTCTCTTTGATGTTCACAACAAGGGAAGATATTATGTTCGTGAGAGCGAGGCCCGAGCACATAACGCAACAGTTGTGGCTGCGCGGCGGGCTGAGGTGTCTGCACCCAGAGCTTCCGTGAGCTACCACTCCGACCACTAGGCAGGCAACTGACAGTGATTACCAAGTTAGGACAAAACCCTAAGCTTGGGGGAGTATGTATTTCCACCGACATTACATTCATGTTCACACATTTTCATTCTAGTTGTTAGTGTCCACACTTTTTCATTGTACTATCCATGCTAGATTTATTTCCTCGCTCTCTTATTATGTGTTTGAAAAACTTTGAGAAAATTCAAAAATATTTCCTGCTTCTTTTCGGTTTTTCATCCAAGTTTAATTAGTTGTAGTATTAAATATAAAACCCCAAAAAGATTTCCTTGTTCTTCTTTTGCTTGTTGGGAGCTTTCCTGTGTAAATAGTTTTTTTTCGCTTTTGTTTTTCTTTCATTAATTTGTTTCATCCAGAAAAACCAAAAACTCCAAAAATATTTCAGTGTGTTTCTCCGCATTTCTTTTCCGTTTGTTGAGTGGCTCTCTTATGCATTATTGTTGATCCAACAAAGAGCCCATATTACTTTGTCTTCTCCTTTTGAATAAAATGTTTGCAGATTCCAGCTTAGTCCATGGCACTCTTGCACTATTATCATTTTTATATCATTCGGTCGTGCAAGTGAAAGGAAATAATGACGATATTTGATGAAGTGGCTGTGGCAGGGAGAAACGGGTATGAACTCAACTTGTTCTGTTTTTGTAAATATGTGATAACCCACAAGTACAGGGGATCATTTGTAGCCTCCTTCGATAAATAAGAGTGTTGAACCCAACGAAGAGCTAAAGGTAGAGCAAATATTCCCTCAAGTTCTATCGACCACCGATACAACTCTATGCACACTTGACGTTTGCTTTACCTAAAACAAGTATGAACCTATTTGGAAAGAATAAAACTATGAGTACTTTGCGAGAAGAAAACTATGAATAAATTACAAGGTAATAAAAGTGGATAGCTTTTGTCAATAAGAAAGTCATTTGTCCCTAGGCAATCGATAGCAAGTACCGGTAATCATTCTTGCAATTTTATATGAGGGAGAGGCATGAGCTAACATACTTTCTCTACTTGGACCATATGCACTTATGCTTGGAACTCTAGCAAGCATCCACAACTACTAAAGATCATTAAGGTCGTGAAACCTAACCATAGCATTAAGTATCAAGTCCTCTTTACTCCCATACGCCATAACCCACTTACTCGGGTTTAAGCTTCTATCACTCTCGCAACCCACCATAAGCGAACCATGGACATATTACAACACCCTACAGCGAGGATCCCCCACGTTTGCATGAGGCGGAGGGCACCGTAGGTCAGCATCATAAATAAAATATACAATCATACCAACCAAGATCATGATTAACCCACAGGACAAAGAATATCTACTCAAACATCATAGGATAACCATAGATCATTGGGAAATATTATATGGAGTTGAGCACCATGTTTAAGTAGAGATTACAGTGGGGGGAAGAGGTGTTACACCGCTATATAGAGGGGGAGAAAGTTGGTCTAGACGGTAGCAAGATTGTTGATGTAGATCGCCGTCACGATCCCTGCCCCGGCGGCACTCCGATGCCGCCGTGAGAGAGGGGGAGAGAGCCCCCTCCTTCTTATTCTTCCTTGGCCTCCCCCCAAGATGGGAGGTGGGTTCTCCCTCTGGTCCATGGCCTCCATGGCGGCGAAGGGGCAGGAGCCCCTCAAAGATTGGATCTCCCACTCTGTTCTCTTCTATTTCGCGTTCACCAGATCTGGCCGAAAACCGTTTCTTATATTACAGGAGATCCATAACTCCGATTGCGCTAAAATTTTAACGCGGTTGTTGATACGTCCATTTTGCATCATGTTTTATTACTGTTATTTATAATGTTTTTATCCATAATAATGCATTTTGGAGTAATTCTAATGCCTTTTCTATCACAATTTGCAAGGAACAAACCAAGAGGGAGAATTCCGGCAGCTGGAAATCTGGACCTGGAAAAGCTACGTCAGGCCACCTATTCTGCACAACTCCAAATGAGCTGAAACTTCATGAAGATTTTTAATGGATTATTTAAGAAATAATGGAGCCAATAAACACCAGAGGGGGCCACCAGGTGGGCACAACCCACCTGGGCGCGCTAGGCCCCCAAGCGCGCCCTGGTGGGTTGTGGCCTCCTCGGCCCACCTCCGGTGCCCATCTTCTGGTATATAAGTCATTTTGACCTAGAAAAAAATAAGGAGGAGTCTTTCGGGACAAAGCGCCTCAGCCTTGATGCGGAACTTGGGTAGGAGCACTTTTGCCCTCCGGCGGAGCGATTCCGCTGGGGGAACTTCCCTCCCAGAGGGGGAAATCATCGTCATCATAATCACCAACAACTCTCCCATCTTGGGGAGGGCAATCTCCATCAACATCTTCAACAGCACCATCTCCTCTCAAACCTTAGTTCATCTCTTGTGTTCAATCTTGTTATCGGAACTATAGATTGGTGCTTGTGGGTGACTAGTAGTGTTGATTACATCTTGTAGTTGATTACTATATGGTTTATTTGGTGGCAGATTATATGTTCAGATCCATTATGCTATTTAATACTCCTCGTATCATGAACATCTTTATCATTTGTGAGTAGTTACTTTTGTTCTTGAGGTCACGGGAGAAATCATGTTGCAAGTAATCACGTGAACTTGATATGTGTTTGATATTTTGATAGCATGTATGTTGTTATTCCCTCAGTGGTGTCATGTGAACGTCGACTACATGACACTTCACCATATTTGGGCCTAAGGGAATGCATAGTGGAGTAGAAATTAGATGGTGGGTTGTGAGAGCGACAGAAGCTTAAACCCCAGTTTATGCGCTATTTTGTAAGGGACGGATTGGATCCAAAAGTTTAATGCTATGGTTAGAATTTATTCTTAATACTTTTCTCGTAGTTGTGGATGTTTGCAGGAAGGTTAATCATAAGTAGGAGGTTTGTTCAAATAAGAACATCACCTAAGCACCGGTCCACCTACATATCAAATTATCAAAGTAGCGAACACAAATCAAACCAACATGATGAAAGTGACTAGATGAAACTCCCGTGTACCCTCAAGAACGCTTTGCTTATCATAAGAGACCGATTTGGCCTGTCCTTTGCCTCAAAAGGATTTGGCTACCTTGCTGCACTTTTGTTACTACTATTGTTATTTTCTCGTTACAAATTATCTTGCTATCAAACTACTCCATTACTTACAATTTCAGCACTTGTAGACATTCCCTTACTGAAAACCACTTGTCATTTCCTTCTGCTCCTCGTTGGATTCGACACTCTTACTTATCGAAAAAGAGCTACAATTGATCCCCTATACTTGTGGGTCATCAAGGCTATTTTCTGGCGCCGTTGCCGGGGAGTGAAGCGCCTTTGGTAAGTGGAATTTGGTAAGGAAACATTTATATAGTGTGCTGAAATTTATTGTCACTTGTTACTATGGAAAATAATCCTTTGAGGGGTTTGTTCGGGGTATCTTCACCTCGTCCGGAACCACAGTTAGCAACCCCTCAACCTACTGCACCTACTGAAAATATTGAATATGAAATTCCTTCGGGTATGATAGAACAACTGCTAGCTAATCCTTATGCAGGAGATGGAACCGAACATCCTGATATGCACTTGATATATGTGGAACAAATTTGTGGATTGTTTAAGCTTGCAGGTTTACCCAGGGATGAAGAGATGAAAAAGGTTTTCTCTTTATCTTTGAAGGGAAAAACATCGGCATGGTATAGGCTATGTGATGATATTGGATCATGGAATTGGAATCATTTGAAATTGGAGTTCCACCAAAACTTTTATCATATGCATCTAGTTCATCGTGATCGGAATTATATATATATAATTTTTGACCTTGTGAAGAAGAAAGTATCACTCTAGCTTGGGGGAGGCTTAAGTCAATGTTATATTCATGCCCCAATCATGATCTCTCAAGAGAAATTATTATCCAGAATTTTTATGCTCGACTTTCTCGTAATGATCAAACCATGCCCTGTCAAAAAAATGATCAAACCATGTTTGATACTTCTTATGCTGGTTCATTTATGAAGAATACTATTGAATTCCGGTGGGATCTTTTGGAAAGAATTAAACGCAACTCTGAAGATTGGGACTTCGACAAAGGTAAAGAGTCAGGTACTAAACTTGAGTATGATTGCGTTAAATCTTTTATGGATACCGATGCTTTTCAAAAGTTTTTAGCACTAAATATGGAATTGACTCTGAGATAGTAGCCTCCTTCCGTGAATCATTTTCTACTCACGTTGAACTTCCTAAGGAGAAGTGGTTTAAATATCACCCACCTATTGAATAATAAATTTAAGAACCAGTACCAGTTAAAGAAGAAACTATACTTTATAATGTTGATCTAGTTGTTCCTTCTGCTTATATTAAGAAACCACCTTTCCCTGTTAGGATTAAGGAGCATGCTAAAGTTTCAACTATGGTTAACAAAAGCTATATTAGAACACCTAAACCTGATGAACAAATTAAAGTTGAACCTAGTATATTGCTATGGTTAAAGATCTCCTGGAAGAAGATATGGATGGGCATGTTATTTACTTATGTGAAGAAGCTGCTAGAATTGCTAAACCTGATAAAAGAGATAAACATAGACCTGTTGTTGGCAGGCCTGTTATTTCAGTTAAAATAGGAGATCACTGTTATCATGGTTTATGTGACATGGGTGCTAGTGTGAGTGCTATTCCTTACACTTTATATGAAGAAATCATGAAAGACATAGCACCTGCTGAGACAGAAGAAATAAATGTTACTAGTAAACTTGCTAATAGAGACACCATATCACCATTTGGGATTATTAGATATGTTGAAGTCTTGTGTGGGAAAATAAAATACCGTACTGATTTTCTTGTTCTTGGTTCCCCACAACATGACTTTTGTCCTATTATCTTTGGTAGACCTTTCTTGAATACAGTTAATGCTAAGATAGATTGTAAGAAACAAACTGTTGGTGTTAGCTTCGGCGATGAGTCTCATGATTTTAATTTTTCCAAATTTAGTAGAAATCATCATGAAAAAGAATTGCCTAGTAAGGATGAATTAATTGGTCTTGCTTCTATTGCTGCTCCACCTACTGATCCTTTAGAACAATATTTGCTAGACCATGAAAATGATTTACATATGGATGAAAGAAATGAAATAGATAAGGTTTTCTTTGAACAACGTCCTCTCCTTAAACACAATCCGCCTATTGAAACTCTAGGAGGTCCTCCTCCACCTAAAGGTGATTCTGTGTTTGAATTAAAACAGTTGCCAGCCACTTTGCAATATGCTTATCTCGATGAAAAGAAGATATATCCTGTTATTATTAGTGCTAACCTTTCAGAACATGAAGAAAAAAGATTATTGAAAGTTCTAAGGAAGCATCAGGCTGCTATTGGATATACTCTTGATGATTTAAAGGGCATTAGTCCCACTTTATGATAGCACAAAATTAATATGGAACCTGATGCTAAACCCGTTATTGATCACCAACGTCGGTTGAATCCAAAAATGAAGGAAGTGGTAAGAACATAAATCTTAAAACTTCTGGAAGTAGGTACAATCTATCCTATAGCTGATAGTAGATGGGTAAGTCATGTTCATTGTGTCCCTAAGAAAGGAGGTATTACTGTTGTTCCTAATGATAAGAATGAACTTATTCCACAAAGAATTGTTACAGGCTATAGAATGGTAATTGATTATAGAAAATTAAACAAAGCAACTAGAAAAGATCATTACCATTGCCTTTTATTGATCAAATGCTTGAAAGATTATCTAAGCACACACACTTTTGCTTCTTAGATGGATACTCTGGCTTTTCACAATTAACTGTTTCTCAACCTGATCAAGAAAAGACTACTTTTACTTGTCCCTTTGGAACTTATGCTTATAGACGTATGCCTTTTGGTTTATGCAATGCACCTGCTACCTTTCAAATATGTATGACTGCTATATTCTCTAACTTTTGTGAAAAGATTGTTGAGGTTTTCATGGATTACTTTTTTGTTTATGGGAAGTCTTTTGATGATTGTTTAGGCAATCTTGAGCGAGTTTTGGGATGTGAACAAACAAATCGTGTCTTGAATTGGGAGAAGTGCCACTTTATGGTTAATGAAGGCATTGTCTTGGGTCATAAAATTTCTGAAAGAGGTATTGAAGTGGACCAAGTTAAGGTTGATGCAATTGAGAAAATGCATGTCCTAAGGACATCAAAGGTATTCGTAGTTTCCTAGGTGATGCTTGTTTCTATAGGAGATTTATCAAAGACTTTTCTAAAATTTCTAGGCCTTTTACTAATCTTTTGCAAAAGGATATTCCTTTTTGTTTTTGATGATGATTGTTTAGAAGCCTTTGAAACACTCAAGAAAGCCTTAATATATGCACCTATTGTTTAACCACCTGACTGGAACTTGCCTTTTGAAATTATGTGTGATGCTAGTGATTATGTTGTTGGTGCTGTTCTAGGACAAGGAGTTGATAAGAAACTTAATGTTATTCATTATTCTAGTAAAACTCTAGATAGTGCTCAAAGAAATTATGCTACTACTGAAAAAGAATTCTTAGCAGTGGTGTTTGCTTGTGATAAATTTAGATCTTATATTGTTGATTCCAAAGTAACTGTTCACACATACCATGCTGCTATTAAATATCTTATGGAAAAGAAAGATGCTAAACCTAGACTTATTTGTTCGATTCTCTTGTTAGAAGAATTCGATTTACATATCATTGATAGAAAAGGAGTTGAGAACCCCGTAGCTGATAATTTTTCTAGGCTTGAAAATGTGCTTGATGACGCACTACCTATTGATGATAGTTTTCCTAATGAGCAGTTAGCTGCAATAAATGTTGCTAATAGTAATCCTTGGTATGCTAGCTATGCTAATTACATTGTTGCTAAATATTTACCACCTAGCTTTACATACCAGCAAAAGAAAAAATTCTTCTATGATTTAAGACATTACTTTTGGGACGACCCACATCTTTATAAAGAAGGAGTAGATGGTATTATTAGACGTTGTGTACCTAAGCATGAATAGGGACAAATCCTATGGAAATGTCACTCCGAGGCTTATGGAGGGAATCATGCTGGAGATAGAACTGCTCACAAGGTATTGCAATCTAGATTTTATTGACCTACTCTCTTCAAGGATGCCCGTAAGTTTGTCTCTTCTTGTGATGAATGTAAAAGAATAGGTAATATCGGTAAGCGTGAAGAAATGCCTATGAATTATTCACTTGCTATTGAACCATTTGATGTTTGGGGATTTGATTACATGGGACCTTTTCCTTCCTCTAATGGGTATACACATATTTTGGTTGCTGTTGATTATGTTACTAAATGGGTAGAAGCCATTCCAACCAGTAGTCCTGATCACAACACCTCTATTAAAATGCTTAAGGAAGTTGTTTTCCCAAGGTTTGGAGTCCCTAGATATTTAATGACTGATGGCGGTTCACACTTTATTCATGGTGCTTTCCATAAGGTGCTTGCTAAGTATGATGTTAACCATAGAATTGCATCACCCTATCATCCTTAGTCTAGTGGTCAAGTTGAACTTAGCAATAGGGAAATAAAATTAATTTTGCAAAAGACTGTTAATAGGTACATGAAGAATTGGTCTAGAAATTAGATGATGCACTTTGGGCTTATAGAACAACATATAAAAATCCTATGGGTATGTCTCCTTATAAAATGGTTTATGGAAAATCTTGTCATTTGCCTCTTGAGTTAGAACATAAAGCATATTGGGCAGTTAAATAACTCAACTATGATTTCAAACTTGCTGGTGAAAAGAGGTTATTTGATATAAGCTCCTTAGATGAATGGAGAACCCAAGCTTATGAGAATGCAAAGTTATTCAAAGAAAAAGTTAAAAGATGGCATGACAAAAGAATTCAAAAGCGTGATTTTAAATTTGGAGAATATGTTCTTTTGTACAACTCTCATTTTAGATTTTTTGTAGGAAAGCTCATCTCGAAATGAGAAGGCCCATACATCATTGAGGAGGTTTACCAGTCTAGAGCCATCAAAATAAATAACTCCGAAGGAACTAAACCGAAGGTTGTCAATGGGTAACGAATAAAGCATTATATCTCAGGTACGCCTATCAATGTTGAAAGTAATATTATCCGAACTTTGACACTAGAAGAACACATAAAAGAGTCCTTCAGGAACACTCCAGAATCATGAAAATAAAGAGGTACGTGATACGGTAAGTAAACGGACTCCGAAAAATCCGTAAAAATATTTTTTATTAGTTTTGGAATATTTTAAAATTTTGGAAATAAAGAAACTTCCAGGAAGCGTCCCCTGGTGGGCACAAGACACCAGGCTTGCCTGGCGCGCCCAGGTGGGTTGCGCCCACCAGGGACACCTTCCGTACTCCGTTCTTCTACCATATACTTCTCCTCCAAGATAAAAAAATCTATATATACTTCCCGAACATGTTGATCACCGTATCGTAGAGAAATCCTCTGTTCTATTTTCTTGCTATTTTTTGTATAGATCTGGCAATATGTCCTCCCAAAACTCCGAGGGTGAGAGCTATGTTGCTGATCTCATCGCAAACCCCAAGTCCTACGGGGATGAGGAGCACTATAGCTGGACCGCCGAAGAAGAAGATGATGAATCGGTTCCTTCCCGGTTCAAGGATAAGAGCATGGAGGCGTTATGCAAGAGGATAATAAAACTCGAGATAGATAATTGTGAGTTGATGATGGAAAATTTTATTCTCCGTCAGAAGCTGAAGGAAGCAAAAGGGAAACCCCACACTTTCTCACCACCACCATTGCCACGGAAATCTGAGGACAAGATCTCTTCATCACCACCATCATCTTCTTCACCACCAAAAGAAAATTAAGTATCGAGTATGGGCAATCCCCTTGGCTTCCGCCAAGCTTGGGGGAGGTGCCCCGGTATCGTATTATCCCACTATCTTTTTTCTTTTACTTATTTTAGTTCGATCTTTTTCCTAGATGAAATAAAGTTTAGTTTGATCATTTCTTCCTTGAGAGTTTGCTTAGTGATCTATCATTGTAATCGTGTGCAAGTTATATAATAAAGTTAGTTTGAGTTTTTGCTTTCTTTACTTTCATGTTGCAAATAAAGAAAAGAAATAAGAAAGAAAGAAAAAGAGAAAGGAAATAAACCAATAACATTATATACTAATCCTATGGTAGGTGATGGCACCACATAAGGAAAAGTATAAGTAGAAAAATTTATTAGAGATTGACAAACATAGCATTAGTCAATGATGCAACTCATAAAAGATTTAATAAGGGAAGAGAAGATTCACATATAGATATACTATCCTAGAAATCTTTTGTGATTGTGAGCCCTCATCAAAATATTATATGCCAAAATTGTTGACGCTGGACAAGGTAGACAACTTAATAGTTTATGTTTGTTTATGTTCACATAGAAGTCATATTGTCATAGATCCTTTAACATGAGGTGCTTGCCCCCTATCTTTGCTAGCCAAAATTTCCGCACTAACTAGAGATACTACTTGTGCATCCAAAAACCCTTAAACCCAAATCTTTTTCAAGTGTCCACCATACCTACCTAGGGATTGAGCAAGATCCCTCAAGTAAGTTTTCATCGGTGCAAAAAGCAAATAAAAATTGCTTCTAAAAGTGTGAGAACATTTTGTGTAAGAGAAAATTGAGCATAATAAAGGTTGTCATCTTAAGGGGCAATACAACGTGACGTTCTCTTGCACTAAGGGATTGAGCATACAAACAAATAAGCGCATGGAAACCTCTGCTTCCCTCTACGAAGGGCCTATCCTTTATTTTTATGCACTTACTTTTATGCAAAGAGTCAAAATTTTCCTGCTATTCCTTTTATTTTTCTCCTTTGTCAAGCATCATGTGGTGAGGAAAGATTTAGGCACATATGTCCACTTGAATATAGATGGCATGAGTTATTATTGTTGACATCACCCTTGAGGTGAGTATGTTGGGAGGCGAAACTATAAGCCTCTATCTTTCTATGTGTCCGGTTGAAACGTTTTGCTCATGGGTACGAGGTGAGTGTTAGCAATCATAGAAGAATATATGATGGTTGAGTATCTGGACTTGCCTAAAGGCTCCGACACGTGACCCTTCCTAAAAAGATGATGAATTGTAGTTGAAAAATTGATAGAGAACATAGTTTGTCGGTTTCTAATAGAGTTTTTGCTTTATACTTCGATTGTGTGATGTCGTATTTTGTTTTTATCAACACCTCTCTCTCAAAGCATGTGGACATGTTTTTCGATTTCGGTTTTCACTTGAGGACACGCGAGGTCTAAGCTTGGGGGAGTTGATACGTCCATTTTGCATCATGTTTTCTTACTGTTATTTATAATGTTTTTATCCATAATAATGCTTTTTGGAGTAATTCTAATGCCTTTTCTCTCATAATTTGCAAGGAACACACCAAGAGGGAGAATTCCAGCAGTTGGAAATATGGACCTGGAAAAGCTACGTCATGCCACCTATTCGGCACAACTCCAAATGAGCTGAAACTTCACAAAGATTTTTTATGGATTTTTTAAGAAATACTGGAGCCACCAGGTGGGCACAACCCACCTGGGCGCGCCAGGCCCCCCAGGCACGCCCTGGTGGGTTGTGGCCTGCTCGGCCCACCTCCGGTGCCCATCTTCTGGTATATAAGTCATTTTGATGTAGAAAAAAATAAGGAGGATACTTTCGGGATGAAGCAGCGTCGCCTCGAGGCGAAACTTGGGCAGGGGCACTTTTGCCCTCTGGCGGAGCGATTCCGCCGGGAGAACTTCCCTCCCGGAGGGGGAAATCGTCGTCATCATAATCACCAACAACTCTCCCATCTTGGGGAGGGCAATATCCATCAACATCTTCAACAGCACCATCTCCTCTCAAACCCTAGTTCATCTCTTGTGTTCCATCTTGTTACCGCAACTATAGATTGGTGCTTGTGGGTGACTAGTAGTGTTGATTACATCTTGTAGTTGATTACTATATGGTTTATTTGGTGGAAGATTATATGTTCAGATCCATTATGCTATTTAATACTCCTCTGATCATGAAAATGTTTATCATTTGTTAGTAGTTACTTTTGTTCTTGAGGTCCCGGGAGAAATCATGTTGCAAGTAATCATGTGAACTTGATATGTGTTCGATATTTTGATAGTATGGATGTTGTTATTCCCTTAGTGGTGTCATGTGAATGTCGACTACATGACACTTCACCATATTTGGGCCTAAGGGAATGCATTGTGGAGTACCATTAGATGGTGAGTTGCGAGAGTGACAGAAGCTTAAACCACAGTTTATGCGCCATTTCGTAAGGGACCGATTGGATCCAAAAGTTTAATGCTATGGTTAGAATTTATTCTTAATACTTTTCTCGTAGTTGCGGTTGCTTGCGGGAGGGTTAATTATAAGTAGGAGGTTTGTTCAAGTAAGTGTTGGGGAACGTAGTAATTTCAAAAAAATTCCTACGCACACACAAGATCATAGTGATGCATAGCAACGAGAGGGGAGAGTGTTGTCTACGTACCCTCATAGACCGAAGCGGAAGCGTTGATGCAACGTAGAGGAAGTAGTCATATGTCTTCCCGGTCCAACCGATCCAAGCACCGTTACTCCGGCACCTCCGAGTTCTTGGCACACGTTCCGCTCGATGACACTCCCCGGGCTCCGATCCAGCAAAGCTTTAGGGAGGAGTTCCGTCAGCACGACGGCGTGGTGATGATCTTGATGTTCAACAGTCGCAGGGCTTCGCCTAAGCACCGCTACAATATGACCGAGGTGGAATATGGTGGAGGGGGGCACCGCACACGGCTAAGGAACGATCACGAAGATCAACTTGTGTGTCTATGGGGTGCCCCCTGCCCCCGTATATAAAAGAGTGGAGGAGGGGAGGGCCAGCCCTCTCTATGGCGCGCCCTAGGGGAGTCCTACTCCCACCGGGACTAGGATTCCCCCTTTCCTAGTCCAACTAGGAGTCCTTCCATGTAGTAGGAGTAGGAGACAAGGAAGGGGAAGGGAGAAGGGAAGGAAGGAGGGGGCGCAGCCCCTCCCCCTAGTCCAATTCGGACTAGGCCTTGGGGAGGCGCGCGGCCTGCCCTAGGCAGCCCCTCTCTCTTTCCCGTATGGCCCAATAAGGCCCAATACTTCTCCCTCGTATTCCCGTAACTCCCCGGTACTCCGAAAAATACCCGAATCACTCGGAACCTTTCCGATGTCCGAATATAGTCGTCCAATATATCGATCTTTACGTCTCGACCATTTCGAGACTCCTCGTCATGTCCCCGATCTCATCCGGGACTCTGAACTTCTTCGGTACATCAAAACTCATAAACTCATAATATAACTGTCATCAAAACCTTAAGCGTGCGGATCGTACGGTTCGAGAACAATGTAGACATGACCGAGACACGTCTCCGGTCAATAACCAATAGCGGGACCTGGATGCCCATATTGGCTCCTACATATTCTACGAAGATCTTTATCGGTCAGACCGCATAACAACATACGTTGTTCCCTTTGTCATCGGTATGTTACTTGCCCGAGATTCGATCGTCGGTATCTCAATACCTAGTTCAATCTCGTTACCGGCAAGTCTCTTTACTCGTTCTGTAATACATCATCTCGCAACTAACTCGTTAGTTGCAATGCTTGCAAGGCTTATGTGATGTGTATTACCGAGAGGGCCCAGAGATACCTCTCCGACAATCGGAGTGACAAATCCTAATCTCGAAATACGCCAACCCAACATGTACCTTTGGAGACACCTGTAGAGCACCTTTATAATCACCCAGTTACGTTGTGACGTTTGGTAGCACACAAAGTGTTCCTCCGGCAAACAGGAGTTGCATAATCTCATAGTCATAGGAACATGTATAAGTCATGAAGAAAGCAATAGCAACATACTAAACGATTGGGTGCTAAGCTAATGGAATGGGTCATGTCAATCAGATCATTCACCTAATGATGTGATCCCGTTAATCAAATAACAACTCCTTGTTCATGGTTAGGAAACATAACCATCTTTGATTAACGAGCTAGTCAAGTAGAGGCATACTAGTGACACTCTGTTTGTCTATGTATTCACACATGTATTATGTTTCTGGTTAATACAATTCTAGCATGAATAATAAACATTTATCATGATATAAGGAAATAAATAATAAATTTATTATTGCCTATAGGGCATATTTCCTTCAGTCTCCCACTTGCACTAGAGTCAATAATCTAGTTCACATCACCATGTGATTTAACACCAATAGTTCACATCTTTATGTGATTGGTTCACATCTCCATGTGACTAACACCCAAAGGGTTTACTAGATTCAATAATCTAGTTCACATCGCTATGTGATTAACACCCAAAGAATGATCATGTTTTGCTTGTGAGAGAAATTTAGTCAACGGGTCTGCCACATTCAGATCCGTATGTATTTTGCAAATTTCTATGTCAACAATGCTCTGCACAGAGCTACTCTAGCTAATTGCTCCCACTTTCAATATATATCCAGATTGAGACTTAGAGTCATTTGGATCAGTGTCAAAACTTGCATCGACGTAACCCTTTACGACGAACCCTTTTTGTCATGTCCATAATCGAGAAACATATCCTTATTCCACTAAGGATAATTTTGACCGCTGTTCAGTGATCTATTCCTAGATCACTATTGTACTCCCTTGCCAAAAAACAGTGTAGGGTATACAATAGATCTGGTACACAGCATGGCATACTTTATAGAACCTATGGCCAAGGCATAGGGAATGACTTTCATTCTCTTTCTATCTTCTGCCGTGGTTGGGCTTTGAGTCTTACTCAATTTCACACCTTGTAACACAGACAAGAACCCCTTTTTGACTGTTCCATTTTGAACTACTTCAAAATCTTGTCAAGGTATGTACTCATTGAAAAAACTTATCAAGCGTCTTGATCTATCTCTATAGATCTTGATGCTCAATATGTAAGCAGCTTCACCGAGGTCTTTCTTTGAAAAAATCCTTTCAAACACTCCTTTATGCTTTGCAGAATAATTCTACATTATTTCCGATCAACAATATGTCATTCACATATACTTATCAGAAATGATGTAGTGCTCCCACTCACTTTCTTGTAAATACAGGCTTCACCGCAAGTCTGTATAAAACTATATGCTTTGATCAACTTATCAAAGCGTATATTCCAACTCCGAGATGCTTGCACCAGTCCATAGATGGATTGCTGGAGCTTGCATATTTTTGTTAACACCGTTAGGATTGACAAAACCTTCTGGTTGCATCATATACAACTCTTCTTTAAGGAATGCAGTTTTGTTATCCATTTGCCAGATTTCTTAAAATGCGGCAATTGCTAACATGATTCGGACAGACTTAAGCATAGATACGAGTGAGAAACTCTCATCGTAGTCAACACTTTGAACTTGTCGAAAACCTTTTGCGACAATTCTAGCTTTGTAGATAGTAACACTACTATCAGCGTCTGTCTTCCTCTTGAAGATCAATTTATTTTCTATGGCTTGCCGATCATCGGGCAAATCCATCAAAGTCCATACTTTGTTCTCATACATGGATCATATCTTAGATTTTATGGCCTCAAACCATTTCACGGAATCTGGGCTCATCATCGCTTCCTCATAGTTCGCAAGTTCGTCATGGTCTAGTAACATGACTTCCAGAACAGGATTACCGTACCACCCTGGTGCGGATCTCACTCTGGTTTACCTACGAGATTCGGTAGTAACTTGATCTGAAGTTTCATGATCAATATCATTAGCTTCCTCACTAATTGGTGTAGGTGTCACAGAAACAGATTTCTGTGATGAACTACTTTCCAATAAGGGAGCAGGTATAGTTACCTCATCAAGTTCTACTTTCCTCCCACTCACTTCTTTCGAGAGAAACTCCTTCTCTAGAAAGTATCCATTCTCAGCAACGAATGTCTTGCCTTTGGATCTGTGATAGAAGGTGTACCCAACTATCTCCTTTGGGTATCCTATGAAGACACATTTCTCCGATTTGGGTTTGAGCTTATCATGATGAAACCTTTTCATATAAGCATCACAATCCCAAACTTTAAGAAACGACAACTTTGGTTTCTTGCCAAACCACATTTCAGATTGTGTCATCTCAACGGACTTAGATGGTGCCCTTTTTAACGTGAATGCAGCTGTCTTTAATGCATAACCCCAAAAACGATAGTGGTAGATCGGTAAGAGACATCATAGATTGTACTATATCCAATAATGTACGGTTATGACGTTCGGACGCACCATTATGCTGTGGTGTTCCAGGTGGCATGAGTTTGTGAAACTATTCCACATTTGTTTTAATTGAGGACCAAACTCGTAACTCAAATATTTGTCTCCGTGATCAGATTGTAGAAACCTTATTTTCTTGTCACGATGATTTTCCACTTCACTCTGAAATTCTTTGAACTTTTCAAATGTTTCAGACTTATGTTTCATCAAGTAGATATACCCATATCTGCTCAAATCATCTGTGAAGGTCAGAAAATAACGATACCCGCCGCGAGCCTTAACACTCATCGGATCGCATACATCAGTATGTATTATTTCCAATAAGTCAGTTGCTTGCTCCATTGTTCCGGAGAACGGAGTCTTAGTCATCTTGCCCATGAGGCATGGTTCGCAAGCATCAAGTGATTCATAATCAAGTGATTCCAAAAGCCCATCAGCATGGAGTTTCTTCATGCGCTATACACCAATATGACCTAAACGGCAGTGCCACAAATAAGTTGCACTATCATTATTAACTTTGCATCTATTTGTTTCAATATTATGAATATGTGTATCACTATGATCGAGATCCAACGAACCATTTTCATTGGGTGTGTAACCATATAAGGTTTTATTCATGTAAACAGAACAACAATTTATTCTCTTACTTAAATGAATAACCATATTGCAATAAACATGATCAAATCATATTTATGCTCAACACCAAATAACACTTATTTAGGTTCCACACTAATCCCGAAAGTATAGGGAATGTGCGATGATGATCATATCAATCTTGGAACCACTTCCAACTCTCATCGTCACTTCACCCTTAACTAGTCTCTGTTCATTCTGCAACTCCCGTTTCGAGTTACTAATCTTAGCAACTGAACTAGTACCAAATACTGAGGGGTTGCTATGAACACTAGTAAAGTACATATCAATAACATGTATATCAAATATATCTTTGTTTACTTTGCCATCCTTTCTTATCCACCAAATACTTGGGGTAGTTCCGCTTCCAGTGACCAATCCCTTTGCAGTAGAAGCACTTAGTCTCAGGCTTAGGACCAAACTTGGGTTTCTTCACTTGAGCAGCAACTTGTTTGCCGTTCTTCTTGAAGTTCCCCTTCTTACTTTTGCCCTTTTCTTGAAACTAGTGGTCTTGTCTACCATCAACACTTGATGTTTTTCTCGATTTCTACCTTCGTCAATTTCCGCATTACGAAGAGCTTGGGAATCGTTTCCGTTATCCCTTGCATATCATAGTTCATCACGAAGTTCTACTAACTTGGTGATGGTGACTAGAGAATTCTATCAATCACTATCTTATCTGGAAGATTAACTCCCACTTGATTCAAGCGATTGTAGTACCCAGACAATCTGAGCACATGCTCACTAGTTGAGCGATTCTCCTCCATCTTTTAGCTATAGAACTTGTTGGAGACTTCATATCTCTCAACTCGGGGATTTGCTTGAAATATTAACTTCAACTCCTGGAACATCTCATATGGTCCATGACGTTCAAAACGTCTTTGAAGTCCCGATTCTAAGCCGTTAAGCATGGTGCACTAAACTTATCAAGTAGTCATCATATTAAGCTAGCCAAACGTTCATAACGTCTGCATCTGCTCCTGCAATAGGTCTGTCACCTAGAGGTGCATCAAGGACATAATTCTTCTGTGTAGCAATGAGGATAAACCTTAGATCATGGATCCAATCCGCATCATTGCTACTAACATCTTTCAACACAATTTTCTCTAGGAACATATCAAAATAAACACAAAAAGCAACAACGCGAGCTATTGATCTACAACATAGATATGCTAATACTACCAGGACTAAGTTCATGATAAATTAAAGTTCAATTAATCATATTACTTAAGAACTCCCACTTAGATAGACATCCCTCTAATCCTCTAAGTGATCACGTGATCCAAATCAACTAAACCATGTCCGATCATCACGTGAGATAGAGTAGTTTCAATTGTGAACATTGCTATGTTGATCATATCTTCTATATGATTCACGCTCGACCTTTCGGTCTCCGTGTTCCGAGGCCATATCTGTATATGCTTGGCTCGTCAAGTATAACCTGAGTATTCTGCGTGTGCAACTGTTTTGCACCCGTTGTATTTGAACATAGAGCCTATCACACCCGATCATCACGTGGTGTCTCAGCACGAAGAACTTTCGCAACGGTGCATACTCAGGGAGAACACTTCTTGATAAGTGAGAGATCATCTTATAATGCTACCGTCAATCAAAGCAAGATATGATGCATAAAAGATAAACATCACATGCAATCAATATAAGTGATATGATATGGCCATCATCATCTTGTGCTTGTGATCTCCATCTTCGAAGCACCGTCGTGATCACCATCGTCACCGGCGCGACACCTTGTTCTCCATCGTAGCATCATTGTCGTCTCGCCAATCTTATGCTTCCACGACTATCGCTACCGCTTAGTGATAAAGTAAAGCATTACAGCGCGATTGCATTGCATACAATAAAGCGACAACCATATGGCTCCTGCCAGTTGCCGATAACTCGGTTACAAAACATGATCATCTCATACAGTAAAATTTAGCATCATGTCTTGACCATATCACATCACAACATGCCCTGCAAAAACAAGTTAGACGTCCTCTACTTTGTTGTTGCAAGTTTTACGTGGCTGCTACGGGCTTAAGCAAGAACCAATCTTACCTACGCATCAAAACCACAACGATTCTTTTTCAAGTTGGTGCTGTTTTAACCTTCGCAAGGACCGGGCGTAGCCACACTCGGTTCAACTAAAGTTGGAGAAACTGTCACCCGCTAGCCACCTTTGTGCAAAGCACGTCGGGAGAACCGGTATCGCGTAAGCGTACGCGTAATGTCGGTCCGGGCCGCTTCGTCCAACAATACCGCCGGACCAAAGTATGACATGGTGGTAAGCAGTATGACTTATATCGCCCACAACTCACTTGTGTTCTACTCGTGCATATAAATCAACACATAAAACCTAGGCTCGGATGCCACTATTGGGGAACGTAGTAATTTCAAAAAAATTCCTACGCACACACAAGATCATAGTGATGCATAGCAATGAGAGGGGAGAGTGTTTTCTACGTACCCTCGTAGACCGAAGCGGAAGCGTTGACGCAACGTAGAAGGGAGAAGGGAAGGAAGGAGGGGGCGCAGCCCCTCCCCCTAGTCCAATTCGGACTAGGCCTTGGGGAGGCGTGCGGCCTGCCCTAGGCAGCCCCTCTCTCTTTCCCGTATGGCCCAATAAGGCCCAATACTTCTCCCCCGTATTCCCATAACTCCCCGGTACTCCGAAAAATACCCGAATCACTCGGAACACTTCCGGTGTCCGAATATAGCCGTCCAATATATCAATCTTTATGTCTCGACCATTTCGAGACTCCTCGTCATGTCCGTGATCACATCCGGGACTCCTAACTAACTTCGGTACATCAAAACTCATAAACTCATAATATAACTGTCATCGAAACCTTAAGCGTGCGGACCCTACGGGTTCGGGAACAATGTAGACATGACCGAGACACGTCTCCGGTCAATAACCAATAGCGGAACCTGGATGCTCATATTGGCTCCTACATATTCTACGAAGATCTTTATCGGCCAGACTGCATAACAACATACATTGTTCCCTTTGTCATCGGTATGTTACTTGCCCGAGATTCGATCGTTGGTATCTCAATACCTAGTTCAATCTCGTTACCAGCAAGTCTCTTTACTCGTTTCGTAATACATCATCTCGCAACTAACTCATTAGTTGCAATGCTTGCAAGGCTTATGTGATGTGCATTACCGAGAGGGCCCAGAGATACCTCTCCGACAATCGGAGTGACAAATCCTAATCTCGAAATACGCCAACCCAACATGTACCTTTGGAGACACCTGTAGAGCACCTTTATAATCACCCAGTTACGTTGTGACGTTTGGTAGCACACAAAGTGTTCCTCCGGCAAACGGGAGTTGCATAATCTCATAGTCATAGGAACATGTATAAGTCATGAAGAAAGCAATAGCAACATACTAAACGATTGGGTGCTAAGCTAATGGAATGGGTCATGTCAATCAGATCATTCACCTAATGATGTGATCCCGTTAATCAAATAACAACTCCTTGTTCATGGTTAGGAAACATAACCATCTTTGATTAACGAGCTAGTCAAGTAGAGGCATACTAGTGACACTCTGTTTGTCTATGTATTCACACATGTATTATGTTTCCCGTTAATACAATTCTAGCATGAATAATAAACATTTATCATGATATAAGGAAATAAATAATAACTTTATTATTGCCTCTAGGGCATATTTCCTTCAATAAGAACAGCACCAAAGCACCGGTTCACCCACATATCAAATTATCAACGTAGCGAACACAAATCAAACCAACATGGTGAAAGTGACTAGATGAAATTCCCGTGCACCCTCAAGAATGCTTTGCTTATCATAAGAGACTGTTTTGGCCTGTCCTTTGCCTCAAAAGGATTGGGCTACCTTGCTACACTTTTGTTACTACTATTGTTACTTGCTCGTTACAAATTATCTTGCTATCAAACTACTCTGTTACTTACAATTTCAGCACTTGGAGACATTACCTTACTAAAAACCACTTGTCATTTCCTTCTGCTCCTCGCTGGGTTCGACACTCTTACTTATCGAAAGAGACACAATTGATCCCCTATACTTATGGGTCATCAGTTGTTTTCCGGATATAAGCTTCCTTGGACCCGAAGTTGTGACGCCCCGAGTCCGATGCGCCAGGTGTCTTCCAGTTATTCGTTGTTGTTGCCTTGTCATTCGCTTGTGTGTTGCATCTTGCCATGTCATCATCCGCATTGCATCTGCATGTTTTCAAAACTTGCATCCGTCCGGGTTCCCCAGTTCTCTCCGTTGTCCGTTCTGAGCCCAAACACACTTTCACGCGCCCGCGGCATCTCCGAAATATTATTTTATAAGTGGCCAGAGAATGTTCTCGGAATGGGTTGAAAGTTGGCGTGCGGTCTTATTATAGTGTAGGTAGACCGCCTGTCAAGTTTCGTCGCATTCGGAGCTTGTTTGTTAGCCCAACAATTAAACATATGGCCGCAATATAGTCAGTCTAACGTCGGACGTTTTCGGTCTTCGCAAACAGTTGCGGGCTGCATTCCCCCTCTTCCCTCTCAGCCCAACCCCTCTTCATATCCCCCAAATCCATCCCACCAAATCCGCCCTCTGACCGGAACCGTCCGATCGGCGTCGGAGGGTCCAGAAAACACCCCTCAACCCCCTCAAACCCTAATTCTGCCTATAAATGGACACCCTCCTTCCTATTTTGGCATCCCCTAGTCTCCACCTACCTGCAGCCACCAACCCTCCTCAATTATTTCGGCGCCTGCCCGCTCCGCCGCCACCACTTGTTGCTGCCAGCTCCTCCCGAGCCACCGTCTCGCCACTTGGTGCTGTCTGTTTGGCCGCGCCGCCACCTGAGGAGTCGCCCCGGCCTATCAGGTGCCTCCAAGTCACCTCCCTGTGGTCTCCCCATGCATCCCACCATGCAGGGCCTGCTGGAGCCCATCGCGAGCCCGCCGCGGGCCGAATTGTGCCCGACGCCGCCCTGCAGGCGACCGAGCCGCCCCGCTCCTCCCACCTCTCGCACCCTCTCGCTCGATCCCGATGGGATCGGGAGCGCTCGCCGCCGCCCTCTGGACGAAGCCATCTACCGCTGCCATCGCCGGAGATGAGTACCCGGCGACCCCGCACCCTCCTTCCTCCTTCCCGAACTCTCTCTAACCTCTCCCTCCGTCATTCTCTCTCTGCCAGCAATCCCGTGGAGCATCGCCGCCGATCTGCTCCCCTCGCCGGATCCGTCGACCATCACCGGAAATGGGGCCGCCGCACCTGGATCTGGTCTGCTCCGGCCTCCGGCGCCCGTCCCCAAACTCCTGGGCCTACTGCCTCCGCCTAGTTCGCGTCACCGCCGTTGAACCCTGCCTCCTGCATCGTCCGTTGCGTACGAGGATGGAGGCATGCTCGTGTGGGCCCCGCCTTGGCCTCCTCCCTGTCCAAGGCCCAGCTGCCCCGAGCCCAGCGCCGGCCTGTCTGCCTCACCTCTCCTTCGACTGGGCTTGGCCCATGGGCGAGCTGCCCCAACGCCCCTCTTATTTTTTCTCCTATTGGGCCAGCCTGCAGTTTCGGCCTGAGTCACGTTTTTTTTCCGCGGAACATTTTTCTATTTAACCAGTGCACTGCATATTTATAGAAAAGTCCCTAGACTTCATGCATTTAATAACTCCACAACCGTGCATCGGATTAAAATGTTTTAAATACAAAAAATGCTTAGATTTTTGTCTAGTTTCATAATATGCTGCTTTCATGCATGTTAAAAATGTTTAAAATGTTGTTTGTGTTTATTTTGCATAATGCCATGCTAAAATGATTTATTTCATAACTTAACAACCTTAGCTCCAAATTTAATAAACTTTATATGTAAATGGGGTAGAAAAATGCCTAGTTTAACATGGTGCGCTCATCTTGCATGTTTAACAACTCTAAAATATGGTTTAGGGCAGAACAGTACCAAATTCAAAATATGCACATGGGGATTTTCCGGATTTGTTATTTGTTATATCTGTCCTCATTTAAACTTGTCTAGATAGGTAGTTTTCATATGCTTCACCTCTTGCATGTTTAACAACATTTAACATTGTTGAGTCCCTAACCGGGAGTGAACTAAATAAGTCATGTGGTGTTTCGTCAATATGAAACTCATTGCATATTGAGCTCCACTTAACTTTTAGTATTGTTTGTTGCACTTTGCCTTGGCATGCCATGCCTATTTAAACCGGACATGCATCATACTTGGTTGTGCATCATGCCATGTTTATGTGATGGTTGTTTACTATGTTGTTTGCTTTCTTTCCGGTGTTACTTCTTCTCGGTAGTTCCGGTAACATTGCGTTTGTGAGGATCCGTTCGACTACGTCCATTTGTCTTATTCATGGACTCGTTCTTCTTCCTTGCGGGATTTCAGGCAAGATGACCATACCCTCGATATCACTTCTATCTTTGATGGCTACTTGTTCGCTCTATCGCTATGTCGCGCTACCTACCACGTGTTTATCAAGCCTCCCAAATTTCCATGATAGCCTATAACCTTTTTCAACCATCCTAGCAAACCTTTGTTTGGCTATGTTACCACTTTCGCTCAGCCCCTCTTATAGCATTGCTAGTTGCAGGTGAAGTTGAAGTTTGTTCCATGTTGGAGCATGGATATGTTGGGATATCACAATATCTCTTATTTAATTAATGCATCTATATACTTGGTAAAGGGTGGAAGGCTCGGCCTTATGCCTGGTGTTTTGTTCCACTCTTGCCGCCCTAGTTTCCGTCATACCGGTGTTATGTTCCTTGATTTTGCGTTCCTTACGCGGTTGGGTGTTATGGGAACCCCTTGACAGTTTGCTTTGAATAAAACTCCTCTAGCAAGGCCCAGCCTTGGTTTTAACATTTGCCACCACCACCTATTACTTTTCCCTTGGGACTCGCGTGCCCGAGGGTCATCTTTATTTTAACCCCCCCCCGGGCCAATGCTTCTCTAAGTGTTGGTCCGAACCGGGTAGCCTGCAGGGCCACCTTGGGGAAACTTGAGGGCTGGTTTTACTCGTAGCTTGACCTGTCTGGTGTGCCCTGAGAACGAGATATGTGCATCTCCTATCGAGATTTGTCGACACATTTGGGCGGCTTTGCTGGTCTTGTTTTATCGTTGGCGTCTTGCAACTGGGATTCCGAGACTGATCGGGCCTTTCCGGGAGAAGGAATATCCTTCGTTGACCGTGAGAGCTTGTGATGGGCTAAGTTGGGACACCCCTGCAGGGTATAAACTTTCGAGAGTCGTGACCGAGGTTATGTGGCAGATGGGAATTTGTTAATGTCCGATTGTAGATAACTTGACACTTGACTTAATTAAAATGCATCAACCGCGTGTGTAGCCGTGATGGTCTCTTTTCGGCGGAGTCTGGAAAGTGAACACGGTTTTGGATTATGTTTGAATGTAAGTAGTTTCAGGATCACTTCTAGCTTCTCGATCATTGTGTTGCTTCTCTTCTCACTCTTACTTGCGTATGTTAGCCACCATATATGCTTAGTGATTGCTACAGCTCCACCTCGTTACCTTATCCTACCCATAAGCTTAAATAGTCTTGATCTCACGGGTGTGAGATTGATGAGTCCTCGTGACTCACAGATACTTCCAAACAGTTGCAGGTGCCGATGATACCAGTGTAGGTGGCATAACCGAGCTCAAGTGGGAGCTCGATGAAGATCTTGGTCATTGTTATGTGTCTTTTCCGGATGATCAGTAGTGGTGCCCAGTTGGGACGATCGGGGATCTAGCATTTGGGGTTGTCTTCCTTTATTTTGGTTCCGTAGTCGGACCTTTGAGTGTACTCTGGATGATGTATGTTTACTTGTTATTTGTGTGAAGTGGCGATTGTAAGCCAACTCTTTATCCCTTTCTTATTCAGTACATGGGATTGTGTGAAGATTACCCCATTTGCGACTAAACCACCATGCGGTTATGCCTCTAAGTCGTGCCTCGACATGTGGGAGATATAGCCGCATCGTGGGTGTTACAAAAGTAGAGCCCCAATTGACGTATGAGGTGAGCACAACCCACCACCACGCGCCTGGAGCCTAGGGCGTGCCCTGGTGTCTCATGGGCACTGTGGGCCTCCGTTTGCATTGATTCCAAGTCCAAAAAATCACATATATTCCAAATAATTCTCCGTAATTTTTTATCGCGTTTGGACTTCGTTTGATATGGATTTTCTGCAAAACAAAAAACATGCAAAAATAGGAACTGGCACTGGGCACTGCATCAATAGGTTATTCCAATAAATCATATAAAATGTTGCCAAAAGTATGTGGAAGTTGTATAATATTGGTATGAAACAATAAAAAATTATAGATATGATGGAGACGTATCAGCATCCCCAAGCTTAATTCCTTCTCGTCCTCGAGTAGGTAAATGACGAAAAAGATAATTTTTGATGTGGAATGCTACCTAGCATAATATTGATCATATATCTAATCATGGCATGAATATTAAGACATAAGTGATTCAAAGCAATAGTCTATAACTTGACATAAGGACATCAATACTCAGGTATCCCAACAAATAATCATGTCTTTGAAATATCAATGCTAAAGAAAGTTATCCCTACAAAATCATATAGTATTCTCATGCTTTGTCTTCTTAACACAAAGTATTTATCATGCACAACCCCGATGACAAGCCGAGAAATTGGTTCATACTTTTTAACGCGCTTCAGCTTTTTCAACCCTCACACAATACATGAGCGCGAGCCATGGATATAGCACTGCGGGTGGAATAGAGTATAATGATAGGGGTAAATTAGGGAAGACAAAAAAGCAAGAAAGTCTTACACCGGCGTGGCTAACCAATGGGTTATGGAGATGCCCATCAATCGATATCAATGCGAGGAGTGAGGATTGCCATGCAACGAATGCATTAAGAGCTATAAGTGTATGAAAGCTCAATATGAAAACTAAGTGGGTGTGCATCTAATCCTATAATGAAAAATTCCCACTAGTATATGTAGCGACCCGACCCGAATGGATCACGTCTCTGTGCTCCGATGTCATCCCTGGATCAGTAATGCTGACACCACACAGTACTTCGAAGGATTTATAGCAGAGTAGCAATCACACACTTATTACATCGTTTGTCCAGAAGAGGACTTATTACAGTAATCATGGCTTAAGGCCATCTAATAACGATAACAGCAGAAGACTTGGAAGATAAGTGAGTCCACCAACTCCAACGGCATCACTGAGTATAGAACAACGACCTAAAAGCACCTTATTCGTCGTCTGAAAAGTCTGCAACATGAAAAGTTGCAGCCCGAAAACGGGTCAGCACATGGAATATGCTGGCAATGTAACACATAGAGAGAGGTAATGAGTATTGGCTATACTACATGCATATTTGGCTCGTGGAAAAGCTCTATGGTTACAGTTTTTGCATAAAGCCAGTTTTTCCCTACTGCAAAGGAATAAGTTTATTTAACTATCATGGTGGTTGTTAAACATTGAGAATGGTTGACAGCATTCTCAATCCCAATTAAAAAGTACTCATTAAAAACCCAACAATATTAATTAGAAGTAACATGTTGAGATTCACAAAGATATTCAAGTACTAGATACTCAAGTTGTCCATAACCGGGGACACGGCTAATCATGATTAGTTTGTACACTCTGCAGAGGTTTGCGCACTTTTCCCCACAAGACTCGATCGCCTCCGTTTGGTTTCTCGCACTACATGGTGTTTGAGAAACGGATGACCGAGACACAGTCTTTCAGAAGCGCTTGCACCTTACGATGGGTGGACCGGTACACCTACATCCCCTACATCTGCTAGTCCACCACTATAAGAGTTCGCACGACTTAGTCAACTATGCCAGAGCCCATAATGGCTTCTGGCTGCACACGTAAGTTACTAGTATGAATTATCTTATGATCCCTTTGAGCCTGGGTGGCGGTCCAATAAAAACAGGCAAGTCCTGGGAACTCCAGGTGCCTCAATCCACCCAGATGTGTATTTAAGTTGCCACCTTAGATAAACCTTTAATTAACAAACTCACATCTGTCATGGATATCACTCACCCAATCCATGTCTACTAGCATAGCATGGCATAATAAGCAAACGTAGAGTAACTCCCAAAGGTTTCATAAGTAATACAGGTAATAGGTACTACCTCATCTACTTCCCATCCCACAATTTAATTAGATCCTAATCATGCAATGTGTGAGGATTGATCTAATGCATAAAAACTGGGTAGTAGAAAAGGTATGATCAAAGTGTTACTTGCCTTGCTGACGATCCGCGAAACCTAAAGACTCGAAGTAACAAGCGGCGCACTCCGGGTGATCTATCGCGGACAAACAACAAGCATACAATAAGTACTCATCTAATGCACAGGTAAAACTCGAACAAGAGAACGAACCAGATAGTTCAACTTAAGAACTCCGGTTGCAAAAGAAAGAAAGAACAGACGACGGAAAAACAAACGACGGAAGAAAACAACTCGGTTCTAGCAAGTTGAAACTAGGTCAAATTTTAGCGGGGCAAAACTTGCTTAAGTTGATTAGTCGGAACGGTGGTTTCGAGATGAAACTCCAGGCGTTTGAATCACCTGATTCCGATAAACGAGCGAGAAGATAAACTAGAAAGAAAATCGGATCTGAAATCGCTATCAGAAAATAGTGGAATAAATCCGACTAAAAAGAAAAAAAACAACGAACGGTTGAACGAACGGAGGTTCGTTAACCGAGGCAAACCGGTGATCACGTTCGTTAAGACGAACGGTCCGGCGAACGCTCGCTAAACAAAACCGGAAAGAAAAACCGGCGAGAAAAACCGATCTAAGGTTTTCGGAAAGAAAACCGAAACGAAAAACCGATCTAGAAAAACCGGAACGGAAACCGGAACGATTTACGAAAAACCGAACCAGGGAAAAGGAAAGGTGACGCGGCGCGGGGCTAGTACCTCGAAGAGGCGAGGGGCTCCGGCGGCGGCGGCGTTGGGTGGCGGCGGCGGCACTAGCCGGCGGCGGCGGTGAGGGGCGGCGGCGGTGGTGCGGGCGGCGGCGGTGGTAAGGGGCGGCGGTGTAGGGCGGCGGCGCGATGGTGGTGCTGCGCTGCTGCTGCTGCGGAGGAGAGGAGAGGTGTTAGTTTGATGTGTTGGAGGGGGGGGGTGCTTGGGTATTTATATTGGGGAGGGGAAGGGTTTTGCTTGGAGTAGGGGACAAGAATTAGACTAGGATTAGGAATCCTAGGAACAAAAAACGGAATAAACGGAAGTAGGACAAGAGTCCTACTAGGACTAGGAAAAGAAGCGGCGGCGGCTCCCTGGCGCTTGCGCGCGTGCACGGTGGCCTTGGCCTCTTGGCCGGCCGGCTGGCTTGGCGGCTTGGGCCTTTGGCCCAAGGCGCTACAGCTTTTTTTTTAAACGGTTTCGCGCGCAGAAAATACAGAAAAGAAAATCTACCGGACTCCAAAATTAATAAAGTAAAATTTCCCCGACTCCTAAAAATGAGCCGAACAAAATGAACTTTACTCGGGACCTAAAATGCAATTTTTGAAAACACGCATTTTTTTCCTAAGGCAATAAACTCCGAGAAAAATCCAAAAAAATTGATTTATTTATTAAATCTTCATTTTTCCTAAATTTTGGGAAAGTCATATTATTCCCTCTCTTATTTTTGATATTGGAAAAATACTTGAAGATAAAATAAATAAATCCAATGATCCTCTTTTCATAGTTTTTGAGAGAACTCAAATACGAAAATTTCGAAATCTCCAACTCTCTCCGAGGGTCCTTGAGTTGCGTGAAATTTCTAGGATCAACAAATGCAAGAAAATATGATATGCATGATGATCTAATGTATAACATTCCAAATTGAAAATTTGGGATGTTACAAACCTACCCCCCTTAAGATGAATCTCGCCCTCGAGATTCGGGTTGGCTAGAAAATAGGTGAGGGTGGTCCTTGAGCAAATCTTCTTCTCTCTCCCCGGTGGCTTCATCCTCCGTGTGGTGGCTCCACTGAACTTTACAAAACTTGATAACCTTGCTGCGAGTAACTCTGCTGGCATACTCGAGAATCCTGACTGGTTTCTCCTCATACGTTAAATCATCCTTCAACTGAATTGCTTCAAGTGGCACTGTATCTCTTAGCGGTACTTCCGCCATCTCGGCGTGACATTTCTTCAGCTGAGAAACATGGAACACGTCATGAACTCCTGACAGTCCTTCTGGTAATTCCAACTTATAAGCGACTTCTCCCATGCGCTGCAAGATCCTATATGGTCCAACGAAACGTGGCGCCAATTTTCCTTTAACTCCAAAACGCTTAACTCCTCGAAGTGGGGATACTCTAAGATAAATTTTTGTCTCCAACTTCATATTCTATCGCTTTGCGTTTTGAATCCGCATAGCTCTTCTGTCTGGATTGGGCTACCTTGAGCCTGTCTCGAATCAACTTAACTTTCTGTTCAGACTCCTTAATCAAATTTGGTCCAAACAACTGACGGTCTCCAACTTCGTTCCATGACAACGGTGTCCTGCACCTCCTTCCGTATAAAGCTTCGAAAGGTGCCATCTTCAAGCTGGTTTGGTAACTGTTGTTATAAGAAAACTCTGCATACGGCAAATTATCGTCCCAACTAGATCCATAATCTAGGGCACAAGCTCTCAACATATCCTCCAAAATATGATTGACTCTCTCAGTCTGTCCATCTGTCTGTGGGTGAAAAGCTGTACTGAATTCTAGCCTGGTTCCTAACGTTTCATGCAACTGATTCCAAAACTTTGAGGTAAATTGGGTTCCTCTATCTGATACGATACTCCTCGGAACTCCGTGCAAACACACAATTCTGGTCATGTAAATCTTTGCCAACTTAGCACTGCTATAGGTAGTCTTAACTGGAATGAAATGCGCTACCTTTGTCAAGCGGTCGACTATAACCCAAATCGAGTCATAGCCTGAACGAGTCTTTGGCAAACCCGTGATGAAATCCATGCCTAGTTTATCCCACTTCCATTCGGGTATCGGCAATGGCTGCAACAATCCTGCTGGCTTCGGATGTTCTGCCTTCACTCTCTGACATACATCACAAACTGCTACATACTCCGCGATATCCTTCTTCATTCTGGTCCACCAGAATGTTTCCTTCAAATCCAAATACATCTTGGTATTTCCTGGGTGAATCGAATAGGGTGAATCATGTGCCTCTTACAGAATCAACTTCCTGATCTCCGGGTCATTTGGCACGTAAATACGGTCCTCAAACCATAGGGTATCGTGCTCATCCTCGAGAAATCCCTTTGCTTTTCCTTCGCTCATTTTCTCCTTTATATCCGCGATCTCTTTGTCCTTTTTCTGAGCTTCTCTGATTTTATCCAGCAAGGTAGACTGAATCTCCAATGCTGCTACATAGCCTCTCGGAACTATTTCCAAACATAGCTCACAAAGATCTTTTGCTAACTCCTTTGGTATTTCTCCCGTCAATAGCGTATTGACATGGCTCTTGCGGCTCAATGCGTCAGCTACTACATTAGCCTTTCCGGGATGATAATGCAATCTCATGTCATAATCCTTGATGAGTTCCAACCATCTCCTTTGTCTAAGGTTTAACTCTTTCTGCGTGAAAATATACTTCAAACTCTTGTGATCCGTGTATACCTCACAATGATTTCCAATGAGGAAATGTCTCCATGTCTTCAATGCATGCACTACGGCTGCTAACTCCAAATCATGTGTGGAATAATTTAATTCATGGGGTTTCAGTTGTCGTGAAACATACGAAACAACTCTTCCTTCCTGCATAAGCACTGCTCCAAGTCCTCGACGTGAAGCGTCGCAATACACCTCATAATCCTTGGTCTGATCTGGCAAAATTAGCACTGGTGAGGTAACCAATCTTTTCTTAAACTCTTGAAAACTTGCCTCACAGTCCTCAGTCCATATGAACTTGGTATCCTTTTTCAGCAACTCCGTCATAGGCTTTGCAATCCTTGAGAAATTCTCAATGAATCTCCTGTAGTATCCTGTGAGTCCAAGAAAACTCCGGATCTCTCCAACTGTCGTTGGTGCTTCCCAATTGGTTACGGTCTCAACCTTTGTGGGGTCAACTGCTATACCTTCTCCGGATATAACGTGTCCAAGAAATCCAACTTCCTTTAGCCAAAACTCACATTTGCTGAACTTGGCATATAACTGATGTTCCCTTAGCTTCTCCAAGACCAATCGCAAATGTTCCTTATGTTCCTCTTCATTCTTCGAGAAAACCAAAATATCATCAATGAACACCACGACAAACTTATCCAAAAACTCCATAAACACTTTGTTCATCAGGTTCATGAAATAGGCCGGTGCATTAGTCAGTCCAAATGACATAACGGTATACTCATACAGTCCATATCTTGTGGTGAACGATGTCTTAGGTATGTCCTGCTCTCGAATCTTCAGCTGATGGTACCCTGATCGCAAATCGATCTTGGAAAACACTTTAGCTCCTTGCAAACGATCAAACAGATCATTGATCATTGGCAGTGGGTACTTGTTCTTGATGGTTACTTCATTCAATCCACGATAATCAACAACCATCCTTAACGATCCATCCTTCTTCTCCACTAACAGTACGGGTGATCCCCAAGGCGAAGAACTTGGGCGAATATAGCCTTTCTCCAATAACTCCTTAATCTGATTCTTAATTTCCACCAAATCCTTTGCTGGCATCCGGTACGGTCGCTTCGATATTGGGCCTGTTCCTGGCAACAGCTCAATCAAAAACTCAATGTCTCTATCCGGTGGCATTCCTGGCAATTCCTCAGGAAATACATCAGGATAATCCTTCACTACTGGCACCTCTTCCTGCACAACTCCTGATAGGCAATTTACATGAGCTCTCCTCGGCTCATGCCGTGATACATACTTAATCCTTCTTCCTTCTGGCGTTGTGAGCAAAATCGTCTTACTTGCGCAATCGATGTTTCCTCCATACATCGACAACCAGTCCATACCTAGAATCACATCCAATCCTTGGGATTCCAGAACGATCAAATCCGTTGGAAACACATGCCTTCCTATACTCAATGGCACTTGAAAACATCCTTGTCTGGCCATATACTCCGCTCCTGGTGAGCTTACTAGCATAGGGGTTTTAAGAATCTGAGTAGACAGACTATACTTCTCTACAAATCCCCTTGATATGTATGAATGCGATGCACCAGTATCGAAAAGAACAAGTGCAGTAGATGACTTAACCAAGAACTTAGCGATTACTGCATCGGGCTGAGCTTCAACCTCCTCCACATTAATGTGGTTCACCTGTCCCCTGTTGAAAGGGTTTGGCTTCTTTCCAGAGCTTCCATTTCCACCTTGGCCTTCGGGACACTCACTTGCATAATGTCCGGTCTTGGAACACTTGTAACACGTGACATGGCTCAAGTCTTTCTTAGCTGGGGTTGTTGTTGGGGTCCGGTTCTGGCCGTTGCTTCATCCATTCTTGTGGCCATTATGGTTGTGCGAACTACTTCCTCCATGGGTATGCTGAAACTGCACCCCCTGTTTAGGGGTATAACGGGGCTTCTGCTGAGCTCCAGAGTTAAACTTCCCCTGCCCATACTTCCTCTTGCGATTTTCAATCCGCTGCTGCTTTCCTTCAATCATGAGGGCGCGGTCTACCAACTCCTGGTAGTTATTGAATCTTGCTACCATCAACTGCAGGCTTAACTCATCATTCAGCCCTTCCAGAAACTTCTCCTGCTTAGCTGCGTCTGTAGCAACGTCATCTGGGGCATAACATGCTAACTTACTAAAGTCATCCACATACTGGCCAACAGTCCTTCCTCCTTGGCGTAAGTTGCGAAACTCACGCTTCTTCATGGCCATAGCTCCTGCTGAAACATGGGCAGTGCGGAAAGCTTGCTGAAACTGATCCCATGTGACAGTGTCTACAGGGTAAGTGGCTGTGAAATTCTCCCACCATGCTGCTGCGGGTCCGTCAAGCTGGTGTGCAGCAAACTTCACCTTCTCACCATCTGTGCATCCTGCAGTGGTCAACTCCCTTCCTATCTTGCGGAGTCAATCATCTGCTACAATCGGCTCGGTGCTACTAGAATACACCGGTGGATGCAGCCTAAGGAAATGAGTCAAGTGATCCGCAGGTGGTGGTGGTGGTGGGTTGTTGTTGTTGTTGTTGCCTTGATTCTGTACCAATGTCTGAATCAAAGTGTTCTGCTGCTGGATCAACTGGGTGATCTCTGGCGGGAAAACAAACCCGGGGTCGCGTCTCGGAGGCATCTGAAGGGTTTAGAAAAGAAGAGGAATTAAGAAAAGAGTGGGGTCTAGGGAGAAAACACTACCCGAATGCTCATGAGACAATTGCACACAAAATCACTTCATTCATTCAAACAAAGGGCTTACAACGATCTAACTATCACAAAAGTGTGTGTACTATAATGTTTACATGGAGGGAATACTACTATTATGTGGGGGTCATCTATTAATTTGAACCAGTGGAAGACTCCATGATGTCTGCTCCAGCTTCGTCTTCAAAGTCGGGCTCGCTTGGATCCGAATCGGTGTCGTCGATGATGATGTAGTTGCTCGGACAGTCGACGTACTTGTCTTCATTCTTGAGCTCCAATTTCTTCTTGAGTTCTTCAATCTCATACTTAAGATCGTTATTGTGCCTTACGACAGCTACGATCTCGTCCATGTAGTCCTTGCGTAGAGTCTTCATCTCTCCTTCAAGTTCGATGATCCTTCCCTTTGCATTCTTCAACTCTATCATATCATTGCACATCTGGTTCTCCTGGCGTCGAATGTGCTGGTTTAACTCTTGGATGAAAGCTGCAATGGATCTATCCTTCTTGGTGCTGACTATCTCCCATTGTTCATTCCGGCGTCCGCAAATCTGGTAGATAGTGTCCTTGAGGTCTTCTTGATAAACTTCTCCAATGCGTCCCATGGTGATATGAGCTTCCTTGCTCTTTCCCAGACTCCAAGTTGGTGCACTGAAAACACTATCTATGGGCTTGGTGATAGGGGCGAATGTCCTTCCCGGAACACGGGCTTGAATCTTCCAGTGCTCCTCTTCAGGCAGAGTGGCGTTGAAAGTCCCGGTGAAGCTTGGTAGTCCAATGTTCAGATACTTGGTGACTTCCTTCAAGTGAAATCCAAAAGGTGTGCCTTCATCCGGTTGAGCGTACTTAATCTTCGCGTCCTTCATCCTAAAGGAGTAGAAAAGATGAGGAGTTAGAAAATGAGAAGAGAATAGTGATCTATGGCTTTAACTTAGTGGTCGTGTCCTACAGGCAGCGTGTGCTCTGATACCATCTCTGTAGCGACCCGACCCGAATGGATCAAGTCTCTGTGCTCTGATGTCATCCCTGGATCAGTAATGCTGACACCACACAGTACTTCGAAGGATTTATAGCAGAGTAGCGATCACACACTTATTACATCGTTTGTCCAGAAGAGGACTTATTACAGTAATCATGGCTTAAGGCCATCTAATAACGATAACAGCGGAAGACTTGGAAGATAAGTGAGTCCATCAACTCCAACGGCATCACTGAGTATAGAACCACGACCTAAAAGCACCTTATTCGTCGTCTGAAAAGTCTGCAACATGAAAGTTGCAGCCCGAAAACGGGTCAGCACATGGAATATGGTGGCAATGTAACACATAGAGAGAGGTAATGAGTATTGGCTATACTACATGCATATTTGGCTGGTGGAAAAGCTCTATGGTTACAGTTTTTGCATAAAGCCAGTTTTTCCCTACTGCAAAGGAATAAATTTATTTAACTATCATGGTGGTTGTTAAACATTGAGAATGGTTGACAGCATTCTCAATGCCAATTAAAAAGTACTCATTAAAAACCCAACAGTATTAATTAGAAGTAACATGTTGAGATTCACAAAGATATTCAAGTACTAGATACTCAAGTTGTCCATAACCGGGGACACGGCTAATCATGATTAGTTTGTACACTCTGCATAGGTTTGCGCACTTTCCCCACAAGACTCGATCGCCTCCGTTTGGTTTCTCGCACTACATGGTGTTTGAGAAACGGATGACCGAGACACAGTCTTTCAGAAGCGCTTGCACCTTACGATGGGTGGACCGGTACACCTACATCCCCTACATCTTCTAGTCCACCACTATAAGAGTTCGCACGACTTAGTCAACTATGCCAGAGCCCATAATGGCTTGTGGCTGCACACGTAAGTTACTAGTATGAATTATCTTATGATCCCTTTGAGCCTGGGTGGCGGTCCAATAAAAACAGGCAAGTCCTGGGAACTCCAGGTGCCTCAATCCACCCAGATGTGTATTTAAGTTGCCACCTTAGATAAACCTTTAATTAACAAACTCACATCTGTCGTGGATATCACTCACCCAATCCACGTCTACTAGCATAGCATGGCGTAATAAGCAAACGTAGAGTAACTCCCAAAGGTTTCATAAGTAATACAGGTAATAGGTACTACCTCATCTACTTCGAATCCCACAATTTAATTACATCCTAATCATGCAATGTGTGAGGATTGATCTAATGCATAAAAACTGGGTAGTAGAAAAGGTATGATCAAAGTGTTACTTGCCTTGCTGACGATCCGCGAAACCTAAAGACTCGAAGTAACAAGCGGCGCACTCCGGGTGATCTATCGCAGACAAACAACAAGCATACAATAAGTACTCATCTAATGCACAGGTAAAACTCGAACAAGAGAACGAACCAGATAGTTCAACTTAAGAACTCCGGTTGCAAAAGAAAGAAAGAACAGACGACGGAAAAACAAACGGCGAAAGAAAACAAGTCGGTTCTAGCAAGTTGAAACTAGGTCAAATTTTAGCGGGGCAAAACTTGTTTAAGTTGATTAGTCGGAACGGCGGTTTTGAGATGAAACTCCAGGCGTTTGAATCACCTGATTCCGATAAACGAGCGAGAAGATAAACTAGAAAGAAAATCGGATCTGAAATCGCTATCAGAAAATAGCGGAATAAATCCGATTAAAAAGAAAAAAACGACGAACGGTTGAACGAACGGAGGTTCGTTAACCGAAGCAAACCGGTGATCACGTTCGTTAAGACGAACGGTCCGGCGAACGCTCGCTAAACAAAACCGGAAAGAAAAACCGGCGAGAAAAACCGATCAAAGGTTTTCGGAAAGAAAACCGAAACGAAAAACCGATCTAGAAAAACCGGAACGGAAACCGGAACGATTTACGAAAAACCGAACCGAGGAAAAGAAAAGGTGACGCAGCACGGGGCTAGTACCTCGAAGAGGTGAGGGGCTCCGGCGGCGGCGGCGGCACTAGGCGGCGGCGGCGGTGAGGGGCGGCGGCGGTGGTGCGGGCGGCGGCGGTGGTGAGGGGCGGCGGTGTAGGGCGGCGGCGCGGTGGTGGTGCTGCGCTGCTGCTGCGGAGGAGGAGAGGAGAGGTGTTGGTTTGATGTGTTGGAGGGGGGGTGCTTGGGTATTTATATTGGGGAGGGGGAGGGTTTTGCTTGGAGTAGGGGACAAGAATTAGACTAGGATTAGGAATCCTAGGAACAAAAAACGGAATAAACGGAAGTAGGACAAGAGTCCTACTAGGACTAGGAAAAGAAGCGGCGGCGGCTCCCTGGCGCTTGCGCGCATGCGCGGTGGCCTTGGCCTCCTGGCCGGCCGGCTGGCTTGGCGGCTTGGGCCTTTGGCCCAAGGCGCTACAGTTTATTTTTAAAACGGTTTCGCGCGCAGAAAATACAGAAAAGAAAATCTACCGGACTCCAAAATTAATAAAGTAAATTTTCCCCGACTCCTAAAAATGAGCCGAACAAAATGAACTTTACTCGGGACCTAAAATGCAATTTTTGAAAACACGCATTTTTTTCCTAAGGCAATAAACTCCGAGAAAAATCCAAAAGATTTGATTTATTTATTAAATCTTCATTTTTCCTAAATTTTGGGAAAGTCATATTATTCCCTCTCTTATTTTTGATATTGGAAAAATACTTGAAGATAAAATAAATAAATCCAATGATCCTCTTTTCATAGTTTTTGAGAGAACTCAAATACGAAAATTTCGAAATCTCCAACTCTCCCCGAGGGTCCTTGAGTTGCGTGAAATTTCTAGGATCAACAAATGTAAGAAAATATGATATGCATGATGATCTAATGTATAACATTCCAAATTGAAAATTTGGGATGTTACAGTATATGAAATTGACAGATATGAGGTTCTCTATATGAAAAACATGGTGCTACTTTGAAGCACAATTGTGGAACTAGCATGCCCCTTCTCTCTTTATTTCTTTTTATTTTTTTCTCTCATTGTCCGGAGTCTCATCTCGACTTGTGGGGGAATCATAGTCTCCATCATCCTTTCCTCACTGGGGCAATGCTCTAATAATGAATAATGATGGTCATCACACTTCTATTTACTTATAGCTCAAAAAAATAAAAAATAAAACTCGATTCCTATAACAAAGTATGACTCTATATGAATGCCTTTGGCAGTGTACCAGGATGTGCAATGATCTAGCATAACAACGATATAAAAAACGGACAAGCCATGGAAATATCATGCTAGCTATCTTACGATCATGCAAAGCAATATGACAATGAATGCTCAAGTCATCAAAACGGAAGCGGTGGAAGTCGCATGGCAATATATCTCAGAATGGCTATGGAAAGACCATAATAGGTAGGTATGATGGATGTTTTGAGGAAGATATAATAAGGCTTATGTGTGATATAGCATATCATATCACGGGGTTTGGATGCACCTACGAAGTTTTCACCGACTCTCGAGGTGAGAAAGGGCAGTGCACGGTACCGTAGACGCTAGCAAATTGCGGAAAGTGCGTATAATCCATGGACTCACAATATTCATAAAGAACTCACATACTTATTGCAAATGTTTATTAGCCCTCTAAGCAAAGTACTACTATGCATGCCCCTAGGGGGGTATATTGGTAGGAAAAGACCATCGCTCGTCCCTGACCGCCACTCATAAGGAAGACAATCAATAATAAATCATGCTCCAACTTCATAGCATAAACGAGAGACTATACGTGCATGCTACGGGAATCACAAAACTTTAAAACAATATTCTTACTAACCACAACTATTTACTAGTACCTCCCACATATTCCATCTCTATATCGCAAAACTATTGCAAGGAATCAAACATATCATATTCAGTGATCCATAAGTTTTATGTAGGATTTCATGACTGACCATGTAATTGACCAATTCCTGTTGACTCTCTAAATAGATATAAGTGAAGCATGAGAGTTTAATTCTTTCTACAAAAGACCATGCTCTAATAAATTTAAGCGAAGCAAATGAGCATTCTACAAACAACGGTTTTCTATGTGAAGAGAAACATGCAATCCAAACTTCAAATGATATAAGTGAAGCACATGAAGCATTCTAGAAAGCCATACTCAAAATATATAAGTGAAGTGCAGTAAACATTCTATAAATCAACCATGTACTATCTTATACCAGCATGGTGCATAAAATAAAAGTAAAAACTAAACACAAAATATGCTCCACCAAGATTCACACATATCACATGAACGAAACGAGAACGAAAACATACCGATACTTGTTGAAGAAAGATTGGATGCCTTCTGAGGCATCCCCAAGCTTAGACACTTGAGTCTCCTTGAATATTTACTTGGGGTGCCTTGGGCATCCCCAAGCTTGATCTCTTGCGCATGTCCTCCTTCTCCTCATATCGAGACCTCCTCGATCTTTGATCACTTCATCCACACAAAACTCAATAGAAAGCTTGTTAAGATCCGTTAGTATAATAAAGCAAACCACTACTCTGAGTACTGTTGAAAAACAATTCATATTTTGTTTTTGCATTGTAGCTATTGTAATATAACTTTTCCATGGCTTATACCACCGATAAAAATCGATAGTTTCATCAAAACAAGCAAACAATGCATCAAAAATAGAATTTTTCTTAAACAGGACATTCTGTAGCAATCTGAACATCTATTATACCTCTAGTACTCCAAAAATTCTGAAACATTAGGACACAAATAAACAATTTGTATAGCAATACTTTTCAAAAAGTTTCAGAAACTTTTGACGTTCCAGTAAAAAATGAAAATTCACGCGCTACAGCCAAAGTTTCTGTTTCTGCACCGCACATACCAACAAGCAATCTACTCATCCTAAAGGCAAATCTTGGCACAATAATTTTACAATACCAAGGATTTGTACAAGGGGATAATTATTTTTGCGGGAAATTTCATGAAAAATTCTACATTGTTTCCACAAGCAAGAAGACAAGTGTTCAAGGTCGACCCTCACTTCTCCAATGCATCACCTTTCAATCGCTTCTCTTTTTGAAAAAGTTTTTAGTTTCCCATCTATATTTTTTTTGTTTTTAAACTCTATAAAAGCACTCAACATAAATAAATGACTCTCTAAAACTTCCGGGTTGTCTCCCTGGCAGTGCTTTCTTTAAAGCCATTAAGCTAGGCATAAAGTGCTCAAGTAATGGATCCACCCGGATCCCAAGGTATATCAAAGCCAATTTTAATTAACAATGATTTGACATTTAGTAGTGAGCACAAAGCAACATATATCATGCAATGACGAAGTCTAACTCTCTTCCTATGCATCAGCATGTCATACAAGAACAATTCATGCACATCAAGTAAAAACCAATACATAGCATAAGTAGTTTCTTGCAATTCTATCATGTTGGAAACATAGAGAGGCGGAGATGTAGTTCCTCTCTCATAATAATAGCAATTAGGAGTAGAAAGCACATGCATATTATATTCATCAAAATCATCATGTGCAATGGTAAAAGGCAACCCATCAATGTAATCCTTAATAAGTGCAAATTTCTCTGATATAGTGTAGTTTGGAGAATTCAAAAAGATAATAGGACTATCATGTATGGGTGCAATAGCAACAATTTCATTCTTAACATAAGCATAATTCATATTGGCATCTTGGCCACAAGCATAGCAAGCATCAAGTTCATCAAAAAGGGATATTTCAAATGAATCAACGGGGTCATAGCATTCATCCCTCGATAAGCATGAAGGGAAATTAAACAATGTATGAGTTGAAGAGTTACTCTCATTAGAAGGTGGGCGCGGGTGATCAATCCGCTCTTCCTCTTTTTGTTCTTCACTCTCCTCATCATCTTTTCCACCCAATAAGCTCACAGTTTCATCAATTCCTTCTTCCATAGACTCCTGTATAATATTAGTATCTTCTTGGACAGCGGAGACTTTCTCCATAAACGCATCAATATCAGAATTGTATTTATAATTCTCATAGAAATATTTAAGTATAGAAAAATTTTTAGGTCTATAAACATCATCATCAAAAGCTTCATACTTTTCAAACAAAGATTCACTTTCATAAGCACCCTTAAAAGCAACAAATTCTTCTATCCCTTCCACATCATAGTAATCATATCTACCATTAGCATAAGAAGCTAAGGTTTCATTATCATTAAATTTGCATCAAAAAGGAAGGTGTGGAGCATTCATCCTAGAGCAACAAGTACGATCATATCTCTGACATAAATTCCAAGCATACCAATGCAACATATCAATTTGATCCCATAATAGTTTCCCTTTTTGTGTAAAGCGATAATCCCTAAAGTATTCATGTTGATCCAACATTACTCCCATTATCAAGTTGAATGGGGTTTTCTTAGGATTATTAAAGTAGTGCATAATATTTTTCACATAACGAGCATCGAGGGTTTTAGGAGGTTCCCCATCTCCATGTGTAGCAAGTACAACTATTTTTTTTTGGTGTTTCATGTTCCATATCAATAACTAAAGATATAAAACAACTTAGAACAAGAAATAAAAACTACTTAGTGATAATGCAAACAAGCACACATGAGAATATTCACCCACGCTATTGCTCCCCGGCAACGGCGCAAGAAAAAGGTCTTAATAACCCACAAGTATAGGGGATCATTTGTAGCCTTCTTCGATAAATAAGAGTGTCAAACCCAATGAGGAGCTAAAGGTAGAACAAATATTACCTCAAGTTCTATCGACCACCGATACAACTCTACGCACACCTGACGTTTGCTTTACCTAAAACAAGTATGAAACTATTTGGCAAGAATAAAACCACGAGTACTTTGCGAGAATAAAAATATGAATAAATTGCAAGGTAATAAAAGTGGATAGCTTTTGTCAATAAGAAAGTCATTTGTCCCTAGGCAATCGATAGCAAGTACCGGTAATCATTCTTGCAATTTTATATGAGGGAGAGGCATGAGCTAACATACTTTCTATACTTGGATCATATGCACTTATGGTTGGAACTCTAGCAAGCATCCACAACTACTAAATATCATTAAGGTCGTGAAACCTAACCATAGCATTAAGTATCAAGTCCTCTTTACTCCCATACGCCATAACCCACTTACTCGGGTTTAAGCTTCTATCACTCTCGCAACCCACCATAAGCGAACCATGGACATATTACAACACCCTACAGCGAGGATCCCCCACGTTTGCATGAGGTGGAGGGCACCGTAGGACAACACCATAAATAAAATATACAATCATACCAACCAAGATCACGATTAACCCACAGGACAAAGAAGATCTACTCAAACATCATAGGATAACCATAGATCATTGGGAAATAATATATGGAGTTGAGCACCATGTTTAAGTAGAGATTACAGCGGGGGGAAGAGGTGTTACACCGCTGTATAGAGGGGGAGAAAGTTTGTGTAGACGGTAGCAAGATTGTTGATGTAGATCGCCGTCACGATCCTTGCCCAAGTGGCACTCCGGCGCCACCGGGAGAGAGGGGGAGAGAGCCCCTCCTTCTTATTCTTCCTTGGCCTCCCCCTAGATGGGAGGAGAGTTCTCCCTCTGGTCCATGACCTCCATGGCGGCGAAGGTGTGGGAGCCCCTCTGAGATTGGATCTCCCTCTCTGTTCCCTTCTATTTCGCTGGCCGAAAACCGTTTCTTATATTACGGGAGATCCGTAACTCCGGTTGCGCTGAAATTTTAACACGGTTGTTTTCCGGAGATAAGCTTCCTTGCACCCGAAGTAGAGTCCCAACTGACGTACAAGGTGGGCACAACCCATCACCACGCGCCTGGAGCCTAGGGCGTGCCCTGGTGTCTCATGGGCACTATGGGCCTCCGTTTGCGTTGATTCCAAGTCCCCAAAATCACATATATTCCAAAATAATTTTCTGTAAATTGTTATCGCATTTGGACTTTGTTTGATATGGATTTTCTACGAACAAAAATCATGCAAAAAAGAAGAACTGGCACTGGGCACTGGATCAATAGGTTAGTCCAATAAATCATATAAAATGTTGCCAAAAGTATGTGAAAGTTGTATAATATTGACATGAAACAATCAAAAATTATAGATACGACGGGGACATATCAATATGTTTAACCTAGTATCCATGATTCAGCCTATTATGATCAAACATGTTTGCAATGTCAATTAGAGATTATAGTTTCCCATGATATGCTTAAGTAGCTAGGAGTGGATAATGATTTATCTTGGATGTCAACATTGCGTTAAAATGATTGCGATGTGGTATGATGATATGGTATCCTCCTATGAATGTTCGAGTGACTTGACTTGGCACATGTTCATGCATGTAGTTGAATCAAAACCAACATAGCCTCTATGATATTTATGTTCATGGTGTTCATATCCTACTCATGCTATATCCAATGTTACTTATGCATAATGCATGTTCATGACCGTTTTCGCTCTCTAGATGGCCGTTTCTCAACCTATTTGCTAGCCTTCGCCTGTACTAAGAGGGAATACTACTTGGGCATCAAAAAAACTGAAACCCAAGTTATTCCAGATGAGTCCACCATACCTACTGTCGGTGTCAAAACCGGCGGATCTCGGGTAGGGGGTCCCGAACTATGTGTCTAGGCCGGATGGTAACAGGAGGCAAGGGACACGAAGTTTTACACAGGTTCGGGCCCTCTCGATGGAGGTAAAACCCTACATCCTACTTGATTAATATTGATGATATGGGTAGTACAAGAGTAGATCTACCACGAGATCGGAGAGGCTAAACCCTAGAAGCTAGCCTATGGTATGATTGTTGTTGTGTATGTTGTCCTACGGACTAAAACCCTCCGATTTATATAGACACTGGAGAGGGTTAGGGTTACACAAAGTCGGTTACAATGGTAGGAGATCTGCATATCCGTATCGCCAAGCTTGCCTTCCACGCCAAGGAAAGTCCCCTGCGGACACGGGACGAAGTCTTCAATCTTGTATCTTCATAGTCCAGGAGTCCGGCTGAAGGTATAGTCCGGCCATCCGGACACCCCCTAATCCAGGACTTCCTCAGTAGCCCCTGAACCAGGCTTCAATGACGACGAGTCCGGCGCGCAGATTGTCTTCGGCATTGCAAGGCGGGTTCCTCATCCAAGTACTTCATAGAAGATTTTGAACACAAAGATAGTGTCCGGCTCTGCAAAATAAGTTTCCACATATTGCCATAGAGAGAATAATATTTACACAAATCTAATATGCTGACATATTCCGTAGTGTGACACACCACGGCCAAGCCTTTATCCGAGTCATTTCATTATCCCACCTCAGCGCGTCATACGAGGCGGTTTCCTTGGCACGTCTTGTTAAAGCAGAGATCGTGTCCCCTTATTCCAGGATTCTCATCAATACGGGCGTGGGTAACCCAACCGCGCCATTGATTACGCCAGGCTGGTGGGGACACGTAGTCACGTCCACCCATATAAGGGGATAAGGATCCACCTTTTCACCTAAGCCTTCTTCCTCCCTTGCTTATCCATTCTCGCGCAGTCGAGCCCCAGCGCCCAAGTCTGCACTCCCCACCTCAACCTTCTCCAGCCATGTCCGGAGCGGGAGGCAAGTGGATGGTCTCCTCCGTCACAGAGGGACACATCAAAAAACTAAGGAAGGCCGGATACTTGTCTAACGACATTGCGTACCGGCTTCCAGAAAAGGGGCAGCTCATCCCCACCCCTAGGCCCCATGAGAGGGTGGTGTTCCTCCCCCATTTCCTCCACGGACTGCGCTTCCCTCTTCACCCATTTGTCCGGGGGCTCATGTTCTACTATGGCCTGGATTTCCACAATCTGGCCCCGAACTTTGTCCTCAACATCTCGGCATTTATCGTTGTGTGCGAGGCTTTCCTTGGCATCCGCCCCCATTTCGGCCTATGGCTCAATACTTTCAATGTCAAGCCGAAGGTGGTGCACGGCAACCAGGCGGAGTGCGGAGGCACCAGGTGGGCAAGATGGACAACGTCTTATGGCTCGAGGGCTCCTTTGTGGAGACCCTGAAGGGGTGGCAATCGGGGTGGTTTTACATCACCGAGCCGCGCGACCCTGAATGGGTCGCACCCCCCGAGTTTCGATCCGGACCCCCTACGTGGCTCACCTCCTGGAAGGAGACGGGCCTGTCGTGGGGTAAAAAGGAGAGCTGACTGGACTCCAAACATGCGTCCAAACCCTGGTGGACAAGAAGCTCAAACTTGTCAACATAGTCCAGGTTATGCTCATCCGCCTGATCCTCCCGTGTCAACAACGGGCTTTCAACCTGTGGGAGTTCGACCCGGCGCGGCACCAAACTCTAAGCAGGCTCTTCGACACGACATACGAAGATGCCTGGAAGGTGCTTTTCAAGGGTGCCGAGGCCCCCGCATCCGCTACCGAGGATCGCGGATTCAGTACGCAGCGTCATGCTCATGCGGTAAGCTGTTTTTTTTCTTTTACAGGGTATCAGTTTTTCATAGGTTCACTCCATGCGGGATCTAAGCTCCCTTACCTTTGACAGGATTGGCAGGTGACGTCCGGACAGATCAACTGTCCGGCTCCTTTGCCCGAAGGCCCAGCGGACGCTCGCTTGGCGAAGCTGCTGGTTCCGGCACCCTATGTGGTGCCGGAGAAGAAGGCCGCAAAAAGGCCACGGGGACTTGAAAGAATGCCCGGCGCCAGGGGGTGTCGGATCCATCATCCGACGGTTCCGAGGCGCATTCCTCCCGTGAAGACGACGAGGAAGAAGAAGATACCTCTCCCCCTCCAGCGGGAGGAGAGAAGAAAAGGAAGGCCGCCCTCTCTGGGGAGGCCGGAGGGTCCAAGAAGGGGAAAACCCTTCCTCCGGACTACTCCACCGACGCCGACGACGGCGGAGAGGAGTGGCCGCCCAGGGCCAAGCCCCTAGCAAAATCGTAAGTATCCGGATACCAGAGTAATTCATAGTATTCGTTTATTGCACAGCTTTCCCTTATGTCGAATATGTTTATGCAGCCCACCCAAAGACCGGCTCGACGCGTTGTCGAGCGGCTCATTGGACTCGTCAGATGTGAACTCGCTTCCAATGGCTTCCTCCCTCCGCCCTACGGACGACACCGAAGTGTTGTCCCAACAGGTTCCAAGCCGGGAGGAGGTGGTCCTGGAGGCGCCGCAAGGCGACCTCCCGGACTCCAGGAGTAAAGGGGATGAAACCCCTCAGGGCTCCAAGTCCGGCTCTAGGCCAGACACCGCTCTGGAACCTTCAAAGGTTCCAGAGTCCGGCGGGGGACCTCCTTCCAAGAGGAGCAAGCCCACCATGCCGGTGACCCCCGTCAAATCGGAGGCGCCGGACAATCTGTTGGAGGCGCTCCAAGATGCCTCCATCGACGAGGAGCACCGCACCATTATGAGTGCGGTGGTCCAGAAGGTTCAGTCCACCAAGAGCGGACTGACTTGTCACACCCTAGCTAGTCATGCATTAGAGTGTTGCATCATGTTTACTCTTTCATCAGAAACTTGAAATGGGGATTTGTGAAACCCTCAGCATCATTTTGAAAATGACCCAAATAAAAATTTTCTCCAAAAGGGTCCAAGAAAATGCTCATGTTGCTCTCTGAAAATATTGGACAGAGATAAAAATCAAACCAATATTTTTAAGAGCTCATAGGTATTTATTTTGGGCATTTGGAATTAATGCATAACTAATTGCATTGGAAATATATTAGTTATATATATTAATATATGTCCAAAAATTATGCCACCTGTTGGGGAGCTCTGGAATAATATATCTAGCTCCTGCAAAAATTGGCATAAGGTAATAAAATGATTTAATATTTTATTTAAATCAAAACAAATGACAGAAATTAGAAAACAAAAATAAATAAAGAAGGAGAAGCTTACCTGGGGCTCCTCCCTGTGCAGCCCAGCAGTAGCTGGCCAGCCCAGCCAGCAGGCGGCCCAGCCCGCCTCCTCCTCTGTCGTCTTCGTCCTCGACAGAGGGAGGGGAGCGTGCCCGGCGCGCGCGCGCGCCACCGCGCCACGCCACCAGCTCGCCTGCCTGCCTGCCTCTCCCCTCCTCGTCTGGATGCCCTGGAACGACGCCACGCCCCCCCCCGTACTCTCTCACTCTCCCCCGGTTCTTCCTCTCCTCTCCCTCGCTCTCTCTCTCCCGTGTCCGAACGCACCCATTGCCGCCGTTCGCCATAGCCGCCGCCACCGGCCTCCCCTCGCCTTCCCGACTCGCGCAGGAGCTCCGCCCCCTCGCCCTGAAGCTCTCCGTCAAGCCACAAGACGCC
>NC_041380.1:263357316-263369097 GCF_002162155.2 Triticum dicoccoides
GCACCCATCGCCGCCGTTCGCCATAGCCGCCGCCACCGGCCTCCCCTCGCCTTCCCGACTCGCGCAGGAGCTCCGCCCCCTCGCCCTGAAGCTCTCCGTCAAGCCACAAGACGCCGGACGCCCTGTGGAGCCGCCGTCGCCATCGTCTTCCTCCTCGGGCTCCGACCACCATCGCCGTCGATTCGCCGTCTCCAGTGCGTCCCCGAGCCCGCTTCGACGCCTGCTGCAACCGCGGTGAGCTCCGCCACCGTTTCCCTCTCTTCTCCCCCTCGTTCCCGCGCCGTAACTCCGTTTCCCACCACGGCCGAACCTCCGCCGTCGCCGAGCTCGCCGTCGATGCAGCTCCGGTGACCATTTGGTCACCCCGGCGAGTCCAACAAGTCCGTAAGGCCCCGTAGAGCATCCCTAGCGCCTTGCTTCGCTCGCCTTCGAGCTCCAACCACGTTTCCGTGCACGACCGAACCCCGGCGGCCGCAGCCGAGCTCGCCACCGTCGACTCCGGCCACCCCAGGCCCAGCCACGGCCACCGCCCGACGCGCCATCGAGCTAGCTTTCCAACGCACCTAGCCGCACGCCGTTTGGAGCACCACAGAGGAAACCCGGGGCACATGTACGCCGCGGACCTCGCCGGCGACTAACCGCCGGCGGGTTTGACTTGTTCGACCTGGGGTTTGACCCCCCAGAGTCACTGACGCGTGGGCCCTGTCGGCCAGGTGGTTAGCTTAGTGCTAATCACTATTAATTAACCCCCCTGACACTGACCAGTGGGCCCCAGCGCCACTAACTCTTAATTAGGATTAAACTAACCTCTGTTAAACCCCCCTGTCACTGACGTGTGGACCCCACACGTCAGGTTTGACCCCAGCTAGCCGCAGTTGACCGCTGACGTCGTGCTGACGTCATGCTGGCGCAATATATATATTTCTGGATTTAAATTAAATCAGGAAATTCCAGAATATAATTTAAACTTCAAAAATTCATAACTTTTATTCTGTAACTCCAAATCAGACAAATTATATATGAAAAATGATCAGAAAAATCCAATCTATCCATCTGTACAATTTTCATGCATGACTAAACAAGTTAACTTGATGTTTAATGCAGAACAAGTTTGAAATTTGAATCTTTGATTCAAATTGGTTCAAACCCTTCTGGTCTTAGTTGCATTAGCCCAACACACTCATATTGCCATGTTTCATGCATGCATCATATTGTTGCACATTGTTTGGTGATGGTTGTGTATCGGTGTCCTTTGCGACAGGTTCTGCCTCCGAGGAGTACCGTGATTACCCTAACGAAGAACCGTATCAGTGCATCGAACCATCAGGCAAGCAACCAACCATTTGATCATATCGATACAATCCCATGTTCTCGCTCCTGCTCTCTTTTACTGCATTAAGACAACGCGATTCAAACTGCTGTGTGCTACGGTAGTTGAACCCATTTCCTCTGCATAACCTGTCATTGCCACAGTAACTAGATGAAACCCACTAGCATGTGTAGGAGTTGATTGAGCCATATGTATGTGTTGTTCCTACCTTGCTATGCCTGCTATGCTTAGAGTCGGGTCAGGTCTGGTTCATCTGGGTGATGGGCTAGAGTGAAATGATTATGTCGGTAATGAGAGTGGTGTGGTGAACACGATTTGGTAAAGGTATCGATGAGAGGCCATGTAGGAGTACATGGTGGGTTGTTTCATTGAAGCCGACCTTAAGCACTGAGATCTGTATGTATGATTTAAGAATCAGCTACTACCATGCATTGGGCCCGAAACCAATGGACCCTCTCGGCTTCTTATTCACCCTAGTTCTCCGTCCAGGAGTTGCAAGTAGTTTCTGGTGTTTGTAGCCTACTGGAGGCCGTGGACAGCGCTGACCGTAGGGGTGGGCTGTGATGCGGTAGGTACGTGGCCGGGTGTACCGAATACCCGTTAGGTATCTCGGGAACCCTGTTCACATCGTTCGGGGCCGTATGGGAAACCTCGGCCGGACTCCCTGCGGATGGAACCTGAATAGGCGATAAACCTGGACTGGAGGCTTAGGTGATTAGGTAGGTCGTGGCGGACACCCACGTTGGGCTTCCGCTTGAAGGTTGCCGAGTACATGTCGTGTAAACGACGGTAAGTGGTGAGAGCGTGTATGAAGAAGTACACCCCTGCAGGGTTAACATGATCTATTCGAATAGCCGCGTCCGCGGTAAAGGACTACTTGGTTGCCTATACAGTTCATAAACAAGTAAATGGAAACTACTAAAAGCCTCAAGATAAGTGTGAGTGCCGAGGATGGCTCTTCCGTAGGAAGACGGAGGCGGATCCTCGGTAGTGTATTGAAGTGGTGGGTAGTGGACTCGTGTGCGCAAAACCATTTCAAGTTGGAGTATCGTAGGATAGTCTAGCCAAGAGTCAAAGCTGGCTTGCTGCAATAACTCCACCAACCCTTCTTGACAATGTGCATGTATGTAGGATCTGATGTAAGTCTTGCTGAGTACCTTTGTACTCATGTTGCTATAATTTACATTTTTCAGAAGACGCTGCAACCCCTTCTGATGGGTTCTACGTAGACGTTGACATCAACGAGTAGGCTAAAGGCCCAGGTGGTGATCCTGAGCTTATGAAGGACCACGTAGTATAGTTAGGCTTTCCAAGCCTCTTTTATTTTACTAGTTGTCTGTACTCAGACAAGTTACTTCCGCTGCTGGTTTGTATGACTGTATGACTTGAATGTTGGGTCGTGAGGCCCGTTCCTTTGTGTATGTTATGTATGGCTCCCTGAGCCTTAAATAAAGTACTTGTGTCGTAGAGTCATGTTGTGATGCTTCGTTGTATTTGCACATATCGAGCATATTGTGTGTATGATTGAAATGCTTGGTATGTGTGGGATCTGACTATCTAGTTGTTTATCTTTAGTAGCCTCTCTTACCGGGAAATGTCTCCTAGTGTTACCGCTGAGCCATGGTAGCTTGCTACTGCTCTGGAACACTTAGGTTGGCCGGCATGTGTCCTTCTTCGTTCCTGTGTCTGTCCCTTCGGGGAAATGTCACGCATTGAGTATCGGAGTCCTGTTAGCCCGCTACAGCCCGGTTTACCGGAGTCCTGCTAGCCCAGTGCTACAGCCCGGACCCACTTGCTGATGACCGACACGTTCGAAGCTGGGTCATGGATGCCTGTCCCTGTAAGTCTGTGCCACTTTGGGTTTACGACTAGTCATGTCAGCCCGGGCTCCTTATCATATGGATGCTAGCGACACTATCATATACGTGAGCCAAAAGGCGCAAACGGTCCCGGGCAAAGGTAAGGCGACACCCGTGGGGATACCGTGCGTGAGGCCGCAAAGTGATATGAGGTGTTACCGGCTAGATCGATGTGACATCGAGTCGGGGTCCTGACAGTGTTGGTATAGAGGCCATGTAGGAGTACATGGTGGGTTGTCTCATTGAAGCCGTCCTCAGGAACTGAGTTCTGTGTTTGTGATCCATGATTCAGCTACTACCATACATTGGGCCCTGAAATATGACCCCGCTCGACTTCTTATTCACCCTAGTCCTCTGTCCAGGAGTTGCAAGTAGTTTCTGGTGTTTGTAGCTTACTGGAGGCCGTGGACAGCGCTGACCGTAGGGGTGGGCTGTGATGCGGTAGGTACGTGGCACGGTGTACCGGATGCCCGTTTGGTATCTCGGGAACCCTGTTCACATCGTTTGGGGCTGTGAGCGAAACTCCGGCCGGATCTCCTCATGGATGGAACCCGAATAGGCGATAAACCTGGACTAGAGACTTGAGTGTTTAGGTAGGTCGTGGTCTACACCCACGTCGGCTTTCGCTTGAAGTCTGCCGAGCACATGTCGTGTGCAGACGCTAAGTGGTGGAAACATGTATGAAGAAGTACACCCCTGCAGGGTTAACATCATCTATTCGAATAGCCGTGTCCGCGGTAAAGGACTTCTGGGTTGCTTATATCAGTTCATGGACAAGTGAAAGTGGATACTCTAAAATACGCAAGATAAGCGTGAGTGCTATGGATGGCGTTCTCGTAGGGAGACGGGAGCGGATCCATAGTGGTGTATTGATATGGTGAATATGTGGACTCGTGTGCGCCACCTCAAAAGATTCACTTGCAGTCGTAGTTAGGATAGCCACCGAGTCAAAGCTGGCTTGCTGCAGTTAAACCCCACCACCCCTTTGTTGATAATGATGCATATGTAGATAGTTCTGATGTAAGTCTTGCTGGGTACATTTGTACTCACGTTTGCCTATTTTATGTTTTTGCAGAGAGACTTCAGTCTCACTAGTAGTTCCGCTTGGACTTCGACGTTTAGCTTGATACCTCAGCTACGATCTTGTGCCCTCGGCAGGATCTGGTAGATAGTCAGGCTTCTCAGCCTTTTTCATTTATAGATGTCTGTACTCAGACATGATAGCTTCCGCTTGTGCCTTGACTTGTATGCTCTGATTGTTGGGTCATGAGACCCATGTTTGTAATATCTCGCTCCTCGGAGCCTATTGAATAAACTACTTGAGTCGTAGAGTCATTTTGTGATGCCATGTTGTATTGCACATATCGAGCATATTGTGTGTATGTTATTGAAATGCTTGGTATGTGTGGGATCTGACTATCTAGTTGTTTATCTTTAGTAGCCTCTCTTACCGGGAAATGTCTCCTAGTGTTACCGCTGAGCCATGGTAGCTTGCTACTGCTCTGGAACACTTAGGCTGGCCGGCATGTGTCCTTCTTCGTTCCTGTGTCTGTCCCTTCGGGGAAATGTCACGCATTGAGTACCGGAGTCCTGTTAGCCCGCTACAGCCCGGTTTACCGGAGTCCTGCTAGCCCAGTGCTACAGCCCGGACCCACTTGCTGATGACCGACACGTTCGAAGCTGGGTCATGGATGCCTGTCCCTGTAAGTCTGTGCCACTTTGGGTTTATGACTAGTCATGTCAGCCCGGGCTCCTTATCATATGGATGCTAGCGACACTATCATATACGTGAGCCAAAAGGCGCAAACGGTCCCGGACAAAGGTAAGGCGACACCCGTGGGGATACCGTGCGTGAGGCCGCAAAGTGATATGAGGTGTTACCGGCTAGATCAATGTGACATCGAGTCGGGGTCCTGACAGGGTTGGCATCAGAGCCAGGCTGCCTGTAGGTTCTCCAAGCCGAACTGGTCGATGTTGAGTCTAGAAATTCTTTAGTTATATGTAGGGGAATTGTTTGTGGGTTGGAACGTAAGGCTCTTTTACTCCTTCATCTTATGACATTCTGATCTGAGTCAGTCTATTCTTCCACCGGGGGTTAAGGAATTAGGATCTATTCTCTCTATCAGGATCACGTGTTACTAATCAGTAGTACCTTATAGGTTTGATGGATACAAGCCTAGTTCAGTTCTTCTACCACGTTATGTTGTTAGGATGGTCTCAGAACTTTGATATGATGATGTTGAGTGTGTATGAAATCCTTTGTCAAATGTCTCAAAATCCTTCTTGAGCATTTACAGCTGTTATGCTGCCGAAATTTTGCTAGAAATTCTAATGCCTTTGCATTATGATTGTGCTTTCAGATGGCCACTCGCGACCTCAATCAAGTGGTTCGCCTGACTCGATGCCTAGATGTACCCGGCCATACTGCCATGTTGGTCAGGGTAATGACTGAGGCTGGATATCGCTGGTATCCTGAGTACACGGTCGAAGAGCAATTTCGGGACTTCAATCAAAGCCAGTATCTCTGCACTGTCAGGATATTTCCATCTTATCCTGGATCCACCGAGCCCCTTCACTGCTCCTATGGACTCGGGGTTACTATTGAGATGGCTGTGCAGGACGCCGCCTACTCTATGATGACCATCATGCGAGTCAGGTCTGGTCTATTTCGGGACTCTGATTTCCGGTATATGCCAGGATCACTTCCGGGAGCACAAGGGTATCTCCAGGCTATCTATGCTGACCCCACCCAGGAGGATTCACGGACTCGCACCACTGCTGAGATGCTAGAGGATAAGGACCGTGAAAATCGGGCCTTGAGGTTAGAGCTCTTCAATACCCGTGCTGACCACTGGGCCACATTGACTCGGTTCGCACCGGCGGTGCAAGCTGGATATTCGGATATGCGCGATCTCTATCCTGTGAGATCTGCTCTGCCAGACGTGATGGGTTGGCGTGATGTAGGAGGCATCACCCCACCTCGCGGTCCCCGCAGGCCACCGTCTGTTGGTCCAAGACCTCATCCTAGCCCCTATGGTCCACAAGCTCCGCGAGATCGTCTGTTTCCGGATGATCATGTTGAGCTTCCAGGCTATGGAGGTGACTTCTACGAGGACTACTACGGATCGGTCTGAGTTAGTGGTAGTATCACTAGTTCGCACTAGCTGTGTCGTCTATCGTCCCGCGTGACTCGTGGGATATGACCTAGTTTGTACTCTTTCCGGAGGTGTAGAAAAATAATGTATAGGAGCTTGGGATGCCTCCGATGAGATGTAATCCTCTTTTCACCGTAATAGTATTTTGTTTGGTCTTGTACTAAACCCTGTATGGTGTGTATGACGATGGAATAAAGAAGCAGTTTCTGTATTTACCATGTCATACGGATGATCATCTTGCATTTCGAGTTATTCCTTACATTTTATATCCTATGTCGGAATTTTATCATCCTGACTAAATCATTGTCTTGTTTACCTGGGATGGTCAACACGCGCACTAACCCTGCTCCTCAAGAGCAGGCCGAAGGCAGTGAAGTTAGGGATGCAAATCTGCCTCATCCTCCTTCCCTAGCCGAGGTTATGATGGAAGCTGAGAGAAACAAGCGGGAGACCAACCGTTTGTTGGAGCGTATTGAACAGAACACGGCACACCATCAGAGGACTAACGTGGTGTCACTCAGTGATTTTATCAAATTACATCCACCCACGTTCCACCACTCCGTCGAGCCTCTTGACGCTGATGACTGGCTTCGCAGTATCTCTCACAAACTGCGTTCCGTGCTGGTAGCGGAGGCTGACAAGGTCACCTTTGCTGCATATCATCTTGAAGGCCCCGCCAGTCTATGGTGGGAGAATTATGGAGCTATGCGCCCAGCGGGCCATGTCACTACTTGGGCTGAATTCAGCGAGGCTTTCCGTGAACATCACATTCCGGAGGGTCTCATGGACCGTAAACGTGAGGAATTTTGCAGTTTCACTCAGGGCCGACTTTCTGTGGATGCTTACAGCAGGGAGTTTGGTAACCTCGCACGATATGCAACTGAGGAAGTGTCTACTGATGCCAAGAAGCAAGCAAGGTTCCGTAAGGGACTTAGTCCTGAGCTTCGCCGTGACCTCCGTCTGCATGAGTGCACATCTTTTCAGAAACTTGTCAACAAAGCCATCAGTGCTGAAACTGGTCAGACTGACTATGACGCAACACGCAAGCATGGCCGTGACATGGGTTCCTCATCCGGTGCTGGTCCTCAGAAGCGTCGCGTGTGGGTGCCCAACACCGCCTTGCCACCCAGGTTCACACCGAGGCCATCTTTCCAGGCGCCTCGCCCTGTTCAACAGTCTGCACCGGCCAAGCCCTATGGGGGTCCAACCAACAATGCTCCTCCACGTACCAGTTCCGTGACTTGTTTCAAGTGTGGGGAATCTGGCCACTATATGCGTGAGTGTTCCCAGACCAACCCCAACCAGTCTGCTAAAGCTGTTGGCCGTGGCAAGCCGACAGGGAAAGTGTTCCACGCCAAGCCGGCCACCGCCTCACGTGGCCATGTCAACTGTATCTCTGCCTAAGAAGCTCAAGAGGATCCCAACGTCGTTCTCGGTACGCTTCTTGTTAATTGCCACCCAGCATCTGTTCTTTTCGATACAGGAGCCTCCCATTCATTTATATCTGAAAACTATGCTCGTTTGCATAACACCGCATTCTGTGACATGCCATCCACTATGGAAATTTCTACTCCTGGTTCTAGATGGCAGACCTCTAGGGTAAGTTATGGAAATGAAATCCAAGTCGACAGACTTGTTTTCCTTGCATCGTTGATAGCCCTTAAATTTTCAGATATTAATATCATTTTGGGTATGGACTGGATGTCAGCTAATCATGCCAAAATTGATTGCTTCTCTAGGACTGTTCTACTCACTCACCCTTCGGGCAAGATAGTCAATGTCTTAACCCGACTAGCCAAGCGACAATTATATTCTCTTAACGCCAGCCCTTTGCCAGACCTTGAGGACGTTTCGGTAGTCCGTGACTTCCCGGATGTCTTCCCAGAGGAATTGCCAGGTGTTCCACCTGACAGGGATGTTGAGTTCGTAATAGACCTCATTCCAGGAACCGTTCCGATTGCTAGAAGACCTTATAAGATGGCACCACTAGAACTAGCCGAGCTTAAGAAACAACTCGATGAGTCCTTGAAAAAGGGTTTCATCCGCCCTAGTTCATCTCCGTGGGCTTGCCCCGTCCTATTCGTCAAGAAGAAGGATGGTACGGACCGGATGGTTGTAGATTACCGACCTGTCAATTTGGTCACAATCAAGAACAAATATCCGCTTCCCAGGATCAACGACCTGTATGATCAGCTCGCTAGATCCTCAGTCTTCTCCAAGATGGATTTGAGGTTGGGCTACCATCAAATCAAAATCAGAAACGGGGACATTCCTAAAACGGCCTTTGTTACTCGTTATGGCCAATACGAGTACACCGTCATGTCCTTCGGTTTAACCAACGCTCCAGCCACCTTTTCTCGGTTAATGAACTCAATCTTCATGGAGTATTTGGATAAATTCGTCGTGGTTTACCTCGATGATATACTCATCTACTCCAAGAACAAGGAAGAACATGCCGAACATCTAAGGCTAGTGTTGCAGAAACTTCGAGAGCATCGCCTTTATGCCAAATTTTCTAAATGTGAATTCTGGTTGTCAGAAGTGACCTATCTGGGTCATGTAATATCTGGTAAAGGTATTGCTGTTAACCCTGAGCGAGTTCAAGCCATCCTTAATTGGACTCCACCTGAATCGGTCAAGCAAGTTCGGAGCTTTCTGGGCTTAGCGAGCTATTGTCGTCACTTTGTCGAGAACTTCTCCAAGGTTGCTAAACCTCTAACCGAACTCCTCAAGAAAGATAAGAAGTTCGAGTGGACTCCACAATGTGAGCACAGCTTTCAGGAACTGAAAAGACGCCTGACTTCTGCTCCCGTACTGGTACCGCCAGACTTCTCTAAGGACTTTGTTATCTACTGCGACGCCTCGCGACAAGGACTAGGTTGCATTCTCATGCAAGATCGACACGTAATTGCCTACGCTTCACGGCAATTGCACCCACATGAGGAGAATTATCCTACTCATGATCTAGAGCTTGCAGCCGTAGTCTATGCACTTAAGACCTGGCGACATTACCTCCTCGGTAATCGTTGCGAAATATTCACTGATCACCAAAGTCTGAAGTACATCTTCACCCAACCAGATTTGAATCTCAGGCAAAGACGTTGGGTCGAGTTGATCACAGACTTCGACTTAGGAATAACCTACACCCCCAGGGAAAGCCAACGTCATGGCTGATGCGCTAAGTCGTAAATCTTATTGTAACAACCTGATGTTACAACAAAGTCAACCGCTTCTCCATGAGGAATTTCGGAAGCTAAACCTTCACATTGTACCTCAAGGTTTTCTTTCCACCTTGGTGGCAAAACCTACTCTTACGGATCAAATCATCGCTGCCCAAAAGCGAGATAAGGGAATATCTAAAATCAAAGAGAACATTGCTAGCGGAGGTGCTAGTTGTTTCTCCACAAATGATCATGGTGTTGTGTACTTTGAGAACCGTCTAGTGGTTCCCAAGAACCAGCATCTACGGCAGTTGATCCTTAAGGAGGCTCATGAATCTCCTCTCACCATTCATCCCGGTAGTACTAAGATGTATCAGGACCTACGCCAGAGGTTCTGGTGGACTAGGATGAAGAGAGAAATTGCTCAGTATATTGCTAATTGTGACGTCTGTCGTCGTGTAAAAGCAGAGCATCAACGGCCTGCTGGCACCCTTCAACCCTTAGCTATTCCTGAATGGAAATGGGATAAAATTGGTATGGATTTCATTACCGGTTTTCCCAGGACCAAGAGAGGGAATAATGCTATCTTCGTCGTGGTCGATCGTCTTTCCAAAGTAGCCCATTTCTTACCTGTTCGTGAGAGTATAACCGCTAGCCAGCTGGCAGACTTATACATCTCCCGAATAGTGTCCCTCCATGGTGTTCCTTTGGAAATCAACTCGGATCGAGGAAGTCTTTTCACCTCTCGATTTTGGGAAAGTTTCCAAAATGCTATGGGAACCCGTCTCTCCTTCAGCACCGCTTTCCACCCTCAGTCGAGTGGTCAAGTGGAACGCGTCAACCAAATTCTAGAAGACATGCTTCGAGCCTCTGTTATCTCATTCGGAATGGACTGGGAGAAGTGCCTTCCATTTGCCGAATTCGCTTACAACAACAGCTATCAATCTAGCTTGGGTAAAGCCCCTTTTGAAGTTCTCTATGGACGACGGTGTCGAACACCCCTTAACTGGTCAGAGACCGGGGAAAGACAATTCTTTGGCCCGGATATGATTCAGGAAGCAGAAGAACAAGTTCGTATCGTTCGTGAAAAGTTGAAAACAGCCCAATCTCGTCAAAAGAGTCAATATGACCGAAAACATAAGGCTATGACTTTCGAGGTTGACGAGAAGGCTTATCTTCGGGTCACCCCTCTGAAGGGAACCCATCGTTTCGGTATCAAAGGCAAATTGGCTCCTCGTTACATTGGACCTTTTCGCATTCTCGCCAAACGAGGAGAAGTTACCTACCAGTTGGAACTACCTCCGCACCTCTCCAGAGTCCACGATGTCTTCCACGTTTCTCAACTCAGGCGTTGCTTCTCGGATCCTATCCGTGGAGTGGACCACGAAATGCTTGATCTCCAAGATAATCTTACATATCGAGAGTACCCCATTCGTATCCTCGATCAGGCCGAACGTACCACCCGACGTCATAATATCAAGTTTCTCAAAGTACAATGGTCGCACCATTCTGAGGATGAAGCAACTTGGGAAAGGGAGGATCGTCTTCGACTCGAGTATCCCGCCTTCTTCCCGGAGGAACCCAAATCTCGGGACGAGATTCTTTTGAGTGGGGGTGAGTTGTCACACCCTAGCTAGTCATGCATTAGAGTGTTGCATCATGTTTACTCTTTCATCAGAAACTTGAAATGGGGATTTGTGAAACCCTCAGCATCATTTTGAAAATGACCCAAATAAAAATTTTCTCCAAAAGGGTCCAAGAAAATGCTCATGTTGCTCTCTGAAAATATTGGACAGAGATAAAAATCAAACCAATATTTTTAAGAGCTCATAGGTATTTATTTTGGGCATTTGGAATTAATGCATAACTAATTGCATTGGAAATATATTAGTTATATATATTAATATATGTCCAAAAATTATGCCACCTGTTGGGGAGCTCTGGAATAATATATCTAGCTCCTGCAAAAATTGGCATAAGGTAATAAAATGATTTAATATTTTATTTAAATCAAAACAAATGACAGAAATTAGAAAACAAAAATAAATAAAGAAGGAGAAGCTTACCTGGGGCTCCTCCTTGTGCAGCCCAGCAGTAGCTGGCCGGCCCAGCCAGCAGGCGGCCCAGCCCGCCTCCTCCTCTGTCGTCTTCGTCCTCGACAGAGGGAGGGGAGCGTGCCCGGCGCGCGCGCGCGCCACCGCGCCACGCCACCAGCTCGCCTGCCTGCCTGCCTCTCCCCTCCTCGTCTGGATGCCCTGGAACGACGCCACGCCCCC
>NC_041380.1:263369231-263413109 GCF_002162155.2 Triticum dicoccoides
CTCTCTCACTCTCCCCCGGTTCTTCCTCTCCTCTCCCTCGCTCTCTCTCTCCCGTGTCCGAACGCACCCATCGCCGCCGTTCGCCATAGCCGCCGCCACCGGCCTCCCCTCGCCTTCCCGACTCGCGCAGGAGCTCCGCCCCCTCGCCCTGAAGCTCTCCGTCAAGCCACAAGACGCCGGACGCCCTGTGGAGCCGCCGTCGCCATCGTCTTCCTCCTCGGGCTCCGACCACCATCGCCATCAATTCGCCGTCTCCAGTGCGTCCCCGAGCCCGCTTCGACGCCTGCTGCAACCGCGGTGAGCTCCGCCACCGTTTCCCTCTCTTCTCCCCCTCGTTCCCACGCCGTAACTCCGTTTCCCACCACGGCCGAACCTCCGCCGTCGCCGAGCTCGCCGTCGACGCAGCTCCGGTGACCATTTGGTCACCCCGGCGAGTCCAACAAGTCCGTAAGGCCCCGTAGAGCATCCCTAGCGCCTTGCTTCGCTCGCCTTCGAGCTCCAACCACGTTTCCGTGCACGACCGAACCCCGGCGGCCGCAGCCGAGCTCGCCACCGTCGACTCTGGCCACCCCAGGCCCAGCCACGGCCACCGCCCGACGCGCCATCGAGCTAGCTTTCCAACGCACCTAGCCGCACGCCGTTTGGAGCACCACAGAGGAAACCCGGGGCACATGTACGCCGCGGACCTCGCCGGCGACTAACCGCCGGCGGGTTTGACTTGTTCGACCTGGGGTTTGACCCCCCGGAGTCACTGACGCATGGGCCCCGTCGGCCAGGTGGTTAGCTTAGTGCTAATCACTGTTAATTAACCCCCCTGACACTGACCAATGGGCCCCAGCGCCACTAACTCTTAATTAGGATTAAACTAACCTCTGTTAAACCCCCCTGTCACTGACGTGTGGACCCCACACGTCAGGTTTGACCCCAGCCAGCCGCAGTTGACCGCTGACGTCGTGCTGACGTCATGCTGGCGCAATATATATATTTCTGGATTTAAATTAAATCAGGAAATTCCAGAATATAATTTAAACTTCAAAAATTCATAACTTTTATTCTGTAACTCCAAATCAGACAAATTATATATGAAAAATGATTAGAAAAATCCAATCTATCCATCTGTACTATTTTCATGCATGACTAAACAAGTTAACTTGATGTTTAATGCAGAACAAAGAAAAGCACTTTAAAAGGCCATGTTTGAGTTTGAAATTTGAATCTTTGATTCAAATTGGTTCAAACCCTTCTGGTCTTAGTTGCATTAGCCCAACACACTCATATTGCCATGTTTCATGCATGCATCATATTGTTGCACATTGTTTGGTGATGGTTGTGTATCGGTGTCCTTTGCGACAGGTTCTACCTCCGAGGAGTACCGTGATTACCCTAACGAAGAACCGTATCAGTGCATCGAACCATCAGGCAAGCAACCAACCATTTGATCATATCGATACAATCCCATGTTCTCGCTCCTGCTCTCTTTTACTGCATTAAGACAACGCGATTCAAACTGCTGTGTGCTACGGTAGTTGAACCCATTTCCTCTGCATAACCTGTCATTGCCACAGTAACTAGATGAAACCCACTAGCATGTGTAGGAGTTGATTGAGCCATATGTATGTGTTGTTCCTACCTTGCTATGCCTGCTATGCTTAGAGTTGGGTCAGGTCTGGTTCATCTGGGTGATGGGCTAGAGTGAAATGATTATGTCGGTAATGAGAGTGGTGTGGTGAACACGATTTGGTAAAGGTATCGATGAGAGGCCATGTAGGAGTACATGGTGGGTTTTTTCATTGAAGCCGACCTTAAGCACTGAGATCTGTATGTGTGATTTAAGAATCAGCTACTACCATGCATTGGGCCCGAAACCAATGGACCCTCTCGGCTTCTTATTCACCCTAGTTCTCCGTCCAGGAGTTGCAAGTAGTTTCTGGTGTTTGTAGCCTACTGGAGGCCGTGGACAGCGCTGACCGTAGGGGTGGGCTGTGATGCGGTAGGTACGTGGCCGGGTGTACCGAATACCCTTTAGGTATCTCGGGAACCCTGTTCACATCGTTCGGGGCCGTATGGGAAACCTCGTCCGGACTCCCTGCGGATGGAACCTGAATAGGCGATAAACCTGGACTGGAGGCTTAGGTGATTAGGTAGGTCGTGGCGGACACCCACGTTGGGCTTCCGCTTGAAGGTTGCCGAGTACATGTCGTGTAAACGACGGTAAGTGGTGAGAGCGTGTATGAAGAAGTACACCCCTGCAGGGTTAACATGATCTATTCGAATAGCCGCGTCCGCGGTAAAGGACTACTTGGTTGCCTATACAGTTCATAGACAAGTAAATGGAAACTACTAAAAGCCTCAAGATAAGTGTGAGTGCCGAGGATGGCTCTTCCGTAGGAAGACGGAGGCGGATCCTCGGTAGTGTATTGAAGTGGTGGGTAGTGGACTCGTGTGCGCAAAACCATTTCAAGTTGGAGTATCGTAGGATAGTCTAGCCAAGAGTCAAAGCTGGCTTGCTGCAATAACTCCACCAACCCTTCTTGACAATGTGCATGTATGTAGGATCTGATGTAAGTCTTGCTGAGTACCTTTGTACTCATGTTGCTGTAATTTACATTTTTCAGAAGACGCTGCAACCCCTTCTGATGGGTTCTACGTAGACGTTGACATCAACGAGTAGGCTAAAGGCCCAGGTGGTGATCCTGAGCTTATGAAGGACCACGTAGTATAGTTAGGCTTTCCAAGCCTCTTTTATTTTACTAGTTGTCTGTACTCAGACAAGTTACTTCCGCTGCTGGTTTGTATGACTGTATGACTTGAATGTTGGGTCGTGAGACCCGTACCTTTGTGTATGTTATGTATGGCTCCCTGAGCCTTAAATAAAGTACTTGTGTCGTAGAGTCATGTTGTGATGCTTCGTTGTATTTGCACATATCGAGCATATTGTGTGTATGATTGAAATGCTTGGTATGTGTGGGATCTGACTATCTAGTTGTTTATCTTTAGTAGCCTCTCTTACCGGGAAATGTCTCCTGGTGTTACCGCTGAGCCATGGTAGCTTGCTACTGCTCTGGAACACTTAGGCTGGCCGGCATGTGTCCTTCTTCGTTCCTGTGTCTGTCCCTTCGGGGAAATGTCACGCATTGAGTACCGGAGTCCTGTTAGCCCGCTACAGCCCGGTTTACCGGAGTCCTGCTAGCCCAGTGCTACAGCCCGGACCCACTTGCTGATGACCGACACGTTCGAAGCTGGGTCATGGATGCCTGTCCCTGTAAGTCTGTGCCACTTTGGGTTTACGACTAGTCATGTCAGCCCGGGCTCCTTATCATATGGATGCTAGCGACACTATCATATACGTGAGCCAAAAGGCGCAAACGGTCCCGGGCAAAGGTAAGGCGACACCCGTGGGGATACCGTGCGTGAGGCCGCAAAGTGATATGAGGTGTTACCGGCTAGATCGATGTGACATCGAGTCGGGGTCCTGACAGTGTTGGTATAGAGGCCATGTAGGAGTACATGGTGGGTTGTCTCATTGAAGCCGTCCTCAGGAACTGAGTTCTGTGTTTGTGATCCATGATTCAGCTACTACCATACATTGGGCCCTGAAATATGACCCCGCTCGACTTCTTATTCACCCTAGTCCTCTGTCCAGGAGTTGCAAGTAGTTTCTGGTGTTTGTAGCTTACTGGAGGCCGTGGACAGCGCTGACCGTAGGGGTGGGCTGTGATGCGGTAGGTACGTGGCACGGTGTACCGGATGCCCGTTTGGTATCTCGGGAACCCTGTTCACATCGTTTGGGGCTGTGAGCGAAACTCCGGCCGGATCTCCTCATGGATGGAACCCGAATAGGCGATAAACCTGGACTAGAGACTTGAGTGTTTAGGTAGGTCGTGGTCTACACCCACGTCGGCTTTCGCTTGAAGTCTGCCGAGCACATGTCGTGTGCAGACGCTAAGTGGTGGAAACATGTATGAAGAAGTACACCCCTGCAGGGTTAACATCATCTATTCGAATAGCCGTGTCCGCGGTAAAGGACTTCTGGGTTGCTTATATCAGTTCATGGACAAGTGAAAGTGGATACTCTAAAATACGCAAGATAAGCGTGAGTGCTATGGATGGCGTTCTCGTAGGGAGACGGGAGCGGATCCATAGTGGTGTATTGATATGGTGAATATGTGGACTCGTGTGCGCCACCTCAAAAGATTCACTTGCAGTCGTAGTTAGGATAGCCACCGAGTCAAAGCTGGCTTGCTGCAGTTAAACCCCACCACCCCTTTGTTGATAATGATGCATATGTAGATAGTTCTGATGTAAGTCTTGCTGGGTACATTTGTACTCACGTTTGCCTATTTTATGTTTTTGCAGAGAGACTTCAGTCTCACTAGTAGTTCCGCTTGGACTTCGACGTTTAGCTTGATACCTCAGCTACGATCTTGTGCCCTCGGCAGGATCTGGTAGATAGTCAGGCTTCTCAGCCTTTTTCATTTATAGATGTCTGTACTCAGACATGATAGCTTCCGCTTGTGCCTTGACTTGTATGCTCTGATTGTTGGGTCATGAGACCCATGTTTGTAATATCTCGCTCCTCGGAGCCTATTGAATAAACTACTTGAGTCGTAGAGTCATTTTGTGATGCCATGTTGTATTGCACATATCGAGCATATTGTGTGTATGTTATTGAAATGCTTGGTATGTGTGGGATCTGACTATCTAGTTGTTTATCTTTAGTAGCCTCTCTTACCGGGAAATGTCTCCTAGTGTTACCGCTGAGCCATGGTAGCTTGCTACTGCTCTGGAACACTTAGGCTGGCCGGCATGTGTCCTTCTTCGTTCCTGTGTCTGTCCCTTCGGGGAAATGTCACGCGTTGAGTACCGGAGTCCTGTTAGCCCGCTACAGCCCGGTTTACCGGAGTCCTGCTAGCCCAGTGCTACAGCCCGGACCCACTTGCTGATGACCGACACGTTCGAAGCTGGGTCATGGATGCCTGTCCCTGTAAGTCTGTGCCACTTTGGGTTTACGACTAGTCATGTCAGCCCGGGCTCCTTATCATATGGATGCTAGCGACACTATCATATACGTGAGCCAAAAGGCGCAAACGGTCCCGGGCAAAGGTAAGGCGACACCCGTGGGGATACCGTGCGCGAGGCCGCAAAGTGATATGAGGTGTTACCGGCTAGATCAATGTGACATCGAGTCGGGGTCCTGACATGACTGAAGCTTGTACTAGCCTTTTAACAGGCTTTGAGGTAAGTAAAGAATGTGTAAATAATATTACCGCATAGACAATAGCCCCTGATGCTCTGTTTGGCGTTCGGGAAGAAAAGCCGAATAGAGGATCAAATAAAATTCGCAGGAGTCTAACAAAAAGGAGTCAATATGCGTATGCAGGCTTCTCTGCTTGCGTCCGCCGCACTGACTGCTGAAGTGGACACGCTAAAGCAGAACCTCGAGCGGTCCGAGCAAGAGCTCGGGCATGCCAAGAAGCAGCTCGAGGACAATGAAGGTAAGAAATACCTTGTTTAAATATATATAAAAAGGTGGAATTGCAAAAAATGACAGGATTATCATGGCTATTGTAGGGGCCACGTCTGAGGTGGCGACCCTTAAGCAAGCGCTGGTCGAGGCCAAGAAGAGGGCGGCCACGGAGCGCACCGAGCGGGAGAAGTATGAGGCTGAGGTTGGCAAGGTACGGCAAGAGCTCCAGGCTCTCATGGAAAAACATGAGAGTTTGGAGCTTGACTCAAAGACGCGAGCGTATGAGCTCGCGGTGGCTATTGAAAATGCCAAGTCTGCCAAGGCCGAATCCCAGAAGACCCTCCAGGAGTTGGATGAGGTGAAGAAGATAGCGGTGGGTAAGGCATTCTTTATGCAAAGCAAACACATAAACGTGATTTACTTGTTACTTACCCGAATCCGGAGCTCTCCAGGAGCGTTCACAGATCTTCCCCGGAGTGTGTCCGATGCCGACGCATTCTATCGAGCCAAGGAGGGCAGCTCGATAGAGAAGGTGTTCTGGTCTCAGTATGCTGAGGCCGGACACCCCATGCCCCTAAGCGACCAGCTGAAGCAACTGGTCGAGCTCCACAAGGAGGCCGAACAGGCCATGAAGGGCCTCATAGTTCGGCTGTGGCCTGGAGGGGCTCTTCCTGGGAGCTATTTCGGGCTGGTACGGAGGCTGGTGGAGGCCTGTCCAAGGCTCGAAGTCATCAAGCGCTCCGTCTACATTGAAGGTGCCCGTAGGGCCCTTGCCCGTGCTAAGGTGCACTGGGGCAAGCTGGATGCTGAGAAGCTTGTGAAGGACCAGCCACCGCCGGGGAAAGAGCATCGCAAGCCCGAGAATTATTATAAGGATGTTCTTAAGGGTGCCTACCTTGTGGCGGGTGAATGTTCTAGGGATGTAATTTTTGAGTGAAACTTGCTCGTTTTGTCCTGTGCGCTGAAAACTTGTTCATATGCGCTAAGCAATGCTGTTGGAATTTAAAATATTACCTTCTGTGCGGCTGTTTACCAATTCTGTGAGATGGCAAGTCGTCGGCTTCTGCCCCCGTGCCGCTAGTGTTGGGGTGTTCGGGGATAAATCTGAGCACTCTTTTTCCCATGTTTGGGTCCTTCGAGGGAGGCGCTCAGCCCAACGAACAAGGCAATCGTACTATAATGCGTGAACACTCTAACTTAGCCATAGAATTCTATAATTTTAAATTTCGACGAAGCCCCTGGTATTCGGAAGAGCGAGTTCGGGGCGCTATCCACGCCTTGGCCGGACAGAGCCGGCTCCTCGCTCTAAGCGGCATAAGTCGTTAGGGACTCAAAAAACCTCTCGAACACTAACCAGCTCTCGCTTCATCATGACAGTCAGTTTTAGCTTTCTCCATTGAGGTGCTCGACCCAGCTCAACTGGGGCACAGTCGCAGTGGTTCTCCTAGTGCTACCTTAGCCGATATAGCGGAACGTAAGGCACCAAAGCATAGGAGCCGGGCAAACCCAACTATTGTCCCAAGACATGATTCGGAGCCGATGCATATAATGCCATAAGTTCGGGGTGCCGCACTTGTTAAAGTGTTTGGACTTCTCACACCATATTGAGGGGTACTAAAGCCCCTGTCGTATTTAGGCCGTACCAAAGTGTATGGGTGCAATATGTCGTTAAGGAACATATATATATATATATAAATATATATATATATATATATATATATATATATATATATATAAAGAGTAATGCAAAAATGGACAAAAGCTATGCACTGTTTATTAAAGAGGGCTGCGATCAAAGCAGAACGATACAGATAATGCGATAAGCAAAAGGTTGGACTATGTAACATGTCCATTCCAGGGGCAAGCTGCGGAATAGTATGCGAAACACGTATACTGCTTGTGATAGAGACCACCTGGGAGTTCCGTAATGCGGCGTGGCTTGTCTGCTTCCCTGGTTCTTGCATCGTTTGTGCGGCAATTGAACTGCCAAACAGGCCTTCCGAAGTGTGGAGTCCTGAAAGTAAGAGAAAATTAAAAAATTGGCAGCCCCTGGTGCGGTTTAAGCCGTGTTTCGGGTGTGCCGTGATGGTGCCCCTTCCCCTGTACCCATGGTATTTCTAGAGCGTAGTTATGTACGCGAAGTACTGATATCGCATTTTTGCGAGGGCTGGGGTTGGGGCCGCATTGCTACGCCTGCTCATATCGTGCCAGGCGGTCTTGTTGTAGGTTACTCCGGGCGCGCTTGACAGTGTCCGGTCGTTTAATGGCCGGACTGGAGGACTGCCTGGAGAGGCTGCTTTGTACTTCCGCTGCAAGGGCCGCCGTGTGTTCCTCCATTCGAAGGGAGCGTTCGGTGTTTCCATTGACCGTAATTACTCCTTGAGGGCCTGGCATCTTGAGCTTAAGGTATGCGTAGTGCGGTACCGCATTGAACTTGGCGAATGCGGTTCTCCCGAGCAGTGCGTGATAGCCACTGCGGAATGGGACTATGTCGAAGATTAACTCCTCGCTTCGGAAATTATCCGGAGATTCGAAGACCACTTCAAGTGTGACTGAGCCTGTACAGTTGGCCTCTACACCTGGTATTACACCTTTAAAGGTCGTTTTGGTGGGCTTAATCCTCGAGGGATCTATGCCCATTTTCCGCACTGTATCCTGTTAAAGCAGGTTCAGGCTACTGCCGCCGTCCATAAGGACTCTAGTGAGATGAGATCCGTCAATAATTGGGTCTAGAACCAATGCGGCGAATCCGCCATGACGGATGCTAGTGGGATGGTCCCTTTGATCAAAGGTGATCGGGTAGGAGGACCATGGGTTGAACTTTGGGGCGACTGGCTCTACCGCGTATACGTCCCTTAACGCGTGCTTCCGCTCCCTTTTGGGGACGTGGGCTGCGTATATCATGTTCACCGTCTGCACTTGTGGGGGAAAACCCTTCTGTCCACTGTTGTTCGGCCGCCGGGGCTCCTCGTCGTCATCTCTATGCAGCCCCTTGTCTTCATTTTCGGTGTTTAACTTGCCTGCCTGCTTGAGCACCCAACAATCCCTGTTGGTGTGATTGGCCAGCTTTTTTGGGGTGCCATGTATCTGGCACAAGCGGTTGAGTATTCGGTCCAAACTGGATGGGCCCCTAGGATTCCTTTTGAATGGCTTTTTCCGCTGACCGGATTTAGAGCCTCTGAATCCGGCATTAACTGTCGTATCCTCAGCATTGTCGCCGTTAGTGCGGCCTTCTGCTTGTTGCGACGCGACCTGCCACTACTGTCCCTGGTATCTGAATTACCAGGGTTCTTGGTCATATTAATCCTACGAGCAAGCCAGCTGTCTTCTCCTGCGCAAAAGCGGGTCATAAGTGACGTGAGTGCTGCCATAGACTTCGGCTTTTCCTGTCCAAGGTGCCGAGCAAGCCACTCGTCACGGATATTGTGCTTGAAGGCTGCTAGGGCCTCAGCGTCCGGACAGTCGACTATTTGATTTTTCTTTGTTAGGAACCGTGTCCAGAATTGCCTGGCCGATTCCTCTGGCTGCTGAATTACGTGACTTAGGTCATCGACGTTTGGGGGTCGCACATAAGTGCCCTGGAAATTGTCGAGGAATGCGGCTTCCAGGTCCTCCCAACAACTGATTGATCCTATTGGCAAGTTGTTAAGCCAATGCCGAGCTGGTCTTTTAAGCTTGAGTGGGAGGTATTTGATGGCGTGGAAATCATCGCCGCGGGCCATGTGGATATGAAGGAGATAATCCTCGATCCATACCGCAGGATCTGTTGTGCCATCATATGATTCAATATTTACGGGTTTGAAACCCTCGGGGATTTGATGATCCATTATTTTGTCTATGAAGCATAGTGGGTGTGCGGCGCCTCTGTACTGGGCTATATCATGACGTAGCTCCAATGAGCTTTGTCTACTTTGTTCGGCCCTGCCGAATTTGTCGCCGGCGTGACGGTTACCCTCGAGCCGTGGGGCGCCCACGCGATCCGTAGATCAATCTTGTTTGCCTTGCCTTGTCCTCCAACATATCTCGTAAGTCCGGCGCATATTCACGTGCCTTGGTACGGGGTGCGGCTTGAGTGGAGGGCCAAGAGGCCTCTCTGTCGCGGCCATGAGGTGGCCGGTCGGCCGCATCAAGTGCTTCCTCCTCTAATCGGGGTAGCAACCTGCGCTTTGGGTAGCTCTTGGAGGGGCGTTCGAGTTTATGCTCTTTGGCCGCAAGGACTTCAGTCCATCTGTCGACTAGCAAATCTTGATCAGCTCTAAGCTGTTGCTATTTTTTCTTGAGGCTTCTTGCCGTGGCCATAAGCCTGCGTTGAAAACGCTCTTGCTCGACGGGATCCTCTGGCACAACGAATTCATCGTCTTCGAGGCTTGCCTCATCTTCGGAGGGAGGCATATAATTATCGTCCTCGACCTCTTTGTCTGCCGCTCTCTGATGAGGGCTGGTTTCTCCATCCTCCTGTGCTAAATCTTGCTGGAGGGGGTTTTCTTCGGCACTTTCCGGAGTATTATTATCTCCCGTGCTAGAATCACCGTATTTGTTTTGGCGGGATTTCGAGTGGCGCCGCTGACGCCAGCGCTTAGGCTGTTTCTTGGAGGAGTCATCCTCCGATGTTACATCCCCATCTCCTTCTTTTGGGGTGTCCACCATGTATATGTCATATGACGAGGTGGCTTTCCAGGGCTTGATAGGCGCTGGTTCTTCATCGTCTCCTTCATCGGCGTCCATACCGTCGATGTCTTTGGAGTCGAAGTCGAGCATGTCGGTTAAGTCGTCGACAGTGGCTACAAAGTGGGTGGTGGGTGGGCTTTGAATTTCTTCATCGTCTGAATCCCAACCTTGCTGACCGTAGTCCGGCCAGGGCTCTCCTGATAAAGAGAGAGACTTCAGTGTCTTTAGAATATCGCTGAAAGGCGAGCGCTGAAAGATGTCCGCGGCAGTAAACTCCATGATCGGCGCCCAATCGGATTCGATTGGCAGGGGCGCGGAGGGTTCGGAGTCCGGAGAGGAGTCCGGCTCCTTGGAGTCATGAGTCTCGCAGAGTGCAGGGCTGGTGTTCGGCTCGATCACCGTTGGGATCGCAGCCCCCAAGGCGGCGTCCAACCACCCATCCTCGATCGGCGCAGTTGGCTCTGAATTAAGGGTCGAAGCCGATGCGGGTGCGGCCTCCAGGGCATTGTTCGGCGGCAGAGCTAGATCATGCTCGTCGTGACAGTGCGGCGCACTCGGCAGTGGCTCGAATCCGTCGAAGATCAAGTCCCCACGGATGTCAGCCGTGTAGTTTAAACTTCCAAATCTGACCTGATGGCCAGGGGCATAGCTTTCGATCTGCTCCAGATGGCCAAGTGAATTGGCCCGCAGTGCGAAGCCGCCGAAGACGAAGATCTGTCCGGGGAGGAAGGTCTCACCCTAGACTGCATCGCCATTGATGATCGTAGGAGCCATCAAGCCTGACGGCGACGACACAGAGGAACTCTTAATGAAAGCACCAATGCCGGTGTCAAAACCGGCGGATCTCGGGTAGGGGGTCCCGAACTGTGCGTCTAGGCCGGATGGTAACAGGAGGCAAGGGACACGAAGTTTTACCCAGGTTCGGGCCCTCTCGATGGAGGTAAAACCCTACATCCTGCTTGATTAATATTGATGATATGGGTAGTACAAGAGTAGATCTACCACGAGATCGGAGAGGCTAAACCCTAGAAGCTAGCCTATGGTATGATTGTTGTTGTGTATGTTGTCCTACAGACTTATATAGACACCGGAGAGGGTTAGGGTTACACAAAGTTGGTTACAATGGTAGGAGATCTGCATATCTGTATCGCCAAGCTTGCCTTCCACGCCAAGGAAAGTCCCTTCCGGACACGGGACGAAGTCTTTAATCTTGTATCTTCATAGTCTAGAAGTCCGGCTGAAGGTATAGTCCGGCCATCCGGACACCTCCTAATCCAGGACTCCCTCACCTACCTATATGTGGTATTACCTTGCCATCCTAAGTAAATTTGCATGTGCCACCTCTAAAAACTTCAAATAAATATCCTTTTTTGTGTGTCTGGATTGCTCATGGAGCGACAGGAGGTAGTCAGTATCTTCCATGCTAAGCGGGTCATTCTCATGATGAGTTTTTATTCACTCGTCCTTGCATGAGAGGGGCGGTAATAGGGATTCCCAGTCCCGAACTCAAATTGCAAATAACTAAACAAAACTCCCCCAGGACTGTTGTTGGTATGGACGGTACCCATTGTTTCGGACCAGCCGTGGAGTGTGATTGTTGGTGGAGGGGGAATAAACCTTTCATTTTATCGCTTGGGAACCGCCACTAATGTTTTTAGCATGGAAGATACCGATAACTAATGGTCGCGAGGTGAATAAGAAGGGTGCATTTCTCAAAATTTCATTTACCTCTGTTTTAAAAACTTGATCTCTGGCACCTCTGCAAATCATTGCTCCCCTCTACGAAGGGACTACCTATTTACTTTTATGTTGTGTCATCACCTTCTCAAATAAGCGCCAGAACCTGGGAGCACTATTTTCATCCTCATGCATTGTGTGTAGCTAATGTTGGGTGCATCATGACTGGATCTTTTATACCATGAATTACAATGTTTAGTCATTGCTTGAACTTTGGAGGTGCTCTGCATTTATGTTTTGCAGTCTCAGAAAGGGCTAGCGATAACCCACTATTGTCATATTATATCATGGTTGTTTTGACAAGGTGTTGTTATTTGAGATATCATATTATTGCTCGCTAGTTGATTATGCCATTGATATGAGTTAATATAATTTTTAAGATTTAATGTCGACATGGTTAGTTATAATCTTTGCTGAAAACCTGGGTGCTACTTAAGCTTATTTATGTAAAGAAGAGCAAAAGAGTTCGTAAAAGTTCTTCTTTTTCACTTTCAGTTTATCAACTGAATTGCTCGAGGACAATCAAAGGTTTAAGCTTGGGGGAGTTGATATGTCTCCATTGGATATACTTTTCCTAACGCTTTTCCTCTTGTTTTGGACTCTAATTTGCATGATTTGAATGAAACTAACCCCGGACTGACGTTGTTTTCAGCAGAACTACCATGGTGTTGTTTTTGTGCAGAAATAAAAGTTCTTGGATTGGAACGAAACTTTGCGATGATTTTTATAGAATAAAAGAGAATTTCTGGAGCTAAGAACCACCGGAGGGGGCACCTGGGTGGGCACAACCCACCAGGACGCGCCCCCTCCAAGCGCGCTTAGGTGGGTTGTCCCCACCCGGTGGCCCCGTAGACCTCTACCCTGATACTATAAAATCATATATTCGGAGAAAAAATCAGGGAGAAAGAATTATCACGTTTCATGAGATGGAGCCGCCGCCACCTCATGTTCTTCATCGGGAGGCCAGATCTGGAGTCAGTTTGGGGCTCCGGGGAGGGGTATTTTCGATCTTCGTCATCACCAACCCTTCTCCATCGCCAATTCCATGATGCTCCTCACCGGGAGTGAGTAATTCCTTCGTAGGCTCGCTGGTCGGTGAGGAGTTGGATGAGATTCATCATGTAATCGAGTTAGTTTTGTTAGGGCTTGATCCCTAGTATCCATTATTGTAACATCCCAAAATTTTAAATTTTGGAATGTTATATTAAATAATTAGTTTTGATTTTTTGTTTGATTGTTGTGTGACTGTTTGTGTGAAATTGAGTGTAATTTGAAACTTTTTTGAAAGTTGAATGAGAGGGAATGAAATGACTTCCCCAAACTTTCACCTTGCATTTATGATCTCCATGAATTCAAAATCATTCAAACACAAAATCCTAGAGTGAAGATGACATGACTTCTTCCATTTGAAATGAAAAGGGTTTTTGAAAAAAAATTGGATTCCATTTGAAAATATTTCAAAATCTAGAGACTTTATGCAAATCAATGATTTTCATGATAGTGGATACAATGTCTTCTTCAAATTATACGAAATATGAGTTGGAAGTTTAAAAGAATCAAATTGGAAGTGGTTTAAAATTCAAATTCAAAACCACTTATGAGTTATTTTGGTTTTTATTCAAATTATTTTTCTCCAAAAATAAAACATATGGAAATTAGGGTAAAATGATTTCCTACAGTATAAAAGTGGAGAAAAATGAATTTGAAATCATTTTTGTATTTAAAAAATGATTTTTATTGGGTTTTAATGCATTAGCAACACTGTTTGACTTTTGTGAATAGTTGTGTATTTTATTTGCCTCTAATAATATGTTCATGTTTTAGGATTATTTTTCCTGATCATTTTGATATATTGTATGCATATATTATATTTTTAGTTTTGCTTAGTTTATTTTTGTTTTGTTCAATGTTTAAAAGAAAAAGGGGGAAAGTATTTTTAAAAGGCTGAAGCCCAGTCGTCCAGGCCACCTCTCTCTCTCCCCACGGCCCAGCTGGCCCAGCAGCTCGGTCCCGTGCCCGAAACCTCTTCGCACCGGCCACCCAATACCCTCGCTCTCCCACCTTTCTCACTGACGCCGGGCCCCGCCATCTTCTTCCTCCTCACGCCAAGCCACGGCCACGCCCGAGCTCGCACGCCTCCCCGACCGATTTTCTCGCGAAGATATGCCTGTCCCGCAGCCCCTTGCCCATGAAAGACCCTCTATAAATACCGCCGCATCCCCCTCGTCTGATTTTTGGAAAAATATTGATCAACCGAGGCCGTTTCGTCCTGATCCAATCTCGCCGGAGACAGAACCTCCGCCGCCCGCCATTGTCGTCCTCCACTTCACCCCGATGCCCCCAAAGCACCAAATCCACCACTCCTGTGATCCCCTCTTCAAACCGCGCCTCTCCGTTACCTCGGACGTCTCCCTAGACCACCAGAGCGCCGCCCTCGAGCTCACCAGAGCCGCCAGAGCACCCGAGCTCCACCGTCCTCGTTCCATCTCGTCTGGTCGTCCCCGAGCTTCGCCGACACCTCCACAGGACACGCCGCACTATGCTGCATCACCCCGACCCTGCGCCCATGCCGGAGGATCGCCGGAGCAACCCCACCGACGACGACCGAGCAGTCCTCGCCGTCGTTGCCCACTGTAAGCTGCCGGACTCCCTCCTCCGTCTGATCTGTAGGCGACGGCTTAGATTAGATCTCTGAACGGTTAGGTTTATTCTTATTAGTCCGGATTTTATTTACGGTTTAGAACTAGTCGGTTTAGCCATTCGTTTTTTTTCTCTCGTGCGTTAGCGGTTTAGTTATTTTACGACCGAGTGTCGTTTAGTTTAGATCGCCCACCTGTTTAGCCAATAGCAGTAGGCCATGTAGCACGAGCCTGTTTTGATTTTTATTCCGTTTCTGTTTCAAAAACAGAATAGTTTTGTTTTTAGAAAATCTATATCTTTTAGGTTTTAAGTCCAAATTGAGTGATTCTTTTTGCATTAGATTAAAAATTTGTTGAAGTTTCTGTTTGTACCATTGGATTTAAAATTTGAGTAGTTTAAAATTGAATTTGATGATATTTATTCAAATCACTATTTGGCCGTATTTTGAGTTTTACAAAGTATTTTTGATTGATTCTTTTTTCTACTGTTTTATTATGGTTTTGTCTATCAAGTAGCATATAGTTATTTGTTGTTAGTTTATTTTAAATTAGGTTTTTAGCAAAACAGTACTGTTTTAGTTATAGTTTTGTTTTAGTCTTTTCTTTATTGTGTTTATTAGTTTTAAATTATATATTTTTGTCACTCTTGAAAAAATTAGTTTTGTTTCTGTTAGTCAACAAAAGAAAATTTTGTTTTTATTTTAAAAATTTATTTTACTTATTTTTGTATGAAAACTTGTTTAGGTCATAGTTAGTGTTTCATAAAAGCTTTTTATTTGTTTCTTTTTGCAAATAAAATTTTATGAAAATACCTTCTGTTAACTTAGTTGTTTACTTTGTATTTTTCTGTTAATTTATTAGTTTAGTGTTTTAATTGTTTTATTAAGTTTTTACTTAGGACAAAACTGTTTTGTGATATGTCTTAGAGTTTTCTTTAGTAGTTTTGTTGTGTAGTTTTCCTTTGTTCTTATTTGGTGTCCCTTTATGTTTTGCAATTTATTTGTTGGTTTTATTATGAGTGTTAGAATTGCTTGCTAGTATGTTTGCTTATATGAAAGCTATGTTTGACTATATAGATTTTCAACGGAGTGACGGATAGTTCTACTAAGTCATTTATTTGAGAGCGTTGTTATCTTCATCAAGTAATACTAGGCAAGTTCACTTTGACCATGTTTTTCATACCTATGTTTTATTTGCATGTAGTAGCACCCTTTCAACAATCCCTCCAGTAGTGATATTGATTTCTTGTAGTTGAGTAGAATGCATGAGGTAGGAACCCATCTCCCTGTTATCAAGCCTGGGATGTTATATAGTTTTAATGCTACGCTATAGTAGACGGGGTTTGGTATGAGTGCACGAGAGTGGTGTGAAGAAGGAGGACTCTACGTCAATGGCGACAACTTCATGATGGCATCGGCAAGGACTGCATCTTCAAGACTCCAAGACCTCAAGATTTCGAGACTCGAGACAAGAATTCAATACACACTAGTGGGTGAAGGATGGTTGACGGGCACCCTGGAGAAACCAGTGGATGGCCAGGATGCCTGGAGAAGCGCCATGACATCTTGCGGAAAGCTTCACCCAGACTCAAAGAGACGGAAGAATACTTCACGCCTGGAAGCTTACATGTGCAACCGTAAGTCACTATGGGCTCTGGCTTGGTTGACCCTAGTGGTGACTCTAGCTGGGACGGTGCTAGCAGATGTAGAACTATGGTAGGATTGGATTCGCACCGGACAGTGGTCAGGGGAACTCTTCGGAAGGCCATGTTTCGGTCGTATTGTTCTCAAACACCCTGAAGTGCGAGAACGTAAAAAGAGGGATCGAATCTTGCGGGTAAAGTGTACAAACCTCTGCAGAGGGTTTAAACCTAATAGATTAGCCATGTCCCTGGTTACGGACAATTTAAGCCTCTAGACTTGGATCTATCTCGGAACTCTCAACACCGGACTGATAACTTAATTGTGGGCAACTTATGATGATTTGGGCTATGAGACATCGGTTGGCGGAACCATGTCATGATAGAAAACTCCATAGTACAGACTCCTGATATTCCTTTGTTGTAGGGAAAATAAAACCAGCTTTTACGCAAAAACCTTAGACCTAGAGCCATAAAGCCATATTGCATATAGAATAGTTTTATCATCTGTTTTTCTTACAGTGATCTTGCCGGTACATTCAATGTACTGTCCTACACGGCTGCAACGTATCATGTTGCAGGATTTTATACGACGAATGAGTTCCATTGATTGGGTTACGGTCTACACTCAACCTGCCGATGGCGTTGATGGGACTCCACACCCGATTGTTTGTTTTTGCTGAGAATTATGAGGTATATATCAATTTTATGTTATTTATACATGTGATTGTACTTTGATATATACATTGATGTACTGTGTGTGCCAGCATACTGATCCAGGGATGGCACAGATACACAGAGGCTTGACCGTCTGAGGTCGGGTCGCTACAATTATGTTCCGAGATTGATGTTGCTATGACTTTGCCATGCTTAATGCTTATCACTTTGGGCCCGGGTGCCATGATTTCAGATCTGAACCGTTTATGTTATCACCATTATTTCTATGTTCTAGATCCGATCTTGCAAGTTATAGTCACCTACTATGTGTTATGATCTGGCAACCCCGGAGTGACAGAAGTCAGGACACTTCCCGGTGATAACCATACTTTGAGGAGTTCATGTATTCACTATATGTTAATGCTTTTTTCCGGTTCTCTATTAAAAGGGGGCCTTAATATACCTTAGTTTCCAATAGGACCCCACTGCCACGGGAGGGTAGGAAAAAAGATGTCATGCAAGTTCTTTCCATAAGCACGTATGACTATTTACGGAATACATGCCTACATTATATTTATGAACTGGTGCTAGTGCTGTATCGCCCTAGGTTATGACTGTTATATGATGAATATCATCCAACGAATTCACCGATCCAATGCCTATGAATTTCTCTCATATTGTTCTTGCCAAGTTACTATTGCTATCATTACTGTTACACTTGCTACAAAACCGTTACTATTGCTATTGCTACTACTATCAAAACTATCATACTACTTTGCTACTAATCACTTTCCTACAGATAATTAATCTCCAAGTGTGGTTGAATTGACAACTTAGCTGCTAATACTTGCAAATATTCTTTGGCTCCCCTTGTGTCGAATCAATAAATTTGGGTTGAATACTCTACCCTCGAAAACTATTGCGATCCCCTATACTTGTGGGTTATCACACACGAAGTGTTGTAGTGCTTGAACGGCTGCGGCCACGGATCTCCACCATCGTGGACAAGGACTGGCCGGCTGGCCGTGTGAGGGGTGGGGAGGGTCAGTGGTCATAAGGGCGGGAGCACTGGCCAGGCGGGATCGCCTCGATCTGTACTAGGGGGAGGGGTCTCCCCCTGAAGACAATTGCCGAGTCCGTCGTGACCATAGCGAGATGGACGAGCGGGGACCGACTCTAGCGCGGAAAATGGGCAAGTTGAAGAACTATCTGGGATGACGGGAGTACCTGACTCGAGGTTCCGGGTCGCGGCCCGCACTCTGCCCACTCGGGGATGAGCAGAGCCGGAATGCCTGTCGGGCAGGCAGTGTCAATCTGGGCGCTGCGTCGAGGTACCGTCACCGGGGTCGAGGATAATCTACCCCTCCTAGAGTATGCCGTAGTCCATGGAGCATGGGGGGAGCCACTGATGTGATCACCACCGAAGCCACCAACACGGAGGCCGCAACAGGGGAGGGCGGTGGTCGGGCCGTCATGGCACACTCGGAGCCAGGGTCCATGAGCAGCGTTGATGACCCACAAATATAGGGGATCTATCGTAGTCCTTTCGATAAGTAAGAGTGTCGAACCAACAAGGAGCAGAAGGAAATGACATGCGGATTTCAGCTAGGTATTCTTTGCAAGCACTGAAATTATCGGTAACAGATAGTTGTGTGATAAGATAATTCGTAACGGGTAGCCAGTAACAAAAGTAAACAAGGTGCAGAAAGGTGGCCCAATCCTTTTCATAGCAAAGGACAAGCTTGGACAAAATCCTATATAAAGCAAAGTGCTCCCTAGGACACATGGGATTTGTTGTCAACTTAGTTTTCATCATGCTCATATGATTCACGTTCCTTACTTTGATAATTTGATATGTTGGTGGACCGGTGCTTGGGTTCTGCCCTTCCTTGGACAAGCCTCCCTCTTATGATTAACCCCTCTTGCAAGCATCCGCAACTACAAAAGAAGTATTAAGGTAAACCTAACCATAGCATGAAACATATGGATCCAAATCAGCCCCTTACGAAGCAACGCGTAAACTAGGATTTAAGCTTCTGTCACCCTAGCAACCCATCATCTACTTATTACTTCCCAATGCCTTCCCCTAGGCCCAAATAATGGTGAAGTGTCATGTAGTCGACGTTCACATAACACCACTAGAGGAAAGACAACATACATCTCATCAAAATATTGAAGAATACCAAATTCACATGACTACTTATAACAAGACTTCTCCCATGTCCTAAGGAACAAACATAACTACTCACAAAGCATATTCATAATCATAATCAGAGGAGTATTATATCATTAAGGATTTGAAAATATAATCTTCCACCGGATAAAGCAACTAGCATCAACTACAAGGAGTAATCAACACTACTAGCAACCCACAGGTACCAATCTGAGGTTTTGGGACCAAGATTGAATACAAGATATGAGCTAGGGTCTGAGAGGAGATGGTGCTGGTGAATATGTTGATGGAGATTGACCCCATCTCGATGAGAGGATCGATGGTGATGACGATGGCAATGATATCCCCCTGCCGGGGGGAAGTTTCCCCGGCAGAACAGCTCCGCCGGAGCCCTAGATTGGTTCTGCCCAGGTTCCGCCTCGAGATAGCGACGCTTCGTCCTGAAAACTTCTTCTTGATTTTTCAGGGTAAAAGACACCATATAGCCAAAGATGGGCACCGGAGGCCTGCCAGGGGGGCCACAAGGTCGGGGGGCGTGCCCAGGTGGTAGGGCGCGCTCTCCACCCTTGTGGCTGGCTGGTGGCCCCCCTCTGGTACTTTCCTCACTCAATATTTTTTATTTATTCCAAAAACGTGCTTCGTGAAGTTTCAGGAATTTTGGAGTTGTGCAGAATAGGTCTCTAATATTTGCTCCTTTTCCAGTCCAGAATTCTAGCTGCTGGCATTCCCCCTCTTCATGTAAACCTTGTAGAATAAGAGAGAATAGGCATAAGTATTGTGATATAATGTGTAATAACAGCCCATAATGCATTAAATATCAATATAAAAGCATGATGCAAAATGGACGTATCAACTCCCCCAAGCTTAGACCTTGCTTGTCCTCAAGCGAAAGCCTATATCGATAAATATGTCCACATGTTTAGAGATAGAGGTGTCGATAAAATAAAATACAGACATGAGGGCATCATGATCATCTTTAGAACAACAACACATAATGCCATATAATTTCTTATGCTAAATTAACAATTCATTCACAAGATAGAGTATGAATCGGAAAGTTCATTGAAAACTAACAAACTATGATCTCAGTCATTGAAGCAATTGCAATTTATCATAACATCGGAAAGAGTCAATTTAAAGAGCTTTTCAGCAAGTCCACATACTCAACTATCATATAATCTTTCACAATTGCTGACACTCATGCGATACTTATGGGCACAAAGTTTCAATCAACACAGAGAAAGATAGGGGCTTATAGTTTCGCCTCCCAACCTCTTACCTCAAGGGTAATGTCAACAATAATACTTTATGAAAATCTACATCCGAGTGTGTGTGTGTATATATATATATATATATATATATATATATATATATATATATATATATATATATATATATATCCGGGTCTCTCCAACACATAGAGCTTGCCAAAGGAAAAGTAGAAAAAGGAAAGGTGATGATCACCATGACTCTTGTATAAGGGTAGGAGATAAAAGTAAAAGGTAGGCCCTTCGCAGAGGGAAGCAGAGGTTGTCATGCGCTTTTATGGTTGGATGCACAAAATCTTAATACAAAAGAATGTCAATTTACATTGTCGCTTGTAATAAGGACCTTCATTATGCAGTTCGTCGCTTTTATTTCTTCCATATCACAAGTTCGTATAAAAGCTTGTTTTCTCCACATTAATAGATCATACATATTTAGAGAGCAATTTTTATTGCTTGCACCGATGACAACTTACTTGAAGGATCTTACTCAATCCATAGGTAGGTATGGTGGACTCTCATGGCAAAATTGGGTTTAGGGATGTTTGGAAGCACAAGTAGTATCTTTCCTTGGTGCAAAGAATTTGGCTCGCATGAGAGGGAAAGGCAAGATCAACATGTTGGATGATCCAAAACAATATAACTTCTATTCATATATAAGAAACATAACTCATTATGTTGTCTTCCTTGTCCAACATCAACTTATTAGCATGTCATATTTTAATGAGTACTCACAATTACAAAAGATGTCCAAGATAGTATATTTATATGCGAAGCCTCTCTTTATTTATTACTTCCTATTAATTGCAACAATGACCAAAACTATGTTTGTCAACTCTCAACAACTTTTATTCATCATACTCTTTGTATGTGAAGTCATTACTCTCCATAAGATCAATATATGATCTTTTTATTTCTTTTTGTTCTTTCTTTTATTTAATTCCCTCAAGATCATAGCAAGAAAGCAAAGCCCTTAACTCAAAACTACTCTTTAATATATATCTCTCAAGGACTCGATTACATAGAGGGAACATAAGGCAAAACTCAAAGCTAGATCATACTAAAACTTTATTATACTAGATCAAGATATAATCAAAAGGATCGAACTAAGAAAAATGATAAAGATAAATATGTGATGGTGATACGATACCGGGGCACTCCCCCAAGCTTGGCAGTTGCCAAGGGGAGTGCCCATACCCATGTATTTCGATCTCTTTCTTCGGAGGTGGTGATGAAGGAGTTGTTGCATTTTCCTTCTCTAGATTGCATCCGAGGTTAAAATTTTCCTCCCTCAGATCCTCATTCTCGAGCTCGAGTTTCATTATCTTTTTGCATAATTCCACCTTGATGTCCTGCGAAAAACGTGGTGGGATAGATTGAACCTTAGGGAGACTTGACTTCTTAAACTCCACATGCATATCGCCAGGTTGGGGCAGTGGATCGTCCTCTTCATCAGAGCTTGTCTCCTCCTTCCCCTTTGGCTCATAGTCTTCCTCTTCCCCCGTGGTCCAACCATAATGTTCCACATCCCCATATTTTGGGTTTGTGATATAATCAGCCATGTAGCTCTCTCCCTCAGAGTCTTGGGATGACATCTTGCTCCAAATCTGCTGCAGGAACAACTCAAAACGAAAACAGAGGATTTTGCGTGGTACAGGGGTCAAAACCTTCGGGAGATTATATAACGAACTTTTACTGACCATAAGAAGTATTGTGCAAGAAAGTAGAGTCTGGAAGGCACGCGAGGTGGCCACAAGGATGGGGGGCTCGCCCAGGGGGTAGGGTGTGCCCTTCACCCTTGTGGTGGCCTCGTGTATCTTTCGGACTACTTTTAATTTTCCTAATTTTTTAAATATTCCAAAATGGAGAAAAATTTCCATAGGAAACGTTTTGGAGTCTGTTTACTTACCTGTATGACAAACCTATTCCTTTTCGGATTCTGAAACGTTATGTAAAGTATCCCTTATGTACTCCTCCGGGGTTACGGTATCGATTATATTGGTCTCAATTTATGGGAGTGCCTGAGATATAATGCTTGAGCCTTTGACCGTTAACCACCTTCGGATTTTTGCCTTCGGCATTATTAATTTTATGGCACCGGAACGGTAGACCTCCTCGATGATGTAAGGGCCCTCCCATTTAGAGACAAGCTTTCCTGCAAAAAAATCTTAAACGAGAGTTGTATAGCAAAACATGATCATGTACATTAAACTCACGCTTTTGTATCCTTTTATCATGCCATCTTTTAACTTTTTCTTTAAACAACTTTGCATTCTCATAGGCTTGGGTTCTCCATTCATCAAGCGAGCTAATGTCAAATAACCTCTTCTCACCGGCAAGTTTGAAATCATAGTTGAGCTCCTTAATAGCCTAATATGCCTTATGTTCTAGTTCAAGAGGTAAATGACATGTTTTTCCATAAACCATTTTATACAGAGACATACCCATAGGATTCTTATAAGCAGTTCTATAAGCCCACAAAGCATCATCAACTTCCTTAGACCAAGTCTTCCTAGATCTATTAACAGTCTTTTGCAAAATTAATTTAATCTCTCTATCGCTCAATTCTACTTGACCACTGGACTGAGGATGATATGGAGATGCAAGTATGTGATTAACATCATACTTAGCAAGCTTTTTACGAAAAGCACCAAGAATAAAATGTGAACCACCATCAGTCATTAAATATCTAGGGACTCCAAACCTCGGAAAAATAACTTCTCTAAGCATCTTAATAGAAGTGTTATGATCAGCACTACTAGTTGGGATAGCTTCTACCCACTTAGTAGTTTAATCAATAGCAACTAAAATATGTGTATACCCATTAGAGGAAGGAAAAGGTCCCATATAATCAAATTCCCAAACATCAAATGGTTCAATAACAAGTGAATAATTCATAGGAATTTCCTGACATCTACTAATATTACCAATTCTTTGACATTGATCACAAGACAGGACAAACTTACGGGCATCTTTAAAGAGAGTGGGCCAATAGAAACCGGATTGCAATACCTTGTGTGCAGTTCTATCTCCAGCGTGGTGTCCTCCGTAAGACTCGGAGTGGCAATTGCGTAGGATCTATTCATGTTCATGCTCAGGTACACAACGTCTAATAACACCATCCACTCCTTTATAAAGGTATGGGTCATCCCAGAAGTAATGTCTTAAATCATAGAAAAACCTTTTCTTTTGCTGGTATGTGAAACAAGGTGGTATAAATTTAGCAACAATATAATTAGCATAATCAACATACCATGGAGTATTATGAGAGGCATTTATGACATTTAATTGCTCATCAAGAAAGCTATCATCGATAGGTAGTGGATCATCAAGAACATTCTCTAACCTAGACAAGTTGTCTGCAACGGGGTTCTCATCTCCCTTTCTATCAATAATATGCAAATCAAATTCTTGTAGCAAGAGAACCCATCTAATAAGTCTAGGTTTAGCATCTTTCTTTTCCATAATATATTTAATAGCGACATGATCAGTGCGAACAGTTACATTGGAATCAACAATATAAGTTCTGAACTTATCACATGCAAATACAACTGCTAAAAATTCTTTTTCAGTGGTAGCATAATTTTTCTGGGCTTTGTCTAGAGTTTTACTAGCATACTGAATAACATTTAATTTCTTATTAACTCTTTCTCCTAGAACAGCACCAACAACATAATCACTAGCATCACACATAATTTCAAAGGGTAAATTCCAATCAGGTGGCTGAACAATAGGTGCAGTAATCAGGGCTTTCTTAAGTATTTCAAATGCTTCTACACAATCATCATCAAAAACAAAAGGAACATCTTTTTTAGGAGATTAGTGAGAGGCCTAGAAATTTTAGAGAAGTCTTTAATAAACCTCCTATAGAAACCATCTTCTTATACCTTTGATATCCTTAGGACATGGCATCTTTTCAATAGCATCTACTTTAGCTTTATCAAATTCAATACCTCTTTCAGAAATTTTATTCCCCAAGACAATACCTTTATTAACCATAAAGTGGCACTTCTTCTAGTTCAAAACAAGATTAGTTTATTCACATCTTTGCAAAACTCGATCAAGGTTGCTTAAGCAATCATCAAAAGAAGTCCCGTAAACGAAGAAATCATCCATGAAAACCTCAACAATCTTTTCACAAAAGTCAGAGAATATACAGTCATACATCTTTGAAAGGTAGCAGGTGCATTACATAAACCAAAAGGCATACGTCTATAAGCAAAGGTACCGAAAGGGCAAGTAAAAGTGGTCTTCTCTTGATCCTCTTTTGACACAGGTATTTGAGAGAAACCAGAATAACCATCTAGAAAGCAAAAATGTGTATGTTTGGATAATCTTTCTAGCATTTGATCAATAAAAGGTAGAGGGTAATGATCTTTTCTAGTAGCTTTATTTAATTTGCAAAAATCAATACCATTCTATAACCTGTAACAATTCTTTGAGGAATCAATTCATTCTTATCATTAGGAACAACGGTAATACCTCCCTTATTAGGGACACAATGAATAGGGCTTACCCATTGACTATCAGCAATAGGATAAATTATACCTGCCTCCAAAAGCTTTAGTATTTCATTTCTTACCACTTCCTTCATCTTAGGATTTAACCGTCGTTGATGATCAACAACCGGTTTAGTATCTTTCTCCAATTTAATTTTGTGCTGGCATAGAGTGGGACTAATGCCCTTAAGATCATCAAGAGTATATCCAATAGCAACATGGTGCTTCTTTACAGTTTTCAATAATTTCTTTTCTTCATGCTCTGAAAGGTTAGCACTAATAATAACAGGATATATCTTCTTTTCATCAAGATAAGCATATTTCAGAGTATCGTGTAATTGTTTAAGCTCAAACACGGGATCACCCTTAGGTGGAGGAGGATCTCGAAGGATTTCAACAGGCAAAGTGTGTTTCAAAATAGGTCCCTGATTAAAGAAAACTTCATCTATTTCTCTTCTTTCATTCATAAACATATCATTTTCATGGTCTAGCAAATATTTTTCTAAAGGATCAGTAGGAGGCACAACAATAGAAGCAACACCAATAATTTCAACTTTACTAGGCAATTCTTTATCATGGGGTTGTCTACGAAATTTAGAGAAATTAAAATCACGAGACATATCCCCTAAACCAATAGTAACACTATCTTTCTCGCAATCTATCTTAGCATTAACAATATTCAAGAAGGGTCTACCAAATTAATGGGACAAAAATTATCTTGTGGGGAACCAAGAACAAGAAAATCAGTAGGATATTTTATCTTCCCACACAAGACTTTAACATCTCTAACAATCCCAATTGGTGATATAGTATCTCTATTAGCAAGCTTAATAGTAACATCAATATCTTCCATCTCAGCAGGTACAATATCATTCATAATTTCTTTATATAAGGTATAAGGAATTGAACTCACACTAGCACCTACATCACATAACCCATGATAACAGTGATCTCCAATATTAACAGAAATAACACGCATGCCAACAACAGTTCTATGTTTATCTTTAGTATCAGGTTTAGCAATTCTAGCAGCTTCATCACAGAAATAAATAACATGCCCATCAATATTATCCACCAAGAGATCGTTAACCATAGCAATACTAGGTTCAACTTTAATTTTCCCAGAGGGTTTGGGTGCTCTAATATTACTTTTTTTAACCACGGTTGAAGCTTTAGCATGATCCTTTATTCTAACAGGGAAATGTGGTTTCTCAATATAAGCAGTAGGAACAATAGGATCAACATTATAAATAATAGTTTCTTCTTCAACTTTAATAGGTTCAACTACTTTACCTACAATGGGAGGATGATATTTAAACCACTTCTCCTTAGGGAGATCAACATGAGTAGCAAAAGATTCACAAAAAGAAGCTACTATCTCAGAGTCAAGTCCATATTTAGTGCTAAAATCACGAAAAGCATCAGTATCCATAAAAGATTTAACACAATCAAAATTAAGGTTTATACCTAAGTCCTTACCTTCGTCGAGATCTCAATCTTCATAGTTGCATTTAATTCTTTCCAATAAATCCCATTTGAATTCAATATCCTTCTTCATATAGGAACCAGTATAAGAAGTATCGAGCATGGATCGATCATTATGAGAAAGCTGAGCATAAATTTTTTTGAATAACAATTTCTCTTGAGAGCTCATGACTGGGGCATGAATGTAACATTGATTTAAGCCTCCCCTAAGCTTGAGCGATACTTTCTCCTTCACAAGGCCAAAAATTATATATATAATTCTGATCACGATGAACCACATGCACAGGAAAAAACTTCTGATGAAATTCCAATTTCAATCATTTGTAGTTCCATGATCCAATATCATCCAATAGCCTATACCATGCCAATGAATTTCCCTTCAAAGATAAAGGGAAGAACTTCTCCTTGACAACATCCTCGGGCATACCTGCAAGCTTAAATAATCCACAGACTTCATCCACATAGATTAGGTGCATATCGGGATGTAATGTTCCATCTCCTGCATAAGGATTAGCTAGCAGTTTCTCTATCATACCCGAAGGAATTGCATAATAAATATTTTCAGTAGGTGCAGTAGGTTGAGAAGTAGCTAATTGTGGTTCCAGTTGAGGTGAAGATACCCCAAACAAACCCATCAAAGGATTATTTTCCATAGTAACAAGTGATAGTAAATTTCAGCACACTATATAAATGTTTCCTTACCAAAGGCGCTTCACTCTCCGGTAACAGCGCTAGAAAAGAGTCTTGATGACCCACAAGTATAGGGGATCTATCGTAGTCCTTTTGATAAGTAAGAGTGTCGAACCCAACGAGGAGCAAAAGGAAATGACAAGCGGTTTTCAGCAAGGTATTCTCCGCGAGCACTGAAATTATCGGTAACAGATAGTTGTGTGATAAGATAATTCGCAACGGGTAGCCAATAACAAAAGTAAACAAGGTGCAGCAAGGTGGCCCAATCCTTTTTGTAGCAAAGAACAAGCCTGGACAAACTATTATATAAAGCAAAGCGCTCCCGAGGACACATGGGATTTGTTGTCAAGTTAGTTTTCATCATGCTCATATGATTCGCGTTCGTTACTCTGATAATTTGATATGTGGGTGGACCGGTGCTTGAGTGCTGCTCTTCCTTGGAAAAGCCTCCCACTTATGATTAACCCCTCTCGCAAGCATCCGCGACTATGAAAGAAGTATTAAGGTAAACCTAACCGTAGCATGAAACATATGGATCCAAATCAACCCCTTACGAAGCAACGCATAAACTAGGGATTACGCTTCTGTCACTCTAGCAACCCATCATCTACTTATTACTTCCCAATGCCTTCCCCTAGGCCCAAATAATGGTGAAGTGTCAGGTAGTCGACGTTCACATAACACCACTAGAGGAAAGACAACATACATCTCATCAAAATATCGAACCAATACCAAATTCACATGACTACTTATAACAATACTTCTCCCATGTCCTCAGGAAAAAAATGTAACTACTCACAAAGCATATTCATAATCATAATCAGAGGAGTATTTATTATCATTAAGGATCTGAAAATATAATCTTCCACCAGATAAACCAACTTGCATCAACTACAAGGAGTAATCAACACTACTAGCAACCAACAGGTACCAATCTGAGGTTTTGGCACCAAGATCGAATACAAGAGATGAACTAGGGTTTGAGAGGAGATGGTGTTGGTGAAGATGTTGATGGAGATTGACCCCCTCTCGATGAGAGGATCGATGGTGATGACGATGGCAATGATTTCCCCCTCCCGAAGGGAAGTTTCCCCAGCATAACAGCTCTGCCGGAGCCCTAGATTGGTTCTGCCCAGGTTCCGCCTAGAGACGGCGGCACTTCGTCCCGAAAACTTGTTCTTGATTTTTTTTCTAGGGTAAAAAACACCATATAGCCAAAGATGGGCACCGGAGGCCTGCCAGGGGACCACAAGGTGGGGGGCACCCAGGGGGTTAGGACGCGCCCTCCACCCTTGTGGCTGGCTAGTGGCCCCCCTCTGGTACTTTCCTTACCCAATATTTTTTATTTATTCCAAAAACGTGCTCCTTGAAGTTTCAGGACTTTTGGAGTTGTGAAGAATAGCTCTAATATTTTCTCCTTTTCTAGTCCAGAATTCTAGCTGCCGGCATTCTCCCTCTTCATGTAAACCTTGTAAAATAAGAGAGAATAGGCATAAGTGTTGTGATATCATGTGTTATAATAACCAATCATGCATTAAATATCAATATAAAAGCATGATGCAAAATGGACATATCAAGCGTCGACAGGGGGGAAAGGGGGAGCTGACGATTGAAGGTGGGTAGTGAAGGAAATATGCCCTAGAGGCAATAATAAAGTTATTATTTATTTACTTATATCATGATAAATGTTTATTATTCATGCTAGAATTGTATTAACCGGAAACATAATACATGTGTGAATACATAGACAAACAGAGTGTCACTAGTATGCCTCTACTTGACTAGCTCGTTGATCAAAGATGGTTATGTTTCCTAACCATAGACATGAGTTGTCATTTGATTAACGGGATCACATCATTAGGATAATGATGTGATTGACTTGACCCATTCTGTTAGCATAGCACTTGATCGTTTAGTTTGTTGCTATTGCTTTCTTCATGACTTATACATGTTCCTATGACTATGAGATTATGCAACTCCTGTTTACCGGAGGAACACTTTGGGTGCTACCAAACGTCACAACGTAACTGGGTGATTATAAAGGTGCTCTACAGGTGTCTCCGAAGGTACTTGTTGGGTTGGCGTATTTCGAGATTAGGATTTGTCACTCGGATTGTCGGAGAGGTATCTCTGGGCCCTCTCGGTAATGCACATCACCTAAGCCTTGCAAGCATTGCAACTAATGAGTTAGTTGCGAGATGATGTATTACGGAATGAGTAAAGAGACTTGCCGGTAACGAGATTGAACTAGGTATTGAGATGCCGACGATCGAATCTTGGGCAAGTAACATACCGATGACAAAGGGAACAACGTATGTTGTTATGCGGTCTGAATGATAAAGATATTCGTAGAATATGTAGGAGCCAATATGAGCATCCAGGTTCTGCTATTTGTTATTGACCGGAGACATGTCTCGGTCATGTCTACATAGTTCTCGAACCCGTAGGGTCCACACGCTTAACACTACGATGACAGTTATATTATGAGTTTATATGTTTGGATGTACCGAAGGAGTTCGGAGTCCCGGATGAGATCGGGGACATGACGAGGAGTCTCAAAATGGTCGAGACGTAAAGATCGATATATTGGACAACTATATTCGGACTTCGGAAAGGTTCCGAGTGATTCGGGTATTTTTCGGAGTACCAGAGAGTTACGGGAATTCGCCGGGGAGTATATGGGCCTTATTGGGCCATACGGGAATAGAGGAGATAGGCGAAAAGGAAGGAGGCCTGCGCCCCCCCCCCCCTCTGGTCTGAATTGGACAAGGGGTGCAGCCCCCTTTTCCTTCTCCCTCTCCTCCTCTTTCCTTCTCTCCTACTCCAACAAGGAAATGAGGAGTCCTACTCCCGGTGGGAGTAGGACTCCCCCCTTGGCGCGCCCTCCTCCTAGGCCGGCCGCCTCCCCCCTTGCTCCTTTATATACGAGGGCAGGAGGGCACCTCTATACACACAAGTTGATCAAGTTGATCGTCTCTTAGCCATGTGTGGTGCCCCCCTCCACCATAGTCCACCTCGATCATATCGTAGCGGTGCTTAGGCGAAGCCCTGCGTCGGTAGAACATCATCATCGTCACCACGCCGTCGTGCTGACGAAACTCTCCCTCAACACTCGGCTGGATCGGAGTTGGAGGAACATCATCGAGTTGAACGTGTGCAGAACTCGGAGGTGACGTGCGTTCGGTACTTGATCGGCCGGATCGTGAAGACGTACGACTACATCAACTGCGTTGTGCTAACGCTTCCGCTTTCGGTTTACGAGGGTACATGGACAACACTCTCCCCTCTCGTTGCTATGCATCACCATGATCTCGCGTGTGCGTAGGAAATTTTTGAAATTACTACGTTCCCCAACAGTGGCATCCGAGCCTAGGTTTTATGCGTTGATGTTGTGCACGAGTAGAACACAAGTGAGTTGTGGGCGATATAAGGCATAATGCTTACCAGCATGTCATACTTTGGTTTGGCGGTATTGTTGGATGAAGCGGCCCGGACCGACATTACATTGTTGGATGAAGCGGCCCGGACCGACATTACGCGTACGCTTACGCGAGACTGGTTCTACCGACGTGCTTTGCACACAGGTGGCTGGCGGGTGTCAGTTCTCCAACTTTAGTTGAACCAAGTGTGGCTACACCCGGTCCTTGCGAAGGTTAAAACAGAACCAACTTGACAAACTATCGTTGTGGTTTTGATGCGTAGGTAAGAACGGTTCTTGCTTAAGCCCATAGCAGCCACGTAAAACTTGCAACAACAAAGTAGAGGACGTCTAACTTGTTTTTGTAGGGAATGTTGTGATGTGATATGGTCAAGACATGATGCTAAATTTTATTGTATGAGATGATCATGTTTTGTAACCGAGTTATCGGCAACTGGCAGGAGCCATATGGTTGTCGCTTTATTGTATGCAATGCAATTGCGCTGTAATGCTTTACTTTATCACTAAGCGGTAGCGATAGTCATGGAAGCATAAGATTAGCGAGATGACAACGATGCTACGATGGTGATCAAGGTGTCGCGCCAGTGACGATGGTGATCATGACGGTGCTTCGGAGATGGAGATCACAAGCACAAGATGATGATGGCCATATCATATCACTTATATTGATTGCATGTGATGTTTATCTTTTATGCATCTTATCTTGTTTTGATTAACGGTAGCATTATAAGATGATCTCTCACTAAATTTCAAGATAAAAGTGTTCTCCCTAAGTATGCACCGTTGCCAAAGTTCGTCGTGCCCAGACACCACGTGATGATCGGGTGTGATAAGCTCTACGTCCATCTACAACGGGTGCAAGCCAGTTTTGCACACGCAGAATACTCAGCTTAAACTTGACAAGCCTAGCATATGCAGATATGGCCTCGGAACACTGAGACCGAAAGGTCGAGCGTGATTCATATAGTAGATATGATCAACATATTGATGTTCACCATTGAAAGCTACTCCATTTCACGTGATGATCGATTATGGTTTAGTTGATTTGGATCACGTGATCACTTAGAAGATTAGAGGGATGTCTTTCTAAGTGGGAGTTCTTAAGTAATATGATTAATTGAACTTAAATTATCATGAACTTAGTCCTGGTAGTATTAGCATATCTATGTTGTAGATCAATAGCTCGCGTTTAGCTCCCCTATTTTATTTTTGATATGTTCCTAGAGAAAACTAAGTTGAAAGATGTTAGTAGCAATGATGCGGATTGGATCCGTGATCTGAGGTTTATCCTCATTGCTGCACAGAAGAATTATGTCCTTGATGCACCACTAGGTGACAGACCTATTGCAGGAGCAGATACAGAGGTTATGAACGTTTGGCTAGCTCAATATGATGACTACTTGATAGTTTAGTGCACCATGCTTAACAGCTTAGAATCGGGACTTCAAAGATGTTTTGAACGTCATGGATCATATGGATGTTCTAGGAGTTGAAGGTAATATTTCAAGCAAATACCCGAGTTGAGAGATATGAAGTCTCCAACAAGTTCTATAGCTAAAAGATGGAGGAGAATAGCTCAAGCAGTGAGCATGTGTTCAGATTGTCTAGGTACTACAATCGCTTGAATCAAGTGGGAGTTAATCTTCCAGATAAAATAGTGATTGACAGAATTCTCTAGTCACCATCACCAAGTTAGTAGAACTTCGTGATGAACTATAGTACGCAAGGGATGATGAAAACGATTCCCGAGCTTTTCATGATGATGAAATCGATGAAGGTAGAAATCAAGAAAGAGCATCAAGTGTTGATGATTAACAAGACCACTAGTTTCAAGAAAAGGGTAAAGGGAAAGAAAGGGAACTTCAAGAAGAACGACAAGCAAGTTGCTGCTCAAGTGAAGAAGCCCAAGTCTGGTCCTAAGCCTGAGACTAAGTGCTTCTACTGCAAAGGGACTGGTCACTGGAAGCGGAACTGCCCCAAGTATTTGGTAGATAAGAAGGATGGCAAAGTGAACAAAGGTATATTTGATATACAGATTATTGATGTGTATTTTACAAGTGTTCGTAGCAACCCCTCGATATTTGATACAGGTTCAGTTGCTAAGAGTAGTAACTCGAAACGGGAGTTGCAGAATGAACAGAAACTAGTTAAGGGTGAAGTGATGATGTGTGTTGGAAGTGGCTCCAAGATTGATATGATCATCATCGCACACTCCCTATACTTTCGGGATTAGTGTTGAACCTAAATAAGTGTTATTTGGTGTTTGCATTGAGCATGAATATGATTTGATCATGTTTATTGCAATACGGTTATTCATTTAAGTAAGAGAATAAATTGTTGTTCTGTTTACATGAATAAAACCTTCTATGGTCATACACCCAATGAAAATGGTTTGTTGGATCTCGATTGTGGTGATACACATTCTCATAATATTGAAGCCAAAAGATGCTAAGTTAATAATGATAGTGCAACTTATTTGTGGCACTACCGTTTAGGTCATATTGGTGTAAAGCGCATGAAGAAAATCCATGCTGATGGGCTTTTGGAATCACTTGATTATGAATCAGTTGATGCTTGCGAACCGTGCCTCATGGGCAAGATGACTAAGACTCCGTTCTCCGGAACAATGGAGCAAGCAACTGACTTATTGGAAATAATACATACTGATGTATGCAGTCCGATGAATGTTGAGGCTCGCGGCGGGTATCGTTATTTTCTGTCCTTCACAGATGATTTGAGCAGATATGGGTATATCTACTTGATGAAACATAAGTCTGAAACATTTGAAAAGTTCAAAAAAAACTTCAGAGTGAAGTGGAAAATCATCGTGACAAGAAAATAAAGTTTCTACGATTTGATCGCAGAGACAAATATTTGAGTTACGAGTTTGGCCTTCAGTTAAAACAATGTGAAATAGTTTCACTACTCACGCCACCTGGAACACCTCAGTGTAATGGTGTGTCCGAACATCATAACCGTACTTTATTAGATATGGTGCGATCTATGATGTCTCTTACCGATCTACCACTATCATTTTGGGGTTATGCATTAGAGACAGCTACATTCACGTTAAATAAGGCACCATCTAAATCCGTTGATACGACACCGTATGAACTATGGTTTGGCAAGAAACCTAAGCTATTATTTCTTAAAGTTTGAGATTGCAATGCTTATGTGAAAAAGTTTCAACCTGATAAGCTCAAATCCAAATCGGAGAAGTGCGTCTTCATAGGATACCCAAAAGAAAATGTTGGGTACACCTTCTATCACAGATCCGAAGGCAAGATATTCATTGCTGAGAATGGATCCTTTCTAGAGAAGGAGTTTCTCTCGAAAGAAGTGAGTGGGAGGAAAGTAGAACTTGATGAGGTAACTGTACCTGCTCCCTTATTGGAAAGTAGTTCATCACAGAAATCTATTCCTGTGACTACTACACCAATTAGTGAGGAAGCTAATGATGATGATCATGTAACTTCAGATCAAGTTACTACCGAAACCTCGTAGGTAAACTAGAGCGAGATCCGCACCAGAGTGGTACGGTAATCCTGTTCTGGAGGTCATGTTACTTGACCATGACGAGCCTACGAACTATGAGGAAGCGATGATGAGCCTAGATTCCGCGAAATGGCTTTAGGCCATGAAATCTGAGATGAGATCCATGTATGAGAACAAAGTATGGACTTTGATTGACTTGCCCAATGATCGGCGAGCCACTGAGATTAAATGGATCTTCAAGAGGAAGACGGACGCTGATAGCAGTGTTACTATCTACAAAGCTAGAATTTTCGCAAAAAGGATTTCGACAAGTTCAAGGTGTTGACTACGATGAGAGTTTCTCAATCGTATCTATGCTTAAGTCTGTCCGAATCATGTTACAATTGATGCATTTTATGAAATCTGGCAAATGGATAAACAAAACTGCATTCCTTAATGGATTTATTAAAGAAGAGTTGTATATGATGCAACCAGAAGGTTTTGTCGATCCTAAAGGTACTAACAAAATATGCAAGCTCCAGCGATCCATCTATGGACTGGTGCAAGCATCTCGGAGTTGGAATATACGCTTTGATAAGTTGATCAAAGCATATAGTTTTATACAGACTTGCGGTGAAGCCTGTATTTACAAGAAAGTGAGTGGGAGTACTACATCATTTCTGATAAGTATATGTGAATGACATATTGTTGATCGGAGATAATGTAGAATTATCCTACAAAGCATAAAGGAATTTTTGAAAGGAGTTTTTCAAAGAAAGACCTCGGTGAAGCTGCTTACATATTGAGCATCAAGATCTATAGAGATAGATCAAGACGCTTGATAAGTTTTTCAATGAGTACATACCTTGACAAGATTTTGAAGTAGTTCAAAATGGAACAGTCAAAGAAGGAGTTCTTGCATGTGTTACAAGGTGTGAAGTTGAGTAAGACTCAAAACCCGACCACGGCAGAAGATAGAGAGAGAATGAAAGTCATTCCCTATGCCTCAGCCATAGATTCTATAAAGTATGCCATGCTCTGTACCAGACCTATTGTATACCCTGCCCTGAGTTTAGCAAGGGAGTACAATAGTGATCTAGGAGTAGATCACTGGACATCGGTCAAAATTATCCTTATGGATTAAGGATATGTTTCTCGATTATGGAAGTGACAAAAGGTTCGTCGTAAAGGGTTACGTCGATGCAAATTTTGACACTGATCCAGATAACTCTAAATATCAATCTGGATACATATTGAAAGTGGGAGAAATTAGCTAGCATAGCTCCGTGCAGAGCATTGTTGACATAGAAATTTGCAAAATACTTACGGATCTGAATGTGGTAGACCCGTTGTATAAACTTCCCTCACAAGCAAAACATGATCACACCTTAGTACTCTTTGGGTGTTAATCACATAGAGATGTGAAGTAGATTATTGACTCTAGTAAACCCTTTGGATGTTGGTCACATGTCAATGTGAACTATGGGTGTTAATCACATGGTGATGTGAACTATTGGTATTAAATCACATGGCAATGTGAACTAGATTATTGACTCTAGTGCAAGTGGGAGACTGAAGGAAATATGCCCTAGAGGCAATAATAAAGTTATTATTTATTTCCTTATATCATGATAAATGTTTATTATTCATGCTAGAATTGTATTAACCGGAAACATAATACATGTGTGAATACATAGACAAACAGAGTGTCACTAGTATGCCTCTACTTGACTAGCTCGTTGATCAAAGATGGTTATGTTTCCTAACCATAGACATGAGTTGTCATTTGATTAACGGGATCACATCATTAGGAGAATGATGTGATTGACTTGACCCATTCCGTTAGCATAGCACTTGATCGTTTAGTTTGTTGCTATTGCTTTCTTCATGACTTATACATGTTCCTATGACTATGAGATTATGCAACTCCCGTTTACCGGAGGAACACTTTGTGTGCTACCAAACGTCACAAGTAACTGGGTGATTATAAAGGTGCTCTACAGGTGTCTTCGAAGGTACTTGTTGGGTTGGCGTATTTCGAGATTAGGATTTGTCACTCGGATTGTCGGAGAGGTATCTCTGGGCCCTCTCGGCAATGCACATCACCTAAGCCTTGCAAGCATTGCAACTAATGAGTTAGTTGCGAGATGATGTATTACGGAACGAGTAAAGAGACTTGCCGGTAACGAGATTCAACTAGGTATTGAGATGCCGACGATCGAATCTTGGGCAAGTAACATACCGATGACAAAGGGAACAACGTATGTTGTTATGCGGTCTGATCGATAAAGATATTCATAGAATATGTAGGAGCCAGTATGAGCATCCAGGTTCCGCTATTGGTTATTGACCGGAGACATGTCTCGGTCATGTCTACATAGTTCTCGAACCTGTAGGGTCCGCACACTTAACACTACGATGACAGTTATATTATGAGTTTATATGTTTCGATGTACCGAAGGAGTTTGGAGTCCCGAATGAGATCGGGGACATCACGAGGAGTCTCTAAATGGTCGAGACGTAAAGATCGATATATTGGACGACTATATTCGGACTTCGGAAAGGTTCCGAGTGATTTGGGTATTTTTCAGAGTACTGGAGAGTTACGGGAATTCGCCGGGGAGTATATGGGCCTTATTGGGCCATATGGGAATAGAGGAGATAGGCCAAAAGGAAGGAGGCCTGCGCCCCCCCCTCTGGTCCGAATTGGACTAGGGGTGCAGCCCCCTTTTCCTTCTCCCTCTCCTCCTCTTTCCTTCTCTCCTACTCCAACAAGGAAAGGAGGAGTCCTACTCCCGGTGGGAGTAGGACTCCCCCGTTGGCGCGCCCTCCTCCTAGGCCGGCCGCCTCCCCCCTTGCTCCTTTATATACAGGGGCAGGGGGCACCTCTATACACACAAGTTGATCAAGTTGATCGTCTCTTAGCCGTGTGCGGTGCCCCCCTCCACCATAGTCCACCTCGATCATATCGTAGCAGTGCTTAGGCGAAGCCCTGCGTCGGTAGAACATCATCATCGTCACCACGCCGTCGTGCTGACGAAACTATCCCTCAACACTTGGCTGGATCGGAGTTCGAGGGACGTCATCGAGTTGAACGTGTGCAGAACTCGGAGGTGCCGTGCATTCGGTACTTCATCAGTCGGATCGTGAAGACGTACGACTACATCAACTATGTTGTGCTAACGCTTCCGCTTTCGGTCTATGAGGGTACGTGGAAAACACTCTCCCCTCTCGTTGCTATGCATCACCATGATCTCGCGTGTGCGTAGGAAATTTTTGAAATTACTACGTTCCCCAACAGGAAGGTGCGCTGACCGAGGTTGTAGGAGGAGTGGCCTCTGGTGCCAACAGTCCCATACCCACCCGGGTTGGTGAGGGTGGCATGGGCGGGGTAGGGGAGGCCCGCACAGGCTCCGTCGAAGAAGGCCCAGAATTGTCGGTGAGGAGTAGCAGGGGGATCTCGGCATCGAGGTCAGTGGGAGGGGCTGAGGCAGGAGAGCGCGGGTGATATGTCTCCAATGTGTCTATAATTTTCGGAAACACTAACGCCCACACATGTGGCAACATTGCAACTCGCCCACACGCCTGGATTACCGTCTAGTTAAGTTTGCATGAATCTTGACAAACCGAGGTAGTTTTCACGTGCGACATAGGACAAGGCCGGTGTGTGGGCATTGGAGAGGTCTCCCACATGCCCCACGGCACGCAGTTGCCAGCTGCGCGGTGTGGCGAACTAGTTTCTGCCCACACAACGACCACCTAGTCGACGCACGTGTGGGCGAACTGCTTTTCGCCCACACGACAGTCGTACGTTGTTGGATGGCAACTGCAGTTGCGCGTACATGGCAACTAGGTAAACACACATGGCAACTATGATTCGTTTGCTAGACGGCAACTGCAGTTGCGCGTACGTAGCAATCAGGTAAACATACATGGCAACTGTGATTAACCACACGTGGCAACTAGGTAAACAAACATGGCAACTACTATTTGACCATATGTGGCAAGTAGTTAATCACACATGACAACTATGGTTTGATTACACGCGGCAACTACCATAAATTAGACATGGCAACTATAGTTAACCAAAACAGAGAGAGTTCCCATGCTTTTACAACCATATATTCCATCCCGGATAAGTACATCTGCCATCCCAGATGGCAACTAAATCATCATCCCGCAGGTACCTATTGTAGTTGCGCCAGGACGTGTGGGTATATTTGCTCCGTGCCACACACGCGGGGTGGGGATGAGTACTACTTGTTGGGAATGTGGCACAAAGTAGTTGCGCCCACACGTGTGGGCAATTCTACTATTCGCCAACACACAGCCCGTGTGGGTTGCCGCCTACTCATGCCACACACGCTGTGTGGGCGAATGCCTACTATGCCACACGTTTGGTGGATATCAGCGTCCTAATTTTTTTGTTCCATGCTATTATAGTATAAATCTTGGATTTTTATATACATTTACAAGCAAATTTATGTCATATTTTGGGACTAACCTATTAACATAGTGCCCAGTGCCAGCTGCTGTTTTTTTGCTTGTTTTTTACTTTGTAGAATATCTGTACCAAACAAAGTCCAAATGTCATGAAACTTGTTGGAGATTTTTTTCTGGAAATAACAGACCTTAGAAGCTTCGGGAGGGGACGAGAAAACGAAGGGGTGATCCACTAGGCACTAGGGCGCGCCCTGGTACCTAGTGGGGCCCACAAGCCTCCGTTTGACCTAACTCCACCTCTTTAAATTCCCAAAAATCAGAAAAGCTACTAGGGATCCCACGAAATACTTTTTCCACTGCATATCTCCCGGGGCCCACAAGCCTCCATTTTACCTAACTTCGCCTCTATGCATGGTCTTTATAGACTCGTATTTTTTCTCTGAAACTTTGGTTTGGTTTGGCCAACTAGATTGATTTATCAAGCCATGGGAAGAGGTGCTTTGTAATGGGTTCGATCTTGCGATGCTCAATCCCAGTGTCAGAAAGAGACATGACACATATGTATCGTTGCTACCAAAGGACAACAAGATGGGTTTTACTCATACGTGAGTTTATCTTGTCTACATCATGTCATCTTGCTTAAAGCATTACTCCGTTTTTCCATGAACTTGATACACTAGATGCATGCTGGATAGCGGTTGGTGTGTGGAGGAATAGTAGTAGATGCAGAATTATTTCGGTCTATTAATCTTGGACGTGATGCCTATGTATGATCATTGCCTTGAATATCGTCATAATTATTTGCTTTTCTATCAATTGCTCAACAGTAATTTGTTTACCCACCCTATGTTATTTTCTCGAGAGAAGCCTCTTGTGAAAACTATGGCCCCTAGGTCTATCTTTAATCATATATTAAAACTATAAATACCTTGCAGCAATTTTCTTTTATTTGTTATATTTATTTTACATTTGTCATATCTATTTATCAAAACCTATAGAATTTAATCTTGCTCGTAATCGTTGATGGATTGACAACCCCTCTAAGCATTGGGTAGCAAGTATTTGTTGTTTGTGTGCAGGTGATGTTTACATACTGTTGCTTGGTTCTCCTACTGGATTGATAGCCTTGGTTTCATAACTGAGGGAAATACTTATCTCCACTATACTGCATCATCCTCTCCTTCTTCGAGGAAATCCCAACGCAACTCACAAGTAGCAGCCGGGAGGACACTGGAAAGACCAGCGGTCCCATACTAGACGTGTCGCTCGAATCAGCCGCCCAGCTCGGGGTGCCGGTGCCCAACGGAGGGATGCCCACTAGTGTGATGACCATGGCCGGAGGGGGAGCGGGGGTTCCTTCAAGAGCAGGGACTGAGCATAGTGGACCCGCCCCGTCACCGCTCCACCCCTAGATGAAGAGGAGACAGCGGGGTCGTGGGAAGGGGATCGACTGTCCTCCGAGCCATCTTCCTCGTCGTCGGAGCAGCGTGAGCGGCGATGTTAGTCATGGTATTCATCATCCCCACCTGTGCCGCCACCAAAGTGTCCGTCATCATAGTAGTGGGGGTGGCCCACATGGTTGGGGGACTCGGGGCAGATCTTGAGGTCGAAGCCCTAGTCGTTGAAGAAGACCTAAACGGTAGCACAAAGCTTGGAGGAGTCCAGGGATTTGAACTTGATCCGGACGTCCTCCTCGTTGACCAAAGAGATATCATCCACCACCACCTTGTCAAGGATCCGAGACATGTGGTGTCGTGGATTTGTCACGACAGATGCCCTAGTGAAAGACTTAGGTGTGGAGCCATCACACAAGGTTAGCTTGAAGGGGTTGAATGGGACAAAGGACACAAAGAGTTTACCTAGATTCGTCCCCGCGTATCAAGGTAAAAGCCTACATCCTGCTTCTAGTTGTATTGCTTGGGTTTCGATTACAAGGGAGCGAATATGCTTGACCTAGTTCTCGATTGCTTGTTTTTCTGAGTTAACCCACCGCCGGGTCTCACCTTTATATACAAAGGTTGAGACCCGGAGGCTTACAGAGTCCCGGCTGGCTCACACAACGTGACTGGCTCAGTTTCTAACTAATCACGCCTTATAGGGCAAGTTATCGTATGACGGTTCACAGGCCCAGGTCTTGTGATTTTACCAGGCCTGCCTCCATAAGCCACCATCTTCACAATTATCCTTCGGCCTCCTTGGACCTTCCTTTTTATTTAAACCGCCAATGGTGTAACCTGGCCCCTCCTGGGCGGGTCACACCTCGGAGGCATATCCCCAACATTAGGCCCCAGGTTGATTTGAACTTGTTCACATCAATCTTCACTGTCTAACTTAGAAAATTACTTCAGTGCTGAATCTTTAGCAGACTGCCACAACCCGCCATGATGTCACATAAACTAAATCATTGTAGCCCGCCATGACATCGTATGCATTAATTCCGCACAAGACGCAGGATATCTCAATGGATCTTTATCTTATTGGGCTTCCCGAGAATCGAGGCGCATGCATTCTATATTGTTATATTATCAATATTCGATGTTTTATAATCATTTTATAGTCATTTTATATCGTTTTTGGTACTAACCTATTGACATAGTGCCAACTGCCAGTTGCTGTTTTTTGCATGTTTTTTACATCACGGGAAATCAATATCAAACGGAGTCCAAACGCAACAAAACTTTACGGAGATTTTTGTGGACCATAAGGAACATAATGGGCCCTGGCTGCGCTTGGGGGGTACTCCAAGGAGAGCACAACCCACCAGGGCGCGCCAGGAGGCCCAGGCGCTCCCTGGTGGGTTGTGCCCACCTCGGGTGCCCCCGGACCACCTCTTTGCTCTATAAATATCCCTATATTCCAAAAACCCTAGGGGAGTCGACAAAATATTGATCCAGCCGCCGCAGAGTCCAGAACCACCAGATCCAATCTAGACACCATCTTGGATGGGGTTCACCACCTCCATTGGTGCCTCTCCGATGATGCGTGAGTAGTTATTTATAGATCTTCGGGTCCATAGTTAGTAGCTAGATGGCTTCCTCTCTCTTGATTCTCAATACATGTCTCTTGGAGATCCATATGATGTAACTCTTTTGCGGTGTGTTTGTTGGGATCGATGAACTTTGAGTTTATGATCAGATCTATCTTTTTATATCCATGAAAGTTATTTGAGTTTCCTTGATCTCTTATATGCATGATTGCTTATACCCTCGTATTTCTTCTTTGATATTTGGGTTTTGTTTGGCCAACTTGATCTATTTATCTTGCAATGGGAAGAGGTGCTTTGTAGTGCGTTCGATCTTACGGTGCTTGATCCCAGTGACAGAAGGGGAACCGACACATATGTATCGTTGCTACTAAGGATAAAACGATGGGGTCTATCTCTACATAGATAGATCTTGTCTACATCATGTCATCGTTCTTATTGCATTACTTCGTTTCTCCATGAACTTAATACACTAGATGCATGCTGGATAGCGGTCAATGTGTGGAGTAATAGTAGTAGATGCAGGCAGGAGTCAGTCTACTAATCTTGGACGTGATGCCTATGTAATGATCATTGCCTGTATATCGTCATGATTATTTGAAGTTCTATCAATTTCCCAACAGTAATTTGTTCACCCACCGTTTGCTATTTTTCTCGAGAGAAGCCACTAGTGAAACCTACGGCCCCCGAGTCTCTTTCTCATATATTTGCCTTTGCAATCTATTTTTCTTTGCATTTATTTTCAGATCTATTAAACCAAAAATAAAAAATACATTGCTGCAATTTATTCTTATTTATTTTATTTTGCGTTCGATCTATCAATCTACTACAAATTTACCTCACGTACGTTTGCCTATCTTGAGGCACCGTACCCCGGAAGGGATTGACAACCCCTTTAACACGTCGGGTTGCGAGAAGTTGTTATTTGTGTGCATGTGCTATTTATGTTGTGTTGCTTGGTTCTCCTACTGGTTCAATAACATTGGTTTCATATCTCAGGGAAATACCTACCGCCGCTGTGCTGCATCATCCCTTCCTCTTTGGGGAAATACCGATGTAGCTTCAAGCGACATCAAAAGGAATTTCTCGCACCGTTGCCGGGGAGGATCTTCAACATATACCAGGTTCCTAATCACAAATCTCATCTCCTCACAATTTACATTATTTTCCATTTGCCTCTCGTTTTCCTCTCCCCCACTTCACAAAAAATTGCTGTTTCATTCGCCCCTCTTTTCCTTTCGTTGTTTTCTTGCTGGATCTGTTTTTCAGTGCAATCTTGTTGTGTGGTCATCATGACTCAAGAGAACACCAAGTTATGTGATTTCTTAAATACCAACAACAATGATTTTATTGGCACTCCGCTTTCTCCTCCCTCCACTAGTGTAGAGTCTTGTGATATTAATACTGCTTTGCTGAATCTTGTTATGAAAGATCAATTTTCCGGTACTCCTAATGAGGATGCCCCGTCCCATCTTAATACCTTCATGGAATTATGCGATATGCAAAAAGATAAAATATATGGACAATGATGTGGTGAAGATGAAATTATTTATGTATTCTTTGCGTGATTCTGCAAAAAATTGGTTCTCTTCTTTGCCTCGCAATAGTATTGATTCTTGGAATAAATGCAAAGATGCTTTTATCACTAAGTATTTTCCACCTGCAAAAATTATTTCCCATAGAACCCAGATCATGAATTTCAAGCAACCTGAACATGAGCATGTTGCACAATCTTGGGAAAGGATGAAAATGATGCTAAGTAATTTCCCAACTCATGGGTTAAATTTTTGGATGATCATACACAAATTTTATGTGGGTTTGAATTTTGTTTCTCATAATATTTTAGATTCCGCCACGGCTGGTACTTTTGTGGAAATTACTTTGGGTGAAGCTACCAAATTGCTTGATAATGTTATGGAACGAGTAAAGAGACTTGCCGATAACGAGATTGAACGAGGTATAGAGATACCGACGATCGAATCTCGGGCAAGTAACATGCCGACAGACAAACGGAATTGTATACAGGATTGATTGAATCCCCGACATCGTGGTTCATCCGATAAGATCATCGTGGAACATGTGGGAGCCAACATGGGTATCCAGATCCTGCTATTGGTTATTGACCGGAGAGATGTCTCGGTCTTGTCTACATGCCTCCCGAACCCATAGGGTCTACAAACTTAAGGTTCGATGATGGTAGGGTTATAGGGAAAGTATGTACGTGGTTACCGAATGTTTTTCGGAGTCTCGGATGAGATCCCGGACATCACGAGGAGTTCCGGAATGGTCCAGAGGTAAAGAATGATATATAGGAAGTGAGGATTTGGACACCGGAAGTGTTCCGGGCATCACTGGTAATGTACCGGGACCACCGGAAGGGTTTCGGGGTCCACCGGGAGGGGCCACCAGCCCCGGAGGCTTGCATGGGCCAAGAGTGGCAAGGGACCAGCCCCTGAGTGGGCTGGTGCACCTCCCACGAATGCCCAAGGCGCAGCAAAAGGGGAGAGGGGGGAAACCCTAGGCGCAGATGGGCCTAAGGACCACCCTAGCGCACCCCCCCCCCTCTCCCCCTCTTGGCCACCCCCCTCCATCCCACCGAGGGCTGCTGCCCCCCAAGGGT
>NC_041380.1:263413601-263468997 GCF_002162155.2 Triticum dicoccoides
TCTCTCTCTCTCTCTCTCTCGGCGCAGCCCTACCTCTCCACCTCCTCGTCTTTCATAGTGCTTGGAGAAGCCCTACTGGAGAACCACGCTGCTCCACCACCACCACGCCATCGTGCTGCTGCTGGAGTTGTCTTCCCCAACCTCGCCCTCCTTCTTGCTAGGTCAAGGCGCGGGAGACGTCACCGGGCTGCACGTGTGTTGAACGCGGAGGCTCCGTCGTTCGGCGCTTAGATCGAAATCGACCGTGATCTGAATCACTGCGTGTACGACTCCACCAATCGTGTTCTTGTAATGCTTCCGCTTAGCGATCTTCAAGGGTATGAAGATGCACCTCCCTCTCTCTCGTTGCTAGTATCTCCTAGATTGATCTTGATGACACGTAGGAAAATTTTGAATTGTTACTACGTTCCCCAAGAGTGGCATCATGAGCTAGGTCTATGCGTAGATTCTATGCATGAGTAGAACACAAAGTAGTTATGGGCAATGATTTGTTCAATTTGCTTACCGTTACTAGTCTTATCTTGATTTGGCGGCATTGTGGGATGAAGCAGCCCGGACCGACCTTACACATACGCTTACGTGAGACTGGTTCCGCCGACTGACATGCACTTGATGCATAAGGTGTCTAGCGGGTGTATGTCTCTCCCACTTTAGTCGGATCGTATTCAATGAAAAGTGTCCTTATGAAGGGTAAATAGCAATTGGCATATCACCGTTGTGGTTTTGCGTAGGTAAGAAACGTTCTTGCTAGAAACCTATAGCAGCCATGTAAAACATGCAACAACAATTAGAGGACGTCTAACTTGTTTTTGCAGGGTATGCTATGTGATGTGATATGGCCAAAAGGATGTGATGAATAATATATGTGATGTATGAGATTGATCATGTTCTGGTAATAGGAATCATGACTTGCATGTCAATGAGTATGACAACTGGCAGGAGCCATATGAGTTCTCTTAATTTATTGTATGACCTGTGTGTCAATGAAAACACCATGTAATTACTTTACTTTATTGCTAAACGTTAGCCATAGTAGTAGAAGTACTAGTTGGCGAGACAACTTCATGAACACATGATGATGGAGATCATGGTGTCATGCCGGTGATGATGGTGTTCATGCCGCGCCTTGAAGATGGAGATCAAAGGCTGTCGGATTTCGGGTTCCGGCAAAACCCTTGAGGTTCGAATACTGGGGTGCGCACGAAGATATCTCCTCCCTCTAGCTCACGCCCTCATCGCAATCTCAAGGCTTAGTGCGTCGAACCCGCGGGACAAAGGGACACAAGATTTATACTGGTGCGGGCCACCGGTGTGGTGTAATACCCTACTCCAGTGTGGTGTGGTGGATTGCCTCTTGGGCTGGGGATGAACAGTTACATGGGAAGAACAGCCTCCTGAGGAGAGGTTCTCTTATGCTTGGTGAGTCTGATGTGGTCGAGGATCCTTCTCTTCTTGATGTGCTGATCCATCCCCCTCCCTCTTTCTAAGATGGTGGCTAACCCTATATATAGAGGCCCGGGTCCTCTTCCAAAATATTAGGCGGGAAGGGATCCCACAATGACAAGTTTGAAGGGGGACAGCTAGTACAGGCTATCCTGACAAAAGATGGTCTTCGCCTGCCAAAGGCTCTGGTGATGACGCTGTCTTGGGCTCCACGGTGACCTTCGTCCTGCCATCCTGCTGGTTTTGGTCTCATTGCACCGATATTGAAACCTTTGCTTGATGCCTCGGGACTCCGTGCCTGCGCTTGTCTCTTTAGCACCAAAGAGGAAACGAGGACACTGCGGGCGCTGGCGGCCGCCTAGCCTTGGTCGTCATGGCTTGCGTCACAGGAACCTTGCGAGGTTCCCCTTGCCTTGATCTCTCTACCCTCGCGAGCCAGCCTGGTGAGGCTGCCCCCGAGGAGGTCTTGCATCGTCCGCCTCAAGAGGCTAGGCCCCTCGCGAGGGTCGTGAGTGTTTGCTGGTGAAGATGGGCCGTACGGGGCCGTTGGTGGAGCCAAGCCATGGGCTGCATGCAGGCAAGTCTGGGGACCCCCGTTTGCAGGACGCCAACAGTAGCCCCCGGGCCCAAGGCGCGCTCGGGCTTGGCTTCGGGGCGAAGCCAAGGGGCAAGTGCGGAGCACCGCAGGCCCTAACAGCCTACATCGTGGGCGTCTTTGCTTCCCCATGCTGCCTCGGCAACTGCCCGACTTGACGAGTCCTTACTGCATGCAGAAAAAGATCATTATTACCTTAGATCGTGGAGGTTGGCGGTTGGCCTCCCCTTGGCTATAATTGGAAGAGGGGAGTGGATCCTCCGTCACCCATCTCTTCCTTCGCTCCTCCTGCTCCTTCTTCCTTGCTTCATCGCTTGCTGCATCGACCATGGCACCGATACGAAGGTTCTCAGCCGCAGAGAAGGGAAAGACCACCCTCGACAAGCCTAAGCCACTTCCACCGAAGAAGAGGCTGTCCCATCGTCGCGACATAGTCGTGAGGACGGAGGTGTCGAGGCCCTGGTGTGAGCGGCGACCACCGGGGTATCCGCTGCCCCTGTACGCCCGAGCCGAGGGCTCCGGAGGGAGAAGCGGCGAACGACGTCGCCCACGCCGTGGCCGTGGTCACCGCGTCGTGGTGACGCGCGCCATCGCCCCAGGAGCCCACGCCGCAGACTCCTCACGTGAACTCGTGTTGTGGGTGGCGATGCCTCCGCGCACTTGGATTCCCTTCCCGCAGTTCTTCGCTGCCGAGATGCTGCCGAGGGCCCCCCTCGAGCTTTGGCTGCTGCACGCTGGCTGCAACGCCCCAGCGACTAGAGCAGAGGTCAAAGCCGTCTCTCTAGGGAAGATCTTCATGACCCGTGGTTGGGGCGAGGTTGCCCGAGTCTGCCATGCGGAAGGCACCCTCGCCATCCACTTCGAATATGACGGCGCCTCCATGATGTTCTTCAAAGTCTTTCACGATGAAGGCCGCCGCTTGGAGTGCTGCCCTGAAGGGGGTCTCCAGGACGGCATAGCGGCCAACGTCGAGCCTGCCGCTGGCCTCGCTAGCAACTCCTCCAGCAGCAGCGGTGACTCCTGGTGGCCCAGCGATTCTCCCGAGCTCGACGAGACTCTGGAGACAAGCAACGACAGCTACGCATCCCCGAGCTCTCGCCGCGCCCGGAGCAAGGCCGCATCGTCCGGCCATCGCCATCGCTGATCTGGATGGGGTTGGCGTCGACCTCTCGTGGCCCATTGTTGATGATGGCGTCGGCGGCGTTTGCACGTGTAGATAGGGCCCCTAAAAACTCCCTTCTTTCATTCCCTGCAAGGAATGAAAACGGACCCCGTGGGGGCATGTAAAGGGTCTGTAATGTCTTTTGTTGATATTATCCTTATTATGAAATTTTGTGAACGCATGTCCTGCTTTGGCTCGGTCTCCCCTTTCCAACTTCGCGGCAGCTTGGTGCTCTACGCCGACGGGTCCCGGTCCCCAGGCAGGCTGCAGTCGTCGCTGGTATGCCAGGTCATGATGCAGTGGTCAAGGCCAGGAGGTGAGCGGGCTTAGGTCCAGTAAGAGCTCCTGAGGCGCGATGCTCAAGAGGTCCCCTTTAGCGCGTGAGCAGCTACCTAAAGGTGGGAAAGGGAGGCAACGTTGCCGCAGCAGGGCTGCGAGAGGTGGGAATTTTATGCCATTGCGCTTGGCCGACCCGGGTGTGAAACTTATCTTGGTAGTCCGTAATTGTTTCCTTGTGCTGCACCAGACTCGTGTGCCGATGGCCGTAGTGTAGCCAGGTTATGCCCCTGCAAGCCTCCCCCTCTTCTCCACGCTCTTCCATGTGCTCTACGTCCTCAGATCCTGGCCTTCGAGCAAGCTCAGCAGCCGCTGGTATGCTAGGTCGTGGTGCCGTGGTCAAGGCCAGGGGGTGAGGGCTGGAGAGCCAGTAAGAGCTCCTGAGTCGCGATGGTCACGAGCCCCCCTTTTAACGCGCAAGAGAATTGCATGGGAGAAGAGAGAGCCCACGGTACCGCCTGCTATTGTCCTTAGGAGGTTCCTGCAGGTTCGCGTGAGGAGGGACACAAATTGCTGTTAAGATTTCTGGTCTGCCACTGGTCGCTCCGCAAGAAGGTGAAGGCACTGAGGGCCTGGTGAGGTGACGTGCGCGGGCGTGCCGCGAGCCAGAGCTCGACCGCTCAGATTTTTCAGCGTTGCAGGGATGGACCCGAGCACAAGTGTGGTGCCGGCATGAGTGGCTCTCGTGGTGGGTGACAATCAAGCAGGTAATGACCATGGATAGCTTATGCATGGAAAGCAAACCAACTTAGGTAAATGCAAGAACGATACATGCCACTAGGTCCGACCCGAGCGGCCTGGGGATGATGCAGCCCGAGGGGCGCCCCCAGCAGGGTAAGCTAAAGATGCAAGAGGATACATGCCACAGGGACATACCCATGTGGCCTGGGAATAGTGCAGCCCAAGGGGTGCTCCCCGCTGAATGAACTTGGAAAATGTCACCTGGTTTTGTTGTCGAAGAAACATTGAGGTAGCTGAAGGTGCGTGCTGAAGAAGTCGCTCCGCACGAGCCATCGAGACCCTGAGCCTCGAGAGGCTGTGGGGGCTCAGGTGACCTCCTGAGGACCGTCTCCATCTCCGCCAGGACCGCGTGATGCCTGGCTTACTGGGTCGTCGGGATGCTCCGTAGATTGCGCTGAAGGTGACTGTCATGCTCGGCAGGCCGAACGGCATGCGCACGTAGCTGTGAGGTGGAACCTCACACCGGCCGGCACACGAAGGCCAGAAGCGCTCCTGAGATGCGGCCCTGTTGAGTCCTAGGATGTCGATGCAGATGCGCAGCTCACCACCCTCGCCCGGGTGGGGAGCTACACCGGGTGGGTGGCAGTCGCCGCGTATTGCCCTTGCTTCCTGAAGCTCCTGACTGGCCTTGATGATGAACACTTGAGCACTGGGTGCTCCTCGCCCGGTGCCCTCTTGAGGGAAACGTGCCGGCAAGCACGCCTCCATGTGGTGCCTGAGCGCCTCCCTCGTGATGTTGGCCAGGTCTGAAGCCCTCCAGAAGAGAGCCCTCGAGCCCTACCCGAGGAGGGCGCCGGGCGCGCCTTCCTATGCGAGGAAGGGATGCGCCCCTAGTGCGGGCACCGATCCTTAGGTGGTGCCGCTAGAGGTGCCGCTCCCCTGAGGCCCTGTGCGGAGTAGCTTCTTCTTCTTCTTGGGGATGGCCTCAGGAGGGCATTGCGCACTCACGCTGTCAAGGTCTTCAGTTGCTGGGGCTTGGAAGGCGCGGTCGAGAGAGCACACCGCATCTCTTTATTCGCAGGGGACTGTGATGATTCTGCCGCTTCCGGGCATCTTGAGGGTGTTGTAGCCATGGTGGGTCATTGCCATGAATTTGGGTAACGCTGGGTACCCGAGGATGGCGTTGTACGATAGACGGATGTGGGCAACGTCGAAGTCGACGAGCTCGGTGTGGTAGTTGTTGTGCTGACTGAAGGTAATAGGGAGACGAACTTGCCCTAGCGTGGTGGTGGAGCCGTTGGTCCCTCCTAAGAAAGGCTTGGTGGGCTGAAGCTGATAATATGGCACTTGGAGGCTGTCGAATGTCTCGACAGACAGGACACTGAGCCCTACGCCGCCATCGATGAGGGTCTTGGTGACTTGGACATTGCTGATCACGGGTGAACGGAGCATCGGGAGGACGCCGGCGATCGCCGTGCATTTGAGCTGGTCCGCCAAGCTGAAGGTGATGGCATACTTGGACCATCTGAGTGGGCAAGTGGCCTCGAGCTTGGGGAGGGCTGCGTTCACCTCGCGAGAGAACTGCTTGAAGATGCGCTAGGAAGCCGGGGCCTGAGCACCACCCAAGATGCAAGCGATGGTGAGCGGCTCCTAGAAGCCCACAGCCCCCTCATCCTGATGGTGGTCGTCGTTCCTCCTTGGTGGTGGCGGCAGCGAAGGGAGACCAGGATTGCCCTGAGGATGGTCCTCGTGAGGCTGGTCCCTCCAGGCACCCTCACGAGGCTGGTCCTGCCAGCGGTCCTTGCGAGGCTAGTCGCGCCACTCCTGGTGGGGGCCACAGTCGTCCCAACGTCCTCCGCCTCGTCCTCCTCCTCTGTCATAGCCTCGGTCGTTGCGCTCGGGGCATCGACCGAAGCGTCCATCTCGAATGGCCCTGAGCTCTTACAATCGTTGGTGTTGTGGCTATGCACGTTGTGGAAGGCGCAGAACGTACAGCTGCCCTTGGACGACTCGGGGAGGTTTCGACCGTACTTTGTGTCTGGCTCTGCCGCGAGTACGGCCACTCCCTTGTGCTTCACATCCTTGGCCTTGGCCTTCTTTTCCTCTGGATCGGTAGCAGGGATCTCGAGGAGGGAGAGACGCCCCTCCTCAGCCCTCGCGCACTTGGTCGCTATGTTGAACAGCTCCAGGGACGTGCATAGCTCCTCATGGATGGCGAGCTCCTCCTTCATCTTGATGTCGCGGACACCATCAGAAAACGCTGAGATGATGGCCTCTTCCGTCACCTTGGGGATCTTGAGACGCACGTTGTTGAAGCGTTCGATGTACTTCTGCAGGGTCTCCATCGGCTGTTGCTTGATGCGACACAGGTCACCCGTGGACGAAGGGCCGTCGCGAGTGCCCTGGAAGTTGGCGACGAAGCGATTGCGCATCTCACCCCAGGAGGAGATCGAGCCTGGAGGCAGGTTCAAGAGCCACGAGTGAGCGCCATCCTTGAGAGCCATGGGAAACTAGATCGCCATGACTTTTTCGTCACCGCTGGCCACCTCGATGCTCAGTTCGTAGACCTGCAGGAACTCTGCAGGGTCGGGTTGCCGTCGTAGCGAGGGGGCAGATCCGGCTTGAACTTTCCTGGCCAAATGACGCTGCGCAGCTTGGGAGTGATGGCGCGGTAGCCTACCGTGGCCACCGAGACGCTTTGCTGATGCGGGGCCTGGCCTTGATGCCCGCGCACTACCACCGCAGGCGGCACACGGTCTTGTCGTGCTAGTGCTGGGAGCGCTGGAGCGTTTTCTTGTGGCCGGCGAACCTCTTGGCAGCTTCCTTCTTCGTGCGTGGGCACGCGGCGCAGTGGATCAGGCCGCGGGGCCGCGCGTCTTGGGGCGAGGACACCGTCTTGACGCAGAGGGGGTGGTGGCGCTCCATGTGTCGCGCGTCTCGGGGCAAGGGCGCTTTCTTGATGTGGAGGCGGCGGAGGCGCTCCGTGAGCTACATCACCCGCGGCTGGAGGTGGGCGAGGCAGCGAGAGGGATGGTGCAGGACAGCCTCAAGCGGCGCTGACGAGCTTGGTGATGCAGTCCAACCAGTCCTCATAGAGGTTGTCGACCGGGTGGTAATGCACGAGCTCGCGTGCCATCAGAAGCGCAACCTGCGCGTCTGTGGGTGCGCGGCGAGCATGAGACAATGAGCCGTCCGAAGTCAGCAATGGTGTGCCGGAGTGGCCGTCCCGCCGAACGGAGGGGTGCAGTGAGGACACTTGCTGGTCATTTGATGCCGGGCCAGTAGCGGCGTTGGCAACAGGAGACAAATAACGATGGGGAGGCCCACCAATAGGGGTTGTCTGAGTGACACGGGCGGCGAGGGCGGCCCAGCGCTGGGCGCGGGCTCGGTGCGCGTCCGACATGGATGCGATGGAGCGGTGGGACGTGGATTAATGGAAGGAAAGCTTCAGCGCACCCCTACCTGGCGTGCCAAATGTCAGACTTCGGGTTCCGGCAAAGACCTTGAGGTTCGAACACTGGGGTGCGCACGAAGATCTCTCCTCCCTCTAGCTCACGCCCTCATCGCAATCTCAAGGCTTAGTGCGCCGAACCCGCGGGACAAAGGGACACAAGATTTATACTGGTGCGGGCCACCGGTGTGGTGTAATACCCTACTCCAGTGTGGTGTGGTGGATTGCCTCTTGGGCTGGGGAAGAACAGTTAAAGGGAAGAACAACCTCCTGAGGAGAGGTGCTCTTGTGCTTGGTGAGTCTGATGTGGTGAGGATCCTTCTCTTCTTGATGTGCTGATCCTTCCCCCTCCCTCTTTCTAAGGTGGTGGCTAACCCTATATATAGAGGCCCGGGTCCTCTTCCCAAATATTAGGCGGGAAGGGATCCCACAACGGCCAGTTTGAAGGGGGACAACTAGTACAGGCTATCCTGACAAAAGATGGTCTTCACCTGTCAAAGGCTCTGGTGATGACGCCGTCTTGGGCTCCATGGTGACCTTCGTCCTGCCGTCCTGTTGGTCTTGGTCTCATTGAGCCGATATGGAAACCTTTGCTTGATGCCTAGGGACTCCACGCCCGCGCTTGTCTCTTTAGCACCAAAGAGGAAATGAGGACACTGAGCGCGCTGGCGCCCGCCTGGCCTTGGTCGTCATGGCTTGCGTCACAGGAACCTCGCGAGGTTCCCCTTGCCTTGATCTCTCCATCCCTCGCGAGCCAGCCTGGTGAGGCCGCCCCCGAGGAGGTCTTGTGTCGCCCGCCTCGCGAGGCTTGGCCCCCCGTGAGGGTCTTGAGTGTTTGATGGTGAAGATGGGCCGTACGGGGCGCTGGTGGAGCCACGTCGTGGGCCGCAGGCACGCAAGTCTGGTGACCCCCGTTCCCAGGACACCGACAAAGGCGCAAGATGATATTGGCCATATCATGTCACTTTATGATTTGCATGTGATGTTTGTCATGTTTACATCTTATTTTCTCAGAACGATGGTAGCATAAATAAGATGATCCCTCACTAAAATTTCAAGAAAAGTGTCCCCCCTTACTGTGCACCGTTGCGAAGGTTCGTTGTTTTGAAGCACCACGTGATGACCGGGTGTGATAGGTTCTAACGTTTGCATACAACGGGTGTAAGCCAGATTTACACATGCAAAACACTTAGGTTGACTTGATGAGCCTAGCATGTACAGACATGGCCTCGGAACACGAGAGACCGAAAGGTCGAACATGAGTCGTATAGAAGATACGATCAACATGGGGATGTTCACCGTTGATGACTAGTCCGTCTCACGTGATGATCGGACACGGCCTAGTCGATTCGGATCATGTATCACTTAGATGACTAGAGGGATGTCGATCTGAGTGGGAGTTCATTAAATAATTTGATTAGATGAACTTAATTATCATGAACTTAGTCTAAAATGTCTTTACAATATGTCTTGTAGATCAAATGGCCCACGCTAATGTTGCCCTCAACTTCAATGCATTCCTAGAGAAAACCAAGCTGAAAGACGATGGTAGCAACTATACGGATTGGGTCCGTAACTTGAGGATCATCCTCATAGCTGCCAAGAAGGCATATGTCCTTGAAGCACCGCTCGGTGAAGCACCCATTTTCCCAGTAACGCAAGACGTTATGAATGCCTGGCAGTCACGTAGTGATGATTACTCCCTGGTTCAGTGCGGCATGCTTGACAGCTCAGAACCAGGGCTCCAAAAGCATTTTCAGCAGCACAGAGCATATGAGATGTTCCAAGAGGTGAAAATGGTTTTCCAAGCTCATGCCCGGGTCGAGCGATATGAAGTCTCCAACAAGTTCTATAGTTGTAAGATGGAGGAAAACAGATCTACTAGCGAGCATATACTCAAAATGTCTGGGTTGCACAACCACTTGTCTCAGCTGGGAGTTAATCTTCCAGATGACTTGGTCATTGACAGAATCCTGTAGTCGCTTCCACCTAGATACAAGAGCTTTGTGATGAACTACAATATGCAAGGGATGGAGAAGTCCATTCCTGATTTATATTCAATGCTGGAATCATCGGAGGTGGAAATCAAAAAGGAACATCAAGTGTTGATGGTGAATAAAACCACTAGTTTCAAGAAAGGCAAGGGTAAGAAGAACTTCAAGAAAGACGGCAAGGGAGTTGCCGCGCCCGGTAAATCGGTTGCCGGGAAGAAGCCAAAGAATGGACCCAAGCCCGAGACTCAGTGCTTTTATTGTAAGGGAAATGGTCACTGGAAGTGGAACTGCCCCAAGTATTTAGCGGATAAGAAGGCCGGCAACGCCAAAGGTATATGTGATATACATGTTATTGATGTGTACCTTACCAGCGCTCGTAGTAGCTCCTGGGTATTTGATACCAGTGCGGCTGCTCATATTTGTAACTCAAAACAGGAGCTGCAGAATAAGCACAGAGTGGCGAAGGACGAGGTGATGATGCACGTCGGGAATGGTTCCAAGGTCGATGTGATCACCGTCGGTACGCTCCCTCTACATCTACCTACGGGATTAGTTTTAAATCTCAAAAATTGTTATTTAGTACTGGCTTTGAGCATGAACATTGTATCTAGATCTCGTTTAATGCGAGATGGCTACTCATTTAAATCCGAGAATAATTGTTGTTCCATTTATATGAGATATATGTTTTATGGTCATGCCCCACTGGTCAATGGTTTATTTTTCTTTAATCTCAAACGTGATGTTACAAATATTCATAGAGTGAATACCAAAAGATGTCAGGTTGATAATGATAGTCCCACATACTTGTGGCACTACCGCCTTGGTCACATTGGTGTCAAATGCATGAAGAAAGTCCATGCAGATGGACTTTGGAGTCTCTTGATTATGAATCATTTGACACATGCGAACTATGCCTCATGGGCAAAATGACCAAGACTTCTTTCTCCGGAACAATGGAGCGAGCAACTAACTTATTGGAAATCATACATACTGATGTGTGCGGTCCAATGAGCGTTGAGGCTCGCGGTGGCTATCGTTATGTTCTCACCCTCACTGATGACTTAAGTAGATATGGGTATGTCTACTTAATGAAACACAAGTCTGAGACCTTTGAAAAGTTCAAGGAATTTCAGCGTGAGGTAGAGAGTGAATGTGACAGTAAAATAAAGTTCTTATGATCAGATTGTGGAGGAGAATACTTGAGTCACGAGTTTGGTACGCACTTAAGGAAATGTGGAATTGTTTCACAACTCACGCCGCCTGGAACACCTCAGCAAAATGGTGTGTCCGAACGTCATAATCACACTCTATTGGATATGGTGCAATCTATGATGTCTCTTACCGATGTACCGCTATCGTTTTGGGGTTATGCTTTAGAGACTGTCGCATTCACTTTAAATAGGGCTCCGTCGAAATCCATTGAGACGACACCGTATGAATTATGGTTTGGAAAGAAACCTAAGCTGTCATTTCTGAAAGTCTGGGGATGTGATGCTTATATCAAGAAACTTCAACCTGAAAAGCTCGAACCCAAGTCAGAAAAATGTGTCTTCATAGGATACCCTAAGGAAACTATCGGGTATACCTTCTACCTCAGATACGAAGGAAAGATCTTTGTTGCCAAGTATGGATCCTTTCTAGAGGAATAATTTCTCTCGAAAGAAGTAAGTGGGAGGAAAGTAGAACTTGATGAGGTACTGCCTCTTGAACCGGAGAGTAGCGCAACTCAGGAAGATGTTTCTGTGGTGCCTGCACCGACTAGAGAGGAAGATAATGATGTTGATCATGAGTCTTCAGATCAAGCTACTGAACTTCGTAGGTCCACGAGGACACGTTCCACACCAAAGTGGTACGGCAACCCTGTCCTGGAAATCATGTTGTTAGACAACGGTGAACTATCAAACTATGAAGAAGCGACGGCGGGCCTGGATTCCCACAAATGGCTTGAAGCCATGAAATCCGAGATAGGATCCATGTATGTAAACGAAGTATGGACTTTGACAAACTTTCTCGATGATCGGCAAGCCATAGAAAATAAATGGATCTTTAAGAAGAAGACTGACGTGGATGGTAATGTGACCATCTATAAGGCTTGGCTTGTCGCTAAGGGTTATTGACAAGTTCAAGGAGTTGACTATGATGAGACCTTCTCACCCGTAGCGAAGCTGAAGTCTGTCCGAATCATGTTAGCAATTGCCGCATTCTATGATTATGAGATATGGCAAATGGACGTCAAAACAGCATTCCTTAATGGTTTCCTTAAGGAAGAATTGTATATGATGCAGCCGGAAGGTTTTGTCGATCCTAAGAATGCTGACAAGGTATGCAAGCTCTAGCGCTCCATCTATGGGCTGGTGAAAGCATCTCGGAGTTGGAACATTCGCTTTGATGAAATGGTCAAAGCGTTTGGGTTTATGCAGACTTATGGAGAAGCCTGTGTTTACAAGAAAGTGAGTGGGAGCTCTGTAGCATTTCTCATATTATATGTGGATGACATACTATTGATGGGAAATGATATAGAACTTTTGGAAAGCATAAAGGCCTACTTGAATAAGTGTTTTTCAATGAAGGACCTTGGAGAAGATGCTTACATATTAGGCATAAAGATCTATAGAGATAGATCGAGATGCCTCATTGGTCTGTCACAAAGCACATACCTTGACAAAATATTGAAGAAGTTCAATATGGATCAGTCCAAGAAGGGGTTCTTGTCTGTACTGTAAGGTGTGAAATTGAGCACGGCTCAATGCCCGACCTTGGCAGAAGATAGAGAAAAGATGAGTGTCATCCCCTATGCCTCAGCCTAGGGTCTATTATGTATGCCATGCTTTGTACCAGACGTGATGTGAACCTTGCCGTAAGTTTCGTAGGGAGGTAGTAAAGTAATCTCAGTATGGAACACTGGACAACGGTCAAGAATATCCTAAAGTACCTGAAAAGGACTAAGGATATGTTTCTCATTTATGGAGGTGACGAAGAGCTCGTCGTAAAGGGTTACGTCGATGCTAGCTTCGACACAGATCTAGATGGCTCCAAGTCACAAACCAGATACGTGTACATTTTGAATGGTGGGGCAGTTAGCTGGTGCAGTTGCAAGCAAAGCGTCATGGCGGGATCTACATGTGAAGCGGACTACATAGCACCCTCGGAGGCAGCACAGGAAGCAGTCTGGATGAAGGAGTTCATCACCGACCTAGGAGTTATTCCCAATGCCTTGGGCCCGATGACTCTCTTCTGTGACAACACTGGAGCTATTACCCTTGCCAAGGAGCCCAGGTTTCACAAGAAGACCAGACATATCAAGCATTGCTTTAACCCCATTCGTGAATATATTCAGGATGAAGACATAGATATTTGTAAAGTGCATATGGATCTGAATGTCGCAGATCCGTTGACTAAACCTCTTCCACAAGCAAAACATGATCAACACTAGAACTCTATGGGTGTTCGATTCATCACAATGTAACTAGATTATTGACTCTAGTGCAAGTGGGAGACTGTTGGAAATATGCCCTAGAGGCAATAATAAAGTGGTTATTATTATATTTCCATGTTCATGATAATTGTCTATTGTTCATGCTATAATTGTATTAACCGGAAACAGTAATACATGTGTGAATACATAGATCGTAATATGTTCCTAGTAATCCTCTAGTTGACTAGCTCATTGATCAATAGATGGTCATGGTTTCCACCATGGACATTGGATGTCATTGGTAACGGGATCACATCATTAGGAGAATGGTGTGATGGACAAGACCCAATTGTTGGTGTCAAAACCGGCGAATCTCGGGTAGGGGGTCCCGAAATGTGCGTCTGTGGTTGATGGTAACAGGAGACAGGGAGCACAATGTTTACCCAGGTTTGGGCCCTCTCGGTTGAGGTAAAACCCTACGTCCTGCTAGATTAATATTGATGAGTATGGGGGTTACAAGAATTGATCTACCACGAGATCACAATGGCTAAACCCCTAGAAGTCTAGCCTATCTGATTATGATTGTCCCTACGGACTAAACCCTCCGATTTATATAGACACCGGAGGGAACTAGGGTTGTACAAAGTCGGTTACATAGAAAGGAAATAGTACATCTGGCCACCTAGCTTGCCATCCACGCAAAGGAGAGTCCTATCCGGACACGTGAGAAAGTCTTCTATCTTGTATCTTCATGGCCCAATAGTCCGACCCATGTCCAACAGGCCAGACGCCCGAGGACCCCTTAGTCCAAGACTCCCTCAGTAGTCCCCGAACTAGACTTCAATGACGAGGTGTCCGCCACGCAGATTGTCTTCGGCATTGCAAGGCGGGTTCCCCCTCTGATTACTTCAAAGCCCCTGACTTAAAGAGCAGTATTTGGCTTTTCCATTTAATGTCGTGCCCATCAGCTTCCACGTGGTGAGCGAATACGAGAGGTCGGAGTATTTTTGCACATACCACCCTGACCATACAAGAGAGGTGCCTATTTAAAGAGAATAGATCTCAGATCCATTCCACACCTTGCGAAAAAATCCTCAGAGTTCGCTAGGAGGAACCACTCCAACATGGCTAGCGCTCCCAGCTCTTCCTCTCGTCCCCACGGCTCCGAAAAAGGTGATTGGGAGAGATGTTCCATATCTCACGGTCAGCTGACGAAGCTGCAAAAATAGGGCTTTCTTCCTCCCGCGGATCTAGTCCGAGCATGATTGACGTCCTTCAATGGCGAGGTTCATGCGGAGAATTTCCCCAATCCGTCCAGGGGGAACGAGTATGCTTTGTTCCCTTCTTGCTAAGAGGCATCAGATTTCCAATCCATTCCTTCCTCCGAGGACTTCTGGAGTATTATGGCCTCCAACTGCACAGTTTCACTCCCGCCTCCATCCTGCACATCGCCGGTTACGTTGCTCTATGTGAGCTATTCCTGGGCTGTGAGGCCCATTTTGAATTATGGAGAAAACCGTTCTGCCTTGTCCCTCGTAATCAAGGGGGATCAATATGTGAAGTGGGAGGACCCGAGGTATGGCGCATCGCTGGGACCGGATACCTGTCCGGCACGCCGAAGAAGGCTTCCGAAGAGTGGCCTTCCGAATGGTTCTGTATTGAAGACATCGCTCTTCCTGAGCCAGTCCGAATGGGTCTCCCCGAATTTTCAAGTGCTCCATTGAAGAAACGCCACAGCTGGCGCCCTCGGAGCCTCGAGGAGGAGGATAGCGCGGAAGTCATTCAGTTGATGGGCAAGATTAAGACACTCGCCCAGTCCGGATTATCAATAATCGAGGTAATGGCGATCTCCATAGTGCGGGGGGTCCAACCACTCCAATACAGAGGGCTTACCATGTGGCACTATAATGGGGAAGATGACGCCTCACGCTGCGGTCAGAAGGGTCCGACAACCCCTGCCGCTTTGGCCAAAATATTGGCCGAACTGTACAAAGGGGAGAAGGAGGAGTTCACTCGTCTCTAATGTCGAGACGGATTTTCCATGTATAATCCTCCTAGCTTGGTGAGCTCCAATCCCACCATTTTACTCCTCTCCTTGAATCATTTTTGATGGATAGTAACCTATCCACTCGCAACAGGAATGGCGGAAGGCTACCAAGGGGATTCGTAGCCCCGCCCCCAGCCAGAGGGTCACAACCGGGACTTTGACCCCGGATTCGAAGAAGATCCGGACATATTTGTGGAGCTCGAGAATGGAGTATTCTATCAGACGAGCTACGATGGTATGGAAGTACCTATCATCGCCGATTATCTCGGCCTCCTCCCTGCTTCGCATGTAAGTAACTTAAGAGACACCTTACTCGAAAGAGTTTCCTTATTATGCCTCACCCACCGCACTATTTCGTGTTCTAAAGGGGAGGTGCTCGACGTCACAACGTGCACCAGAAGCATCTCCGAGGAGAGCGGCGCCCACGCCGAGCACGTCTTTGAAGAGAAAGGAAAACGACAATATGGCAGAACCTTCATCAAAGAGGTAAGGCTTTCTTTTTGAAAATACATCTCCTGATTGCCACATCAAATCATGATGCCATTCGCCGCATTCTATCAGAAAAATTGCCCGACAGACTATGTCTGGGTATCCTTCCGGTCGTGCTTCCACTACTTAGGTTCCAGACCCTGCCCTAAGGACGGGGGCTGAGATGGGAATGGCGCCGAACTGTCCTTCCGTAGAGGATTCATAAGATATGTCCGTCACGAATTCTGAAGTGGAGAGCGCCATGAATCATCATCGTTGGAGGGCCGCTCTCCGCGACCCTGGCTTTTCAAAGGAGGCATTCGATGCCTTCAGCTCGGCTGATGCGTATATCTGAGCTGCTCGGGATGGGCTTGCCAGAGCCACGGACCAGCATCTAAAAGATATGCGGGTAAGTGTAGATTTCATAATCATACACCAGTAGCCCCCGAGATTTAAAGCAGGTGATACAACTGATTTAAGGATCATTGTATAATCTGGCACTTATGGAGAAGAATTGCCTGCTGTCTCAAGAGCTGGAAAAATGTCAGACTCAACTAACTACGGCTACCACCGAATTGGAAAAATCCAAGGAGGCACCACCTGGTAATGTTTCTCCCTAGCGTAAAAAAGTATAATCATACACTAGTTATATCAACACTATTGTGTTTCTGCTGACAGAATCAGTAGAGCAACTAAGAGAGAAACTGAAGGACGCCCAAGCTGGTGAACAAGAGGCTAAAAGGCAGCATGCGGCAGGCGAACATGTGCTGACGTGGGTCAGGGATGAAAGGAACAAGCTATAGGATTCCCATACCCAACTGGGCGAAGAACTAAAAGATGTTCGAACTAAAAGATGTAGGATTCCTTCGTCCGTACAATTACTCAGAAATATTGAGATCGCGTCTTCGTCGCGGCAATCTTTGATCTTGTTCTTGACAAGGAGGAATCTGGCCCAAAAGTGATGGCCTGTTTCCTGAGACTGCTGCCATAGGTATGTGAGATCGCGTATATCTGGGTGGGTGGGTGGATTTAAATCCAAACCCTAACCCAATTTGGGATCCGGAGTTTGAGAAATTTCCGAGCATAATAGTTCGGGCTCCGGGAGATCGACCGATCTTTCATGTCTACCGTTTGATTCCAAGTTCGAAGGACAAGGCATGTCGTTCCGTGGACAGGTATCCGGCTCTTCAAGCTCGGAGATCCGAACATAGTTTGTCCTCAGTATAGAGGGAGAGTTGTTGTTTTTCTCCTCCACTACCGCTATCTGATGGGTGATCGATGGAGATTTGATTTCTCTCTGATCGGGTTTAAGCCCAATCCGACCGTAGTCTGTAGAGACCCCCAAAGCGGCGATGCGATCCAGGAGTTTGTTCAAGGACGATAATTCCATTGGATCCATCTGTTTGGAGCATTTGGAGTCAATTCAGAGGCAATTTTCGATGACCTGAGAAGTCATCGTCCGCTCGCCGGCCGAACGGGTGGTCATGATAAAGCCACCCAACCGGAGGGTTTGGCCTGAGGCCAGGGCTCCATCGGTGGTGCTGTTGTCCTTGATCATAAGGCGATCCATAAACCCTGACTTCGACGTCACAGTGGAACTCTCAATGAAAGCACCAATGTCGGTGTCAAAACCGGTGGATCTTGGGTAGGGGGTCCTGAACTGCGCGTCTAAGGGTGATGGTAACAAGAGACAGGGAACACAATGTTTACCCAGGTTCGGGCCCTCTCGATGGAGGTAAAACCCCACGTCCTACTAGATTAATATTGATGAGTATGGGGGTTACAAGAGTTGATCTACCACGAGATCGTAATGGCTAAAACCCTAGAAGTCTAGCCTATTTGATTATGATTGTCCCTATGGACTAAACCCTCCGGTTTATATAGACACCGGAGGGAACTAGGGTTGTACAAAGTTGGTTACATAGAAAGGAAATAGTACATTCGGCCACCTAGCTTGCCATCCACGCAGAGGAGAGTCCTATCCGAACACGGGAGAAAGTCTTCTATCTTGTATCTTCATGGCCCAATAGTGTGGCCCATGTCCAACAGGCCGGACGCCCGAGGACCCCTTAGTCCAGGACTCCCTCACCAATCCTAAGAGTAGCACAAGATCGTGTAGTTCGTTTGCTAAAGCTTTTCTAATGTCAAGTATCATTTCCTTAGACCATGAGATTGTATAACTCCCGGATACCATAGGAATGCTTTGGGTGTACCAAACGTCATAACGTAACTGGGTGGCTATAAAGGTGCACTACAGGTATCTCCGAAAGTATTTGTTGGGTTGGCATGAATCAAGACTAGGATTTGTCACTTCGTATGATGGAGAGGTATCTCTGGGCCCACTCAGTAATGCATCATCATAACAAGCTCAATGTGACTAAGGAGTTAGCCACGGGATCATGCCTTACGGAACGAGTAAAGAGACTTGCCAGTAATGAGATTGAACGAGGTATAGAGATACCGACGATCAAATCTCGGGCAAGTAACATGTCGATAGACAAACGGAATTGTATATGAGATTGATGGAATCCCCGACATCATGGTTCATCCGATAAGATCATCATGGAACATGTGGGAGCCAACATGGGTATCTAGATCCCACTGTTGGTTATTGACCGGAGACATGTCTCGGTCATGTCTACATGCCTCCCGAACCCGTAGGGTCTACACACTTAAGGTTCGATGATGCTAGGGTTATAGGGAAAGTATGTACGTGGTTACCGAATGTTGTTCGGCATCGCGGATGAGATCCCGGACATCACGAGGAGTTCCGGAATGGTTCGGAGGTAAAGAATGATATATAGGAAGTGAGGATTTGGACACCGGAAGTGTTCTGGGCATCACCGGTAATGTACCGGGACCACCGGAAGGGTTTCAGGGTCCACCGGGAGGGGCCACCAGCCCCGGAGGCTTGCATGGGCCAAGAGTGGGAAGGGACCAGCCCCTGAGTGGGCTGGTGCGCCTCCCACCAGGGCCCAAGGCACAGCAAAAGGGGAGAGGGGGAAACCCTAGGCGCAGATGGACCTAAGGCCCACCCCAGGGCGCGTCCCCCTCTCTCCCCCTCTTGGCCGCCCCCCTCCATCCCATCTAGGGCTTCCTCCCACCAAGGGTGGGAACCCTAGAGGGGGCGCAACCCCCTCCCCTCCTCTTATATATAGTGGGGTTTTTGGGGCTGCCATACATGAAAGTCTCTCTCTCTCGGCGCAGCCCTACCTCTCCACCTCCTCGTCTTTCTAGTGCTTGGCAAAGCCCCGCTGGAGAACAACGCTGCTCCACCACCACCACGTCGTCGTTCTGCTGCTGGAGTTGTCTTCGCCAACCTCTCCCTCCTCCTTGCTGGATCAAGGCGCGGGAGACGTCACCGGGTTGGATGTGTGTTGAACGCGAAGGCGCCGTTGTTCGGCGCTTAGATCGGAATCGACCGTGATCTGAATCGTTGCGTGTACGACTCCACCAACCACGTTCTTGTAACGCTTCCGATTAGCGATCTTCAAGGGTATGAAGATGCACTCCCTCTCTCTCATTGCTAGTATCTCCTAGATTGATCTTGGTGACATGTTGGAAAATTTTGAATTATTACTATGTTCCCCAACACCTTTGTCTACTTTGATTGAGCACAATAGTGATGCCATAGATGTGAATTTTATTTCTCGGAATAATTTCAATAACAATGCTTATAGAGGTAATTTTTATCCTAGGCCTTTTCCTAGTAATTCCTCCAATAATTTTGGTAATTCCTATGGAAATCAATCTTATAATAATAATAGGAACACCTCTCATCTTCAGAATAATATTAAAGAATTTATAAATACGCAAAAAAAAATCAACACTTCCATAGAAGAAAAGTTTAGTAAGATTGATGATTTGTCTAGAAGTATTGATAGAATTGCTCATGATGTCGAAAATCTCATGATGAAAATTTTTGTGCCTAAGGTCGATGAATAAATTAAAGCTCTTTATGTTTATATGGATGAAAGTAAGAAAAGAACCGCTATGCTTAGAGCTAAAAGAGAATTTTTAGAAAAGGCGTTTTCAAGTGATTACTTTTGCAAAAGTGATGAAGATCTTAAAATGATTGGTGTTTCTTCTATTGATTCCTTGTTTAGCAAAGTTAATATTGATGAAACAGGGACTGGAGAAGAGTCAACTTTAGTTAGAAGGCGTCCCAATGATTCAGAGGGTGAAAATCTTGTTGAGAAAATTGATAAAAGTGGGTTTGGAGAGGTCAAAACTTTAAGTAGTGATGTGCCCACTCTTTTTGATTACAAAGACTTTAATTATGATAGTTGCTCTCTGATTGATTGTACTTCTTTGTTGCAATCCATGATAAATTCACCCCATGCTTATGAACAAAATAAAGCTTTTACTAAACATATTGTTGATGCTATGATAGAAGCTTTTGAAGAAAAAATGGAACTAGACGTTTCAATTCCTAGAACATTGTATGATGAATGGGAACCTACTATCAAAGTCAAGATTAAAAATTATGAGTGTTTTGCTTTGTGTGATTTGGGTGCTAGTATTTCTACAATTCCGAAATCTTGATGTGATGTGCTTAGTCTTACCGATATTGAATCGTGTTCTTTGAATTTGCACTTGGCGGATTCCACTATTAAAAAGCCTATGGGAAGAATTAATGATGTTCTTATTCTTGCAAATAGAAATTATGTGCCCATATATTTTATTGTTCTTAATATTGATTGCAATCCATCTTGTCCAATTATTCTTGGTAGACCGTTTTTACGCACAATGCTGTCATTGATATGAAACAAGGCAATATTAAGTTCCAATTTCCTTTGAGGAAGGGTATGGAACACTTTCCTAGAAACAGAATTAGGCCACCATATGAATCAATCATGAGGGCATCTTATGGATCTCGAAATAAGGATGACAAAACTTAGACCATTGCTTTATGCCTAGCTAAGGGCGTAAAACTATAGCGCTTGTTGGGAGGCAACCCAATGAATAAAATTTAGTTTTTGCTTTTTGCTTCCTGTTTTTGTGTGTTAGCACAATTATGCTACTATTATGATTGTGTTTTTAATGTTTTAATTAGTGTTTGTGCCAAGTAAAGCCTTTAGGATCTTCTTGGGTGATAGTTGTTTGATCTTGTTGAAAAAACAGAAACTTTTGCACTCGCGGAAATAATTCTCATTTTTAACCAGAGTGCGATAAAATACCCATTCCTTTTGCAGTAGATCAATATATAAATTTCTCAGGTCGTCCTAACTTTTCAGAATTTTTGGAGTTACAGAACTATTCGAAATAGTCAGATTGCTACAGACTATTCTATTTTGACAGATTCAATTTTCTTTGCGTTGTGTGCTTATTTTGATGGCTCTATGCTTTCCTTTGATGAGTTTTTGCCATAAAAAAGTTGGAATACAGTAGATATAATGCAAGAACACAATATGAATTGGTTTTATACAACACTTATACTAGTGATTTATTTTCTTATACTAACAGATCTCATGAAGGTTTTGTTGAGTTTTGTGTGATTGAAGTTTTCAGGTTTTGGGTTATCTTACGATGGATGAAGGAATAAGGAGTAGAAGAGCCTAAGCTTGAGGATGCCCCGGCATCCCAAGCTATGATCCAAAAATGAGCAATCAACTAAGCTTGGGGATGCCCTCGAGTGGCATCCCCTCTTTCTTCTAACGACCATCGGTATTTTACTCGAAGCTATATTTTTATTCGTCACATACTACGTGTCTTGCTTGGAGCGTCTTGTATGACATGAGTCTTTGCTTGTTTTATTTTGTGTTTTAAGTCTTGATCCCTTTCTGGACACACCTATTTGAGAGAGCCAAAATTATGTCATGACTTGTTAGAATTGCTCTCTTTGCTTCACTTAAATCTTTTATGAGCTATGGACTTGCTCTAGTGCTTCACTTATACCTTTTTGAGCACGGTGTGCTTAGTAGTTTTGAAGAAATGCTATCTTGCTTCACTTAGATTTATTTGAGAGTTAGTAAAATTTTCAAGAAATTCTCTCTTGCTTCGCTTAAATTAATTTGAGAGAAAGAAAGAAATATTATGCTCATGATCTTCACTTATATTTGTTTGAGCTTACGAAAAGCAACACATGAAAATTAGTCCCAAAGTGATAGATACCCAAGAAGGATATAATAAAAACTTTCATGAAGATCATTGGACAAAATACACTTGATTCTTAGTAATAGTTTTGAGGTATGATGATGTGATATGTTAGTTATGTTGATGAGTAATTATGCTTTAGTAAGAATATTGGTGTTAAGGATTGTGATTCCCTATACAAGAACGAAAGTCAATAGTCATGCAATGAAATTATATCCTACTCGTGGTGCATTATTCGATGTTAATTATGCTTACTGCTTGCTTATGAGATTATCTGTTTCTTGGTTGGTCGCTTCTCAATCTTTTGCTAGCCTTCATTTTGCACTAAGTATGACCTCTACTTGTGCATCCAAAATCCTTTAAACCAGTTTTGCCACATGAGTCCACTATATCTACCTATATGCGGTATTCTTTTGCCATTCTAAGCAAATTTGCATGTGCCATCTCTAATTTTCAAAATAAACTTCACTTTTGTGTGTTCGTTTTGCTCGCGGAGCAGTAAGGGGTGGCTAATATTTTCCATGCTGGATGTGTTATTCTCACGGTGAGTATTTATTCACTTGTCATTGCACGAGAGTAAGGCAAAGGTATTAGGGATGCCCAGTACTGAAATGAAAAAATGAATTTACTTTATGTTGTCAAATAATAAATTCCTTGGAAAGTGTTGGTATGGAAGGCACCCGTGGATACGGTTAGCCATGGAAAGTGAAAGTATGGTGGAAAAAGGAATAAATTTTTTTTTCTATTTGGGAACCACCTATGATATATCTAGCATGGAAAGTGTTGGGAACTCTATGTCGTTTTCGTTGGTGGGAAGGATACACCTCCCAAAATGTTTTTATCTCTAAGTTTTTTGCTCTGAGCTCTGGCACCTCTACAAATCCCTACTTCCCTCTGCGAAGGGCCTTCCTTTTACTTTATGCAATTTTTCTTGTTGAATTTGAGTCTCCATCTTATCTTATAAAAGCACCAACTAGGAGGCAATATGATCGTACTTGAGTATTGGGTGTAGCTAATATGCGAGTGTGTTTCATGAATGGATCAATGATTGAGCATGATGGACTAGGGATAACTTATTTTAGCGTTAATAGTTTGAAAGACATGGTTGCTTGTTGATATGCTTGAGTATTTAAATTATCATGTCAAAACTAGACTATTATTTTGAATCACATAAAAGTCCAAATGTACATGCCATAAAGAAAAGAATATGATATGACATGTTAGGCAGCATTCCACATCAAAAATTCTATTTTTATCACTTACCTACCCGAGGACGAGTAGGAGTTAAGCTTGGGGATGCTGATACGTCTCCAACGTATCTATAATGTATGAATGTTCCATGCTGTTATATTATCAATCCTGGATGTTTTATAATCATTGGGACGCCTTACATGGTATTATATTATCAATCTTGGATGTTTTACAATAATTTTATAGTCATTTTATATCATTTTTGGTACTAACCTATTAACATAGTGCCAAGTGCCAGTTGTTGTTTTTTGCATGTTTTTTCATCGCAGGAAATCAATATCAAACGGAGTCCAAACGCAACGAAACTTTACGGAGATTTTTTTTGGACCATAAGGAACATGATGGGCCCTGGATGCACCTGGGGGGTGCTCCGAGGAGAGCACAACCCACCAGGGCGTGCCGGGAGGCCCAGGCGCACCCTGGTGGGTTGTGCCCACCTCGTGTGCCCCCCGGACCGCCTCTTTGCTCTATAAATACCCCTATATTCCAAAAACCCTAGGGGAGTCGACAAAATATTGATCCAGCCGCCGCAGAGTCCAGAACCACCAGATCCAATCTAGACACCATCTCGGATGGGGTTCACCACCTCCATTGGTGCCTCTCCGATGATGCATGAGTGGTTCTTTGTAGAACTTTGGGTCCATAGTTAGTAGCTAGATGGCTTGCTCTCTCTCTCTCTCTTGTTTCTCAATACAATGGTCTCTTGGATATCCATATGATGTAACTCTTTTGCGGTGTGTTTGTTGGGGTCAATGAACTTTTAGTTTATGATCAGATCTATCTTTTTATATCCATGAAAGTTATTTGAGTTTCTTTGATCTCTTATATGCATGATTGCTTATAGCCTCGTATTTCTTCTCCGATATTTGGGTTTTGTTTGGCCAAATTGATCTATTTATCTTGCAATGGGAAGAGGTGCTTTGTAGTGGGTTCGATCTTACGATGCTTGATCCCAGTGACAGAAGGGGAACCGACATGTATGTATCGTTTCTACTAAGGATAAAATGATGGGGTCTATCTCTACATAGATAGATCTTGTCTACATCATGTCACCATTCTTATTGCATTACTTTGTTTCTCCATGAACTTAATACACTAGATGCATACTGGATAGCGATCGATGTGTGGAGTAATAGTAGTAGATGCAGGCAGGAGTCGGTGTACTAATCTTGGACGTGATGCCTATGTAATGATCACTGCCTGGATATCGTCATGATTATTTGAAGTTCTATCAATTGCCCAACAGTAATTTGTTCACCCACCATTTGCTATTTTTCTCGAGAGAAGCCACTAGTGAAACCTACGGTCCCCGGGTCTCTTTCTCATATATTTGCCTTTGATATACTTTTCCTTTGCATTTATTTTCAGATCTATTAAACCAAAAATATAAAAATACCTTGCTTCAATTTATTCTTATTTATTTTATTTGGCGTCCGATCTATCAATGTACTACAAATTTACCTCACGTCCGTTTGCCTATCTTGAGGCGCCGTAACCCGGAAGGGATTGACAACCCCTTTAACACGTTGGGTTGCGAGAAGTTGTTATTTGTGTGCAGGTGTTGTTTACGTTGTGTTGCTTGGTTCTCCTACTGGTTCAATAACCTAGGTTTCACATCTTTGGGGAAATACCGACCGCCGTTGTGTTGCATCATCCCTTCCTCTTTGGGGAAATACCGACGTAGCTTCAAGCGACATCAGGGCAGCTCAAATGATACCTTGTAACCCGCCAAATGCTAGCCTGCATACTTATGAAATGTTTAAACCGCCGACATCTGTCCAATGTTGATATCATCCAACCGTGTCTTGCCGATTTAGACATGTTATTTCTTCTTCCATAGCATTTAGTCTCTCACATTAACCATTTTTGCATAATAAATTTACCTTCTCATAGCTATTGAGCGGTTTACCATCATGATTTTGACCCTCCATAACCTCCTTTCTAGGCCTCCACCTGATAAAAATGACAAAGATCGTCACCTCCTGCGACCGCGTCATTTCCAATGTCACGGAACAGTCTCTCCAAGAGTTTTTGAATATGGGCGTCTTGCCATCTAAAGATGTTACCCACTGGTGGGTCCCAGGAGCTGAGGTTCCACCTCAACCAAAGGAAGGATAATTTATAGTTTTCTCTGATCACATGCTCCGAGGCTTCTCAGCGCCCGGCTCAAAATTCTTCCGTGATGTTCTGAACTTCTATCAGCTTCACCCTCAAGACATTGAACCCAATTCAGTCTCCAACATCTGCAATTTTCAAGTCTTTTGTGAAGTATACCTTCAAGAGGAGCCCAATGTTGATCTCTTTAGAGAATATTATCACCTGAACCGCCAAACAGAGATGACAGACGGGCCCAGCCTTGAACTTGGCGGAATTTCTATCCAGAGATGAAGAGATGTTGTTTTTCCTTTAGCTGTGCTTCCTAGTCACCCTAAAGATTGGAATAAAACTTGGTTCTATTGCCAAGACACCTCTCTAGCGGGTGAGAATCCTCTGCCAGGTTTCCATAGCTGCCGGCTGAACCCAAGACACCGACTCCCAGATCGGATCAGCTCTGCTGAACGGGCCAAATATGATCCCACTTTTGCCAAGATAAGAGCCTTGATGGCCAATGGCTTGACTAGCATTGATATGGTCCGATGCTGGGTTGCCTGGAGGATCATGCCTTTAAGCCGCCGCCCGGCTTAATGTGCACGTACACAGGTGATGTCAAGGATCCCCTGTGGTATAATTCAATCCGCCTTGAAAAGAAGGACATCAGTGAAATGACCAAGTCCCTGCTTGGGGAGACTCTAGAAAATTGCAGCAAGACGGGGCTGAATCCCTTGTACGCCCTTAACCCGGCTCCAGCTATAAGTATTTCAAGCTATTTTTTACTTTACTCATTATTCTCATATACTACACTCTCCTTATTATCTTTCTTTCTTCAGGTCGACTCCCTTTTTTGGAACAAGAAGCTTCTAGATAAGCCGGCCATGAAGGCTAGGGCGAAGATCAAGAAGAAAACATATGTAACAGAGAAAGTCACCCTGGATGATGAGTCGGAGGTAGAACTTGATTCTCTTGGCTCCTTTTTTGTATACCTTATTGACACTAACCCCTTTCAGGATGACGCGGAGATCAGCCAGGCAGATGCTGAAGAGGTAATTGTTATTTCCTCTGACTCAGAGCCTTTGCCAAGACAGAAAGTTCGGAAAGTGACCTAGAAAGTAAGGTTTTCTCACCCTTTAGCTTACTTGGATCCAAACTTTATTTTGAAGAAACAATAGCATGAAGCCCGACGTACCACCCAGAACAGCAGAGGAGGAGATCTTCATGCCGGCTTACCCAACACGCTGGTCCCTCACAAACGCCGGAAAGAGGTGCCTCAGAGTTCAACACTCTCTTTTCCAAAGACGGTTCTTATTCGTCAACCCCTTAATTCTTCCGGATCAAATTGTCAGGGAACTTCTAATTCATCCTCTGGCAACTCCACTGGAACTCAACTTCCTGCCTTCAAGATTTCCCTTGCATGAGAACATTTGATTTCTTTGCTTTAACCTTTTAAAGCTAAAATACTCAAATCCGCATGTCTTATTTTCAATGGCATAGCCAAACTAAGCAACAAGTTGAAAATAAGCAAGCCGGCCGAAGTCCCTAGAGTCATTGAACCAGAGAAACAGACACCGACATCAGAAGATTCTCATCAGACTCCTGAAGCCACTACCGATGACCCGCCACCACAAACTCATGATGCCATAGTGGATCCAATGGGTGTTGACCCGTGATACGTCTTCATCGTATCTACTTTTCCAAACACTTTTGCCCTTGTTTTGGACTCTAGCTTTCATGATTTGACTGGAACTAACCTGGACTGACGCTGTTTTCAGCAGAATTGCCATGGTGTTATTTATGTGCAGAAACAAAAGTTCTTGGAATGACCTGAAACTCCACGGAGCGTATTTTTGGAAATAATAAAAAATACTGGCAAAAGATCAAGGCCAGGGGGCCCACACCCAAGCCACAAGGGTGGGGGCGCGCCTGCCCCCTAGGCGCGCCCCCTACCTCGTGGGCCCCCTGGAGCTCCTCCGACCTTAACACCAACTCTATATATTTGTGTTCAGAGAGAAAAAAAATAAAGGAGAAAGATTCATCATGTTTTACGATACGGAGCCACCGCCAAGCCCTAAACTCTCTCGGGAGGGCTGATCTGGAGTCCGTTCGGGGCTCCAAAGAGGGGAATCCGTCACCATCGTCATCATCAACCATCCTCCATCACCAATTTCATGATGCTCACCACCGTGCGTGAGTAATTCCATTGTAGGCTTGCTGGACGGTGATGGGTTGGATGAGATTTATCATGTAATCGAGTTAGTTTTGTTAGGGTTTGATCCCTAGTATCCACTATGTTCTGAGATTGATGTTGCTATGACTTCGCTATGCTTAATGCTTGACACTAGGGCTCGAGTGCCATGATTTTAGATCTTAACCTATTATGTTTTCATCAATATATGACAGTTCTTGATCCTATCTTGCAAGTCTATAGTCACCTATTATGTGTTATGATCCGTTAACCCCGAAGTGACAATAATCAGGATACTTACCGGTGATGATCGTAGTTTGAGGAGTTCATGTATTCACTATGCATTAATGCTTTAGTCCGGTACTCTATTAAAAGGAGGCCTTAATATCCCTTAGTTTCCTCTAGGACCCCGCTGCCACGGGAGGGTAGGAAAAAAGATGTCATCAAGTTCTTTTCCATAAGCATGTATGACTATATTCAGAATACATGCCTACATTACATTGATGAATTGGAGCTAGTTCTGTGTCACCCTAGGTTATGACTGTTATATGATGAACCACATCCGGCATAATTCTCTATCACCGATCCATTGCCTACGACCCTTCCATATATTGTTCTTTGCTTATTTACTTTTCCGTTGCTATTGTTACAATCACTACAAAATACCAAAAACATTACTTTTGCTACCATTACTTTTGCTATCATTACCACAACTATCATATTACTTTGCTGCAAATATTAAGTTTCCAGGTGTGGTTTAATTGACAACTCAGCTGCTAATACTTGAGAATATTCTTTGGCTCCCCTTGTGTCGAATCAATAAATTTGGGTTGAATACTCTACCCTCAAAAACTGTTGTGATCCCCTATACTTGTGGGTTACCAAGACTATTTTCTAGCGTCGTTGCTGGGGATCATAGCTCTATTCTTTGAGTCACTTGGGATTTATATCTGCTTATCACTATGAAGAACTTGAAAGACGCGAAAACAAAAATTTATCCCTGAACTATGAGGGGAGGTAAGGAACTGCCATCTAGCTCTGCACTTGATTCACCTTCTGTTTTGAGTAAGCTTGCGACACCTAAACCTGCTTCTGCTATTGATTCTGATATGTCGCATATTATTGATGATGCCACTTCTGCTATGCATGATACTTACGATGAAACTACTTCTATGCTTGATAAAACTGTGCCACTTAGTGAATTTCTTGATGAACAACTTGCTAGGGCTAGAGAGAATGAAATTATTGAAACTGATAATACTGATGAAAGTGATTATGAAGGCTCTCCTAATAAATATGAATTACCTGTTGCGCCTGAGGGCTATGTTATGGATGAAGAAACTAAAAGAGACTTCCTTGCTTTGCAATGATAGAAGTGATCTTAAGAAATTATTAGCTAAGCTTAAACAAAAAACTATGAATGCTAGAATGAAAAATGATCCTGCTTATGCTACTTCACCTATCTTTGTTACTGATAAGGATTATGAATTCTCTATTGATCCTGATATAATTACTTTGGTTAAATCTGGTCCTTTTATGGCTATGAATATGAAACTGTTGTGGCACATCTTACTAAACTAAATGATATAGCCACCCTATTCACTAATGATGAGAGAACTCGCTACTTTTATATCCTTAAAATATTTCCGTTCTCATTAAAGAGTGATGCTAAGATATGGTTTAATTCTCTTGATCCTGGTTGTGTGCGTTGTCCCCAGGATATGATTTATTGCTTCTCTGCTAAATATTTCCCTGCTCATAAGAAACAAGCTGCTTTAAGGGATATATATAATTTTGCGCAAATTGAAGAAGAGAGTCTCCCACAAGCTTGGGGGAGGCTTCTCCAATTACTTAATGCTTTGCCTGATCACCCTCTTAAGAAAAATGAAATACTTGATATCTTTTATAATGGACTAACCGATGCTTCCAGAGATTACCTGGATAGTTGTGCTGGTTCTGTTTTCAGGGAAAGAACACCGGATGAAGCTGAAATTCTATTGAATAATATGTTGACAAATGAAAATAATTGGACACTTCCTGAGCCAACTCCTGAGCCTATTCCTAAACCAACTCCGAAGAAAAGGGGTGTTCTATTTCTCCATCCTGAAGATATGCAAGAGGCAAAGAAATCCATGAAATAAAAGGGTATTAAAGCTGAAGATGTTAAGAATTTACCTCCTATTGAAGAAATACATGGTCTTAATTTACCGCCTGTTGAAGAAATATATGGTTTTAATCCATCACCTATTGAAGAAACACATGGTCTTGATAACCCGACACAGGTAGTAAAGGTAAATTCTCTCTATAGATATGATAAAGCTGAAATCCCATTTACTAAGTTTGCTAGCCCATGCTTAGATGAGTTTGATAAATTTATGGTTAAGCAAGAAGACTTCAATGCTTATTTTGGTAGAGAATTAAAATGCAGTGCTGATATGCTTGAACACTTGGGTGATTATATGGCCAATGTCAAAGGTGAACTTAAACTTATTAGTAAACATGATTCTATGGTTACCACTCAAGTAGAACAAGTACTTAAAGCTCAAAATGATTTGCTCAATGAATTGAATAGGAAGAATAAGGACTATGTTGTTAGAGTGGCTACTAGAACTGGTAAAATGACACAGGAACCTTTGTATCCTGAAGGCCACCCTAAGAGAATTGAGCAAGATTCTCAGAGAATTAATATATATGCACCTAGTCCTTCTAAAAGGAAGAAAAAGAAAAATGATAGGACTTTGCATGCTTCTAGTGAACCTATTGCTGAAACACCCGAGAATCCAAATGATATTTCTATTTCTGATGCTGAAACACATTTTGGTAATGAACCTGAAACTAGTGATAATGTTAATGATAATGTTCATGCTGATGCTCAACCTAGCAATGATAATGATATAGAAATTGAACCTGCTGTTAATCTTGATAACCCACAATCAAAGAATCAACGTTATGATAAGAAAGACTTTTTTGCTAGGAAACATAGTAAGGAAAGAGAACCATGGGTTCAGAAACCCATGCCTTTTCCTCCTAAGCCATCCAAGAAAAAGGATGATGAGGATTTTGAGCGCTTTGCTGAAATGATTAGACCTATCTTCTTGTGTATGCGTTTGACTGATATGCTTAAAATGAATCCTTATGCTAAGTACATGAAAGATATTGTTACTAATAAAAGAAATATACCGGAAGCTGAAATTTCCACCATGCTTGCTAATTATACTTTTAAAGGTGGAATACCAAAGAAACTTGGAGATCCAGGAGTACCCACTATACCATGCTCCATTAAAAGAAACTATGTTAAAACTGCTTTATGTGATCTTGGAGCCGGTGTTAGTGTTATGCCTCTCTCTTTATATCGTAGACTTGATTTGAATAAGTTGACACCTACTGAAATATCTTTGCAAATGGCTAATAAATCAACTGCTATACCTGTCGGTATTTGTGAGGATGTGCCTGTTGTGGTTGCAAACATTACTATTTTAACGGACTTTGTTATTCTTGATATTCCTAAGGACGATAGTATGTCTATTATTCTTGGAAGACCCTTTTTGAATACTGCAGGGGCTGTTATTGATTGCACCAAAGGCAATGTCACTTTTCATGTTAATGGTAATGAGCATACGGTACACTTTCCGAGGAAACAACCTCAAGTCCACAGTATCAATTCTATTGCAAAAATTCCATCGGTTATTTTTGGAGGTTTTGAATTTCCTCTTCCTACTGTCAAGAAGAAATACGATATTCTTATTGTTGGGGATGTGCATATCCCCGTTGAGGTAACCTAGTGTTATTCGAAAATTCTCCGGTTCCATGTTATTCGGAATGAGTTTGTTAACAAGACTTGATCAACCTTGTTAATGGATTCCTTTTGATCATGAGATGGATGAATTTAGAAAACACAAATCTCTGTACCCTCTTTTTACTTTCTGTTATTTATATTAAATAAAATAAAAATAGTATTTTCTGTCTGTTACCTGAATTATCCGTGCAATATAAAAATACCCTAAAAATAAAATTTCTCCAAATGCCCTGAAATTTAAATATGATTTTTTCTGGAATATTTGAGAATATTTGGCACTGAGAACACAGCAGGGGGCATCCACCTGGCCACAAGGGTGGAGGGCGCCCCTGCCTCGTGGGCCCATGATGGTTGTCCTCCACTTATTCCTGCACCCAAACATTCCTTCTTCCTCCCACAAACACCATTATCCATCTCAAGCACGAGTTCTAGCTCATTTTGCTGCGATTTTCGATCTCCTTGCTCAAAGCACCTCTCGCAAAACTGCTTTGGGGGATTGTTCCTTGGTATGTGACTCCTCCAATGGTCAAATTAATTTTTGTTCTAGGGCTTTTTTCATTGCATATTTTTGCTACTTAGGTGACCCTGTTCTTGAGCATGCATGTCAAATTTATGTGGTTCCAAGTAGTTTTGATGCATGATATAGGCTCTAGGCACTTGTAGGAGTAGTTGCTATCAATTTTGTTGAGTTTGGTTCACTTTTATTTGAAGTTACTAAAAAATTCAGAAATTTTTCAGAGGAAGAAATATGTTTAGGAAAATGTACCAAGGTGGTTCTTCAAGGAAACAAGGACCTAGGCTTTCAATGCATGATGTTGAGGATGAGCCACCATGGGACGCTCCAGTGCGGCCTTGTGAATGGCCTTCGGAGGACTTCATGGATCGAGCAGGAATTAAGGAAGAATTTAACGCATATTTGCGTAACACTGATCTTGTGAGCTTTGAGGAAGAAAAATGTCGTCAGTACCACTATCTCACTAGTTCCTTTGTGAGGAGGCAAAAGGGAGATATTTTATAACCAGAGAGGAGGCAGAAGAGTATAAGAGGAGAGCTGAGATAGCTCGCCTCGAAGCTGCAGCCCACGATGCAATGATTGTTGCATCTCAGTATGACCGCAACTACAACTTTGGATATCCGTCAGGCCATCCGTGGTATTAGACCAGCTTAGGCCAAAAGCCTAAGCTTGGGGGAGTACGTATTTCCCACCGATGTTACATTCATGTTCACACACTCATTGCTAGATGTCGGTGCTCATACTTTTTCTTTGTAATATCCCTGCTAGTTTATTTTCTTTTTATGCTTTCTTCTTGTGTGTTTAATAAACCTTAAGAAAAAAAACCCAAAAAATTAGTTGTAGCTTTTAGTTAGCTTTAATCTCTATGCTTGTAGTAGTAATTAAAAAGAAAACCCCGAAAAGATTTCCTGTCTTCTTTTGCTTGTTGGGAGTTTTCCCGTTTAAATAGTTTTATTTCTATTCTTTGGGGGTCGATAGGAGAAGACCTTAATTAAACTGTTAAAGTGGCTCTTATATGCATTATTGTTGATCTAACAAAAGAGTCCATATTGCCTTGTCTTCTCCTGTTTATTGAATACTTGCATATTCCAGCTTAGTCCAATGCACGTGCACTGTTATTATTATTCACATCATTCGGTCGTGCAAGTGAAAGGCAATTATGACGATATATGATGGGCTGAATGAGATGAGAAAAGCTGGTATGAACTCGACCTCTCTTGTTTTTGTAAATATGATTAGTTCATCGTTCCTGATTCAGCCTATTATGAATAAACATGTTTGCAATAACAATTAGAGATCATAGTTTCTTATGCCATGCTTAATTAGCTAGGAGCTTATAATGGTTTACCTTGTGTGCCACCATGCTATTAAAATGGTTGTGATGTGGTATGATAGGGTGGTATCCTCTTTTGAACAAGTCGAGTGGCTTGACTTGGCACATGTTCACGCATGTAGTTGAAACAAAATCAACATAGCCTCTATGATATTTCTGTTCATGGTGCATTATATCCTACTCATGCTTGCATTCGGTGTTGATTAATTTTAATGCATGTTCATGACTGTTGTCGCTCTCTAGCTGGTCGCTTCCCAGTCTCTTTCTAGCCTTCACCTGTAATAAGTGGGAATACTGCTTGTGCACCAATCCCATAAACCCCAAAGTTATTCCATATGAGTCCACCATACCTACCTATATACGGTATCTACCTGCCGTTCCAAGTAAATTTGTATGTGTCAAACTCCAAACCTTCAAATAAATATCATGTTTTGTATGCTCGAATAGCTCATGTATCAACTAGGGTTGTCCATATCTTCCATGTTAGGCGGGTTATTCTCAAGAGGAGTGGACTCCGCTCCTCACTCACGAGAAAGTGGCTGGTCACCGAGATGCCCAGTCTCATGCTTTATGCAAATCAAATCAAAATAATTGCAAACAAAACTCCCCCTGTGACTCTTGTTAGTTGGAGGCACTCGTTGTTTCGAGCAAGCCATGGATTGATGCTTGTTGGTGGAGGGGGAGTATAAACTTTACCATTCTGTTTGGGAACCGCCTATAATGTGTGTAGCATGGAAGATATCGCCATCTCTTGGTTGTTATGTTGACAATGAAAGTATACCCCTCAAAATATTATTCATCTCTATTTCAAAACCGAGCTCTGGCACCTCTACAAATCCCTGCTTCCCTCTGCGAAGGGCCTATCTATTTACTTTCTTGTTGAGTCATCATCCTCTTATTAAAAAGCACCAGTTGGGGAGCACCACTGTCATTTGCATTCATTACTGTTAGTTTACATTGAGTATGACTTGACTGGATCTCTTTTACCATGAATTACAATCTCTAGTCAGTCCTTGATCTTTAAAGGTGCTCTGCATTTATGTTTTGTGGTCTCAGAAAGGGCTAGCGAGATACCATCCTGCTATATCATATTATGATTGTTTTGAGAAAGTGTTGTCATCCGAGATTTATTATTATTGCTCGCTAGTTGATTATACCATTGACATGAGTAAACATGAGACCTAAGCGTTATTGTGAATATGGTTAGTTTATAATCTTTGCTGAAAACTTGAACGCTGTCTTTACATATTTACAACAACAAGGGCAAACAGAGTTTGTAAAAGTTTTTCTTTATCACTTTCAATTTATCAACTGAATTGCTTGAGGACAAGCAAAGGTTTAAGCTTGGGGTAGTTGATACGTCTTTGTCATATTTACTTTTCCAATCACTTTTGCCCTTGTTTTGGACTCTAACTTGCATGATTTGAATGGAACTAACCCAGACTGACGATGTTTTTAGCAGAATTGCCATGGTGTTATTTATGTGCAGAAACAAAAGTTCTCAGAATGACCTGAAACTGCACGGAGCGTATTTTTGGAAATAATAAAAAATACTGGCAAAAGATCAAGGCCAGGGGGCCCACACCCTAGCCACGAGGGTGGGGGCGCGCCTACCCCCTCTGGGCGCGCCCCCTACCTCGTGGGCCCCCTGGAGCTCCTCCGACCTCAACTCCAACTCTATATATTCGTGTTCGGAGAGAAAAAAATAAAGGAGAACGATTCATCGCGTTTTACGATATGGAGCCGCTGCCAAGCCCTAAACTCTCGGGAGGGCTGATTTGGAGTCCGTTCGGGGCTCCGGAGAGGGGAATCCGTCGCCATCGTCATCATCAACCATCCTCCATCACCAATTTCATGATGCTCACCGCCGTGCGTGAGTAATTCCATCGTAGGCTTGCTGGACGGTGATGGGTTGGATGAGATTTATCATGTAATCGAGTTAGTTTTGTTAGGGTTTGATCCCTAGTATCCACTATGTTCTGAGATTGATGTTGCTATGACTTCGCTATGCTTAATGCTTGACACTAGGGCCCGAGTGCCATGATTTCAGATCTGAACCTATTATGTTTTCATAAATATATGAGAGTTCTTGATCCTATCTTGCAAGTCTATAGTCGCCTATTATGTGTTATGATCCGTTAACCCCGAAGTGACAATAATCGGGATACTTACCAGTGATGACCGTAGTTTGAGGAGTTCATGTGTTCACTATGCATTAATGCTTTGGTCCGCTACTCTATTAAAAGGAGGCCTTAATATCCCTTAGTTTCCGTAAGGACCCCGCTGCCACGGGAGGGTAGGACAAAAGATGTCATGCAAGTTCTTTTCCATAAGCACGTATGACTCTATTCGGAATACATGCCTACATTACATTGATGAATTGGAGCTAGTTCTGTGTCACCCTAGGTTCGTACTGTTACATGATGAACCACATCCGGCATAATTCTCTATCACCAATCCATTGCCTACGAGCTTTCCATATATTGTTCTTCTCTTATTTACTTTTCCGTTGCTATTGTTACAATCACTACAAAATACTAAAAACATTATTTTGCTACCATTACTTTTGCTATCGTTACCACAACTATCATATTACATTGCTACTAAATACTTTGCTGCAGATATTAAGTTTCCTGGTGTGGTTGAATTGACAACTCAGCTGCTAATAATTGAGAATATTCTTTGGCTCCCCTTGTGTCGAATCAATAAATTTGGGTTGTATACTCTACCCTCGAAAACTGTTGCGATCCCCTATACTTGTGGGTTATCAACCCGTCCAGTGATAAGCCGCCAAGTCATGTTAAGCCTCCTGAGAAGAGTCCTTCTCAACAAACTGCTGAGGATGTCATTATTACTATCATCGGCTTTAGAGAACTAGGTAATCCCACTATCTTGGCAAAAATAGCACCAAGGAAGAAATGTTGACCACCAAAAAAGGCAAATGGAAATTTGACCTCGAAAGCTACGTTTGTTTGAACGCAATTGAAATCTATGCAGGCTACTTGAACCGCCTTCACACCAGCTATAGCATGGAGGCTAGTCTGGTAAACTTGATGAAGGAACGTTTTGAGGTAAACAATCAAACTTTCTCATATGAATCCATGTCAGCTGCCAAGTCTAGAGGATATGAAAGAAGTGAATATACTATAGACTTAAATAATAGCCTTCATCCTGTAGCTATTAAAAATCATCTTATCTCCCTTATATCCAAATGAGTAGTCCCCGAGGGTTGGTTTAAACTAAATAGTTAAACCAGGACTTAAAATCATGTTGCAAAAAATCCGAATATGTAGCCCCATGGGCTGGCTTAAATAAATTTTTTTGAACAAGTTCATTAAATACCGTTGTGTTTAAAATGGCCCACATTAGCCCCCAAGTGCCAGTAGAGTACTTGTAATGTGCTTGGACTTCAATGGAGTGATCATCATAATTGCTAAGTGTTGCTTGATTATTGTGTTTCAGGCTAAACTGAGCATGAAGGAGTCATAGGTAGTTGACTTGTGACAGAATATCAAATATCAACAAACATAAACTTCAAAGGACAGGTCAGAATTGAAAGCCGCCTTGGAAGCATCTGAAAAATTGAAGATGAACTTCAACTCAGAGAGAGCCGGGTGGGACATTGAGAAGGCGGCTCTGCTAAAAAGAGCTGAAGAAGCGGAAGCTGCTCTTAATATGGTGACTGAAGAGTTATCAGGTTTGAAGCAACACATTAATCAGATGACAATCACCATCTTTGGTATGTAACCTTGCACTTCAATTTTTCACCACCGATTTACTTTGACCCGCTAGGCGACTTATCAGTATGTTTGCTCAACAGGCCCCAGGAGCTCCAACCTTGGCTAGGACATGCTTGTGAAGCTCAAAGCCGTGTACACCCTGGTGGAGTAGCTATATACGGGAACTCAACGGACCATATCGGCCATCTCCCACAGCAAACAGCCACCCACACTCATCAGGGAGGTACTGGACAAACTCTTTGTCATGCCCCAACGGCTGGAAGAAATAAAAGATCATCCGCCAGAGCTGGTGCCATTACCATTCTAAGCCGGGCTAAAGCATCGCAAGCAGAGCTAGACTCGAAGGACATGGCCACTAGATATCCAAGTCTCAAGGAAGACGGGTGTCCCTTTGATGAAAATGATTTTGCCATATGTGTGAAGGAGATGCGTCGCTTGGCAAGCAAGTTGGCTGAGGAAACCGATTTATCCAGGTATCAGGCGGCTTACACAATGGAAAATGCAAAAGTGAAGCGTCGGCTTATGAAATTGTGGATCTCATCCCGCCAACATGTAAGCATACTTTTGCTCCTAATGTTGATCCATCCACACTTATCCATGATGAAGCCGTATTCAAGGCCTTGACTGGCATCAACTGGACATCCCCTGACTTCCAGATAGATGAAGAATCGGAGCAGGATGACCCAGAGTCATCAACCTACCAGGACGAAGGCAACTGACATCCGGTGGCTCTTATTCATAGCTTAATTCAATGTGTTGAAAAACACTTGGTTTCCATTTGCAAGCCTTCTGTGGTCTTGTAATAGGTTAGACTTGAAAACAATGACATGTCATGCCATGGTGCATGTTCATCTTTTGAATGCTTATATCACCAAACCGATAGTTATGATCAGCCACTTGCGCATATAAAATGATCAATCATGTGGATCATATCAAATATTGTCATACTCCCTGCACACACACAAACATCATGTGCCCTGGCGGTTTAAGCCAAGGAGGGTCACAAATATCTTTGAAAACCCTTGATATAAGTCTTTGATGGAAAGACTAAAGGCTAACTAAGCCAAAAATATGCTGGCGACTTAAAGTCAAAAACCAGGGCGATTTACCAAACCCTGAATATTCATATCATTATGGAAAAACATACCTGTAGATTAATATCATGGTAACTTCCTTTGATAATGATAAGCCGTAAACATGAGATATCATGATGCTTGATTGCTCAATGCAAATATCCTCGTGGCTTACAATCCGCTATCAGGGCGGGTTAGCAACCCAATATGCTCAATTATGAGTCATATGACCAAGGCTACGTGGCCTGAATTGCACCAAATATGCTTGGGCGGAAGAAATCTTTGATGGACACAAATTCAAAATGTCCAGAAGAAAATAATTTCAGAAAAAGTCAAGTGCTTTTATAGGCTCCACAGCCTTAAAATTGAAGTGCTTTCATGGGCCGCACAGCCACTAAAATTCAAGTGCTTTCATAGGTCGCACAACCTTAGAGTCATGCTAGCTCACTGTAAGCCGACCCTCACATGACAAACCGTCGTTTAACCTTAACAAGTTCGGGATCTTAGTTAAAAGATTGATTGTTAAGAGTTCGGTGGGTTATTCAGGATTACCTGGTGAAGTAGCATCGTGCAGACAGTGTGGGGACCCCGACTCATAAGTCGTGATCACCGAATGCACGTGTACAGTGATCCCAGAGATCAATGCTCATTGAACACACAGTAGCTGAATAACAAGAGTCTTACATCCATACATACCGTCTTACATAAATTATGACCATTATGGTCAAGTCTTGAGTATAACTTCGCATCGGAATTCTTCGCCGATAACTTGGACCCATGCCATCTGCCTTAACCCTATAGGCATTCTGACTGGGAAGCGTCCTAGCACGCACGATCATCACCAAAGAACTCTTCAATGTATCTTGTCTTTCATGCCTGGCCAATAAAATAACCAGTGGAAAGCCAATGAGTACTTTGAATGTACTCGCAAGCAACCCATGTTTTGGTTCAAGATACAACAATGCATGATATAGGTAAATTCTTGCGGAAAGCTAGTTTTGAGTGCAATGGCATGTTCAACAACTCGTAAGACATGCATCAGGAGAATTCAAGTAACCAAGAGGACGGTTACAGATATCAACATAAAGGGAGTGGGCTCCAACCCAACTCAATCATGTCAAGTCCTTTGACTTGACCCAAGTAGTTCTCCCCACTTATCCAAACACACACTGGTTTGTAAACATGTGGACGTAGCCCAAGAGCGGTTACCCATCTGTCCTTGACCGTGGACACGACTATTCGAATAGTTTTACACTCTACAAAGGTTGCACACTTTACCCACAAGATCCGGGGAACTTCCATGTCAGCCACGACCCAAGGTACCTCAAGTACCCGGGGTAAGCACCTGATCACTATCTTTCCCTAGACGACACTAACAAGGAGTCCACTCGTTGTTCCGTATCCTCACGATGTACATCATACGAGACTCACTCGAGATCGTATCATCTGAGAGGGGACACAACGGTGTATCCGGTGCCCTGTGAAAACAGTCATGGCCGCCCTACCTGGCATGACCCCGTCCCGAGAGAGCGCACCAACAACTCTCCCGTCACTAGTAATGCAGGCTCCAAGCTAGTATCGGCCTAGATAATCAATAATGCCCTTTCCCATACAAGGGTAGAGTGGTTGCGCATGTAAGGTTGGAATAACGGTCGCAACTTAAACCAAACCGTTTTGAAAATCAACACCCACACTTGCCTCGGTACACCACTTCGTCATCAAGTGGTTACCCAACTCATCATCTCCCTCGGGCATAAGTGGCACCCGACGGGGTTTTCGAAAAGTCCTTTGAAAATACTTTGTCTCCATCACCATGCATATTCCCGTCCCTTTTTGCGTAGCAACTACATTAGCATCCTATCTACTCCCACCGGCATAACCCTCATAGGATGGTAGGGTCATGCACAATGCAAGTATCAACAAGGAAGTAACGGAGGCAACCCATCAAAGTGGTTACCACCTCATCATGATTCCATTGCAACAACAATATGGTGTTGTATGACATGCATAAAAAGGTTTTCATAGACATGGTCAAAGGGCTGCTTGCCTGGTTCATCAGAGTCTTTAGGTCTTCTGGTCCTTCTCCAAGTACTTCATCTACTTCGTCAACTAACGTCGAAACAATCATAATAAGCAACATAACAAGGCAGGAAATAAAAGTGCTCTAAAAATATTAATTTGACTTTTTTAGGACATCTCTGGTTATATGAAAAATAACCAGAGTGGTTTCATTGGAATTGGGTCAGTGGATATTTCTAAACATTTTGATATGATGGAATCAAGGGGTTTATGGGTTTGCAAGAAGTGTACAGAAATATATTTTTGAAAAATGAGCAAAGGCACCCATTTAACAAACCATGATTTTAGAACCATCTAGGAGTTGGTTTCACTGGATTTGGAGTTCAAATGAATATTCTATGGATTTGCAAAGTTGACATACATGAAGAAATGGCTCATTATTTTGTGGGGTACAGAAAGTATTAAGAAAAATGTTCATGGCCTAAGTTATAAACTCAGGAGCATCTAGAAATTTGAATCATGGCATTTGGATCAAATTTGAGCCCTCTGTGATTTTCTAAAGTTTATCACAGAAATGGAAAATGGGATTTTATTTAATTTGTGTGAGGAAAATTGTTCTAGAAAAATGTGCATGCTGCACCAACAGGTAGATCATGATTTATGGAGTCACCAGAAATTTGAATGATTCAATTTGGAGTTAATATGAATATTTGGGAGATTTTACAAATTTCTGGAAAAAGGAAAAGACAAAGGAAGTGGGGGGTTATACCTATATTGCGCACTGGGTGCAGCATAGCGCCGCAGCGCACTGGGCCGGCCCAGCGGCTCGGCCGCGCGCGTGCAGGCGGCCACGTCGAAGGCGCCTGCCCGGAATACGTCTCCGTCGCAGGGAGACGGCACCCAGGGAAGCCGTGTCCACTTATCCCACGGGCCCGGCCCTCAGGGTCGCCGACACGCGGGGCCCACTTGTCGGGTTCATCCCTAACCTCCCACTCGAGCAGAGCAGAGGCAGGGGCGGTGTCGACGGAGGCTTGCCGGCACTACAGGCCATCGTTCCCGGTGATATGGCCACCGACGTGCTCAGGGGACCCGGCCGCGTCCAACCGTGGGTGGCACGGTTGCCCAGGGGCACCGGGTCGAGCAGGGCAACGGCCGTGGCGGACGAGGCTGATGGTGTGGTTGGGGGCACGGTGTTGCGGCCGCGGAGAAGAAGAAATGGAATCCAGGAGAGGGTCGTGGGGAAGTGGGTGATGTTCTGGTGCAGGTAGGAGGGAGAGAGGAGCACCGGAGAGCTCGAATTTGAGCGGTGGCCGGTGGCAAGGTTTCCGGCCATGGAGGTGAATGGGGGCACTAGAGGAGGAATGGGTTGGCCTGGGGAGCGTATGGGAGAGAGAGAGAGAGAGCCAAAGGAGTCGAGATGGGGCTCGGGGGTTGCCTTAAGTAGCTGACCCGCGGCTCACCGTGGCCGCGGCGCACGGGTGGCCGCGGCAATGGCTCGGGAGGCCAGGAGAGAGGGCGAGGACTTGCATGCGGCGTTAGTGGGGGTGGAGTAGGGCGCCAGGAAGAGAGAGGAGGAGCGGGGCAAGCTCCGGGTGGAGCCACGAGCTCGCACGGCATTGGCGGGCTCGGGCGGCTCTGGGCACGCGCGGCGTGGGCAAGACAGAGGGGGAAAGGAGGGGGCCAGTGCGGTGACGTGTTGCGGACGTCGAGGCACCTCGACTGGCGCAAGGGGGAGGCTCGAGGTGGTCGGGGGACGCGGCGTCAACGGTCGCCTGCTCTGCCTCACGCTCCAGAGAGCGTCTTTGTCCGGCATCCACGCCTTTTCTGCGCGCACTCGTGCGTCCACTTGTGTCTGGAAGCTGCAGGGGAGAGTAAACAACGGGAAAGTGGCCTTGGATGCTCTGGAACTTGCCAGGAGTGGGAGAGAGATGAGAAAGGGAGGGGAAAGTGGCTGTCCAGAGAGGAAAATTGGGTCTCTACCCCCCTTAATCATTGATCCTTGGGCAGCCAAGCATTAAGGAGGTAGAGGAGGAGCAGATGAGGCTGTGGGAAAAAGTTGAGCTCATGGGGATTAGTGGAAATTGCCAAAACATGCATTTTAAATTTCTGCCAGAAGGTGTTTGATGGTGTTTTGGGAAAGCAGATGATTTCCATTTTCCATGAGACTCCACAGGATGAAATGTCACATATAATTAGGGCCTTCCACCAATTTTGAGCTCATTTGGGCAAAGTTGCCAATGCAACTTTTGTAAACCCTAGAAATTAGCAGAAATGGACTTTTCAAGATTTAGTCATGCAAATCTATTCTCCTTGATGCACCACTTAGTGTAGTGTCATCATTTGAGGCTCTCAACATGTCCACAAAAGTTGAGATCAAAAGGACAGACTTGGCAATGTAGAGTTGTTCAAACTTGGATCTGGACAGAGAGGGTTTTGGGGCACTTTTGTGAACCATAGTTATTTTGATTGATATGAAACTTTGCAATATCATCACATTATGAATATGTGACTTGCTAGAATTTTCCTGGATTTATTTGAAAATATTTCTTATAGAAATATTTCAAATATTTGAAATGAGCTGAAATGGTTCTGGAGGGTTTTGTCCAATATTTTGATCATGACCATGTGTTTAAACTCATATATATGGACAATATATGTCCACTGAGCTCCCCTGATTTTTCTCAAATACTTTTGAAGCTTTAAAATAATTTTAACCTATTAAAGACCATTTCTGGCCTAAAGAAAAAGCCTTTAAATAAAATAGGAAAATAACTTTCAAAATTATTTTTTTGTTGTTTTCGGGTGTCCTATATCTAATAGGAGTCAAATATATTTTTGGAAATATTTTTACTGCCCTTAATTAAGTACTTGCAGTGCAAACCTCAATTCAGGGGTATTTGGAAAACTAATTTTTGAAAATACTGTTTGGCCAAATTATTTTTGTAAGAAAATACTATATTGTTCTATACACATGGTATGATCATTGGGAAAAGGTTTTGGATCAAGGAGAAGGAGTATAAGAGTTGGAGGATTTATTTGATATTTAGAGCACTAGCAAACAACAGTCAAACATTCAATCAAAGCTAAGACAAAACACTCAAAAGTTTTTGTCAAACCACATTTTATCATCATTTATTAGCTTAAGTGTTGTGGCATGAAAATCAGGGTGTGACAGACCTACCCCCCCCTTACAAGAATCTCGTCCCCGAGATTCCCAGACTAGGCGCGGGAAGGAATGCGGAAACTTGGATTTGGGGTAGTCTTCACGTCCTCATACTGCTTCTGCTTCCATTTGGTGCTCCATTGAACCTTGAAGTACTCGATGGTGTGGCTTGGTGTTTGTCGTCCTGCTTGATCCAGATTGCAATTGGGGTCTCTCGCGTAGGTCATATTGGGCTGGAGGTCGATGGCTCGGTGATCGATGTCCTTTTTAGTGATCGGGCTAGCTAAGAAGTCAAAAACACTTCCGGAGTTGTGTCATGTGGACACATTACGCACAGTGGGTAACTCAGGTGGTAACTCCATCTGGTAACAGTCTTCTCTTCATCTTCTGACGATCTCGGTGGGGGTTGTTAAATCTTGGAGTGAGCTTCTGCTTGACATGGAAATGCTTGGTTCTTCTGAGAGGAGTAACCCATTGGTGCACACGGTCTTCAACGCCGGAGTTTACTTCTTCATGATGGCGGTTGGTTTAGTTCTTCCCGCTTGACATGGCAGTCTTCAGATGTTCCTTAACCAACTGAACGACTCTTCTTCCGTCTTCAGGTAGACAAGTAGGTTACCAAATAATGATGACAACTATCTTGTCTAAGTACTCCATGGAGACTTGTTCACGGGGTACATAAAGTAGGCTGGGGAGTGGTGGTGATCACGGTTGAGTGTTGGTCAAGGTCTACTTGACCTACAGCCCAAGCTCATGGTCATAATCCGACCATGTGGTGGCTTGGTAGGGCTTAAGGGTTTCAAGGATTCTAGTGTGTGGGTGAACGTTTATTATCTTATCCTTAAGCGCGGTTTCTGAGATGCCAATAGTCTATCTAGTCCTTCAAATAAATAACCTTATACCACCGAAAGCATCATCTCGTATAGGCCAAATCCAATCATCACTCCTGTGATCCATATGCTCATGACTCCCGAGGGGAGGTCTAACAAAATCATATATGTCTATGATCCCCAAACTCATATGTATGGCTACCCCTAAAAATCCATGGGTAGAGCATATAAGCCGCTAAGCTTGAACGTGACAATCGAAGTGCTCAGCCTATTCTTCCAAGGTCTAAGATAAAGCACCTCTATCCTAAGGAAAAACGTCACATGCCACTCCAAAATCTTGTTTCCTTCCTATGAATCATCTCCAACAACCCGTTAACTACCATTAATCACTACATAATCTACAAATCCAGTGTCTATGGTGTTCCACATGATCTCCTAAAGTCCTATAATCCCAAAATACTTGAAAAGGCTATCTCTACTATAGTCAGTCCACCAATTTCCATTATCATGGTCAAGTAAACTCCAAGGTCAAGCTTATATCAACTCTGACAATTAATCCAATCTCCTAGTTTATCGCCCATCGAGAAACATGGTATCGCGATCGAGATCATCAATCTAAATCCAATTTACTCTGAATCATGTAGACCTACTCAGCATCTATATTCAACTAGAATCATCTGCTTAAATCCAAATCTCATGTCCAACGAGAATTCCTACATGTTTCCCTCAAGTTATCATCGTAATGCCAACTATCTCCTATCAATACCCCTTGGCTAAGTCTAATCCTCATGCGTCCAAGAATTTCAGCTTGCGACCATAATTGTCCTACTAAATCCAATTTACTCAGGGGTAATGAAAGCTATGCTGCCATATTAACATGATCCCTCCGAGTTCACCTACCAACATGAAAGCCTCACAATCCACCAAATAGTCTTAGATAAATCCCTCTAGGTCACTGATATAAACTCATCAAGTCATTTGTCCTCTATTCCTATATCCTCAATTTGTCTTCCCTATGGCATCATCAGTTCTGGTGCTACCTTAGGATGATAATGTGCTCGTTCACTATGCCCATTAGTTCCATAATGAACCCAGTGATAAGCAAGGACTTCTGTAGCTTAACTTGTTTTCTTGCAATTCTGTGGGTTAAGCACATGGTTAAGGATTCGAGCTGGGGTATCTTGTGAAGTCTCGAAGGGTCTAGGAATGGGTTTCTAGTCTGGAGGGTTAAACATAATTCTACGGGGTTGCACTTGGTCGTGGAGATTGTAGCAGAAGTCTTCATTGCTAGTTGGTTGCCGAGGTGGAATCCTTGGTGTAGCTTGTCTTGCTGGTCTTCAGTTGAGGAGAGAGATGAGAGGGAAAAGTAGCATAGAGGAGGGGAATGCCTAAAGGGGGTTCTATAGTGCAAGTGCAAACAAACAGGGGCTGAAAGGGCCAAACACAAACAATAAAATAAGGCAGGTGATATAGCCGCATACTAGTTGCCTAGGGCGAAAGGGTGGCTGATATCAAAACACAATAAAATAAAAACAAGCAACACACAATCATGGTTCTATTCGAACCATCATACGGACTTGACTACGCATAGGGGGGTACATGACTCATCCTACCCTAGGGGTTCTCGGACTCAGTAGTCGTGCCTTGTGCCTCGTGTAGTCTTCTAAGTTTTCCTCTGGTGTTGCTACGTCTCTTGTAGTTGTTCGATGAAATGATCTGGGTTGAGCCTGAAGAGTCTTCAACAACTTCTCGCCTTTTGAAGTGATGGGGTGAAGGTGGCTCCTCGTACCAGGCATTGACTCGGTCTTCTGTTGTCTTCTTAATCATGACGACCCCTTTTGCCTTCTAAGGCGTCGACGGTACCAGGTAGGTAATCCCTTATGCAATGATATTAACAAGGCATAGTAGAGGTCCAACATGTTGGCTTCATTGATGACAACATCGACACCAAGGGCGGGGATGAAGAGAACCGTCTTCCTGCTTACTCTAGTGAGGCGGACCTAATGGCGAGGTTCTCATCCACCGGTGGTTGCCGATACAACAACGGTAAGGTCATGGTTGCTCTATTAGCGATGTATATCATGATCTTGCATATCTTATGCCCTGATCACCATAGGCCAAGGTTGCATTATCCTGGGGCAAATTCAAAGGTATCACCATCCTCTGGGTCTTCATGTCCTCATTCCTCGAAGACGTATCTTCTGTTGGCATCGTCTTGCTGTGGTGTCGCCAATCTTGTGTTCAGAAGAGGTGGGTGAGTGTTTGGCAAGGTGTACTCCTGCTAGGTTATTTACGAGGATTACAAGGAATCCTGTGGTCAGGGGCACAAGGGTAGTAGTGACCAAAAGTTTTGAAGGGGAAGAGGTCAATAAGGAAAATATACCTTGGTCTTCGAAAAACTGAGAAGGGAAGAGAAGTATAGATAGTTTTGAAAACTAGTAATAATTTTGGAGATAGTTTTACACTAACTAACGACCATGCTAACTAAGGCTTCCTATAGTCAGGATGGCTCTGATACCAGCTCTGTGGGGACCCCGACTCATAAGTCGTGATCACCGAATGCACGTGTACAGTGATCCCAGAGATCAATGCTCACTGAACACACAATAGCTGAATAACAAGAGTTTTACATCCATACATACCGTCTTACATAAATTATGACCATTATGGTCAAGTCTTGAGTATAACTTCGCAGCGGAATTCTTCATCGATAACTTGGACCCATGCCATCTGCCTTAACCCTACAGGCCTTCTGACTGGGAAGCATCCTAGCTCGCACGATCGTCACCAAAGAACTCTTCAATGTATCTTGTCTTTCATGCCTGGCCAATAAAATAACCAGTGGCAAGCCAATGAGTACTTTAATGTACTCGCAAGCAACCCATGTTTTGGTTCAAGATACAACAATGCATGATATAGGTAAATTCTTGTGGAAAGCTAGTTTTGAGTGCAATGGCTTGTTCAACAACTCGTAAGACATGCCTCAGGAGAATTCAAGTAACCAAGAGGACGGTTACAGATATCAACATAAAGGGAGTGGGCTCCAACCCAACTCAATCATGTCAAGTCCTTTGACTTGACCCAAGTAGTTCTCCCCACTTATCCAAACACACACTGGTTTGTAAACATGTGGACGTAGCCCAAGAGAGGTTACCCAACTGTCCTTGACCGTGGACACGGCTATTCGAATAGTTTTACACTCTGCAGAGGTTGCACACTTTACCCACAAGATCCGGGGAACTTCCGTGTCAGCCACGACCCGCGGTACCTCAAGTACCCGGGGTAAGCACCCGATCACTATCTTTCCCTAGACGACACTAACAAGGAGTCCACTCGTTGTTCCGTATCCTCACGATGTACATCATATGAGACTCACTTGAGATCGTATCATCCGAGAGGGGACACAACGGTGTATCCGGTGCCCTGTGAAAACAGTCATGGCCGCCCTACCTGGCATGACCCCGTCCCGAGAGAGCGCACCAACAACTCTCCCGTCACTAGTAATGCAGGCTCCAAGCTAGTATCGGCCTAGGTAATCAATAATGCCCTTTCCCATACAAGGGTAGAGTGGCTGCACATGTAAGGTTGGAATAACGGTCGCAACTTAAACCAATCCGTTTTGAAAATCAACACCCACACTTGCCTCAGTACACCACTTCGTCATCAAGTGGTTACCCAACTCATCACCTCCCTCGGGCATAAGTGGCACCCGACGGGGTTTTCGAAAAGTCCTTTGAAAATACTTTGTTTCCATCACCATGCATATTCCCGTCCCTTTTTGCGTAGAAACTACTTTAGCATCCTATCTACTCCCACCAGCATAACCCTCATAGGATGGTAGGGTCATGCACAATGCAAGTATCAACAAGGAAGTAACGGAGGCAACCCATCAATGTGGTTACCACCTCATCATGATTCCGTTGCAACAACAATATGGTGTTATATAACATGCATAAAAAGGGTTTCATAGACATGGTCAAAGGGCTGCTTGCCTGGTTCATCAGAGTCTTTAGGTCTTCTGGTCCTTCTCCAAGTACTTCGTCTACTTCGTCAACTAACGTCGAAACAATCCTAATAATCAACATAACAAGGCAGGAAATAAAAGTGCTCTAAAAATATTAATTTGACTTTTTTAGGACATCTCTGATTATATGAAAAATAACCAGCCCGGCGATAAGCCACCATGAGTGGGTCTTTAGAATCCCAAGTGCTAGAGACCTGCTGAGCCACCAAATTTGAGTCGCCAAAGCACCTGACCCAACTTAGATTCATCTCTTTGGCCACCTTCAAGTCATGAAGCAAGGCCTCATACTTAGCTGCATTATTAGTGCAGGGAAACATAAGCCTTAAAACATAGCAAAATTTGTCACCTCGCGGGGAAGTCAAGATAACTCCAGCCCCTGAGCCTTCCAATTTCCTAGAACCATCAAAATGAATAGTCAATATGTATTATCAGGCTTCTCCTCAGGTGTCTACAACTCCGTCCAGTCGTTAATGAAATCCACAAGAGCTTGAGACTTGATAGCTGTCATTGGCATATATTTCAGACCATAGGGTCCAAGATCAATGGCCCACTTGGCCACCCGGCCTGTGGCCTCTCTGTTCTGAATAATATCCCCTAAAGGAGCAGAGCTGACCACAGTAATGGGATGGCCAAGGAAATAGTGCTTCAACTTGCGATTGACCATGAACACCCCATAGACTAGCTTCTGCCAATGTGGGTATCTCTTCTTAGACTCAATCAAGACCTCAATGACATAATAAGTCGGCCTTTGAACCAGATATTCCTTACCCGTCTCTTTTCTTTCCACTAAAACGACCACGCTGACGGCTCTACTATTACTAGCCACATATAAGAGCAAAGGCTCCTTCTCAACTGGAGCTGCAAGAACCGGCGACTCAGCTAACTATTTTTTAAGAACCTCAAACGCATCATTAGCAGCATCACTCCAGACAAAATGATCTGTTTTCTTAATCATCTGGTATAGAGGAATAGCCTTCTCTCCCAGGCGGCTTATAAACTGGTTTAAAGCTGCTATATGACCCGCCAAACGTTGTACATCATTGATGCATGTCGGCTTAGCCAATGAAGTAATGGCTTTGATTTTCTCCAGGTTAGCTTCAATACCTCTCTCAGAGACCAGAAAACCCAAGAGCTTACCTGCAAGCACACCAGAAACACATTTGGTTGGTTAAGCATCATTTTGAAGATCTGGAGATTATCAAAAGTCTCCTTGCAATCAGCTTGCAGAGTCTCCTTCTTTCTGGACTTCACAACAATATCATCCACATATATAAGCGTGAACATTATGCCCAATATGGTTATGAAGACAATTTTGAACACAACATTGATAGGTCGTCTGTGCACTTTTGAGCCCAAAAGGCATAGACACGTAGTATAAAGCTCCAAAAGGTGTGATGGAAGCCGTCTTATCTTGGTCTTTAACTGCCATCTTAGTCTGATGATAAAAATAATAAGCATCCAAGAAGCTCAAACGCTCACAACCCGTCGTAGCATCAATGATCTGATCAATACAGGGAAGAGCAAAAGGATCACCTAGACAAGCTTTTATTAAGGTCTGTGTAATCCACACACATACGCCAAGTGCCATTTTTCTAAGTACTATCACCGGGTTAGCCAACCACTTAGGGTGAAAAACTTCAACAATTAAACCCGCTGCTAAGAGCCAGGCCGCCTCTTCTCCAATGGACTTACGTCTCCTCACTAAAACGATGAAGGAATTGCTTGACCAACTTAAATTTAGGATCAATATCGAGAGTGTGCTCAGCGAGTTCCCTCGGTACACCCGGCATGTCTGAAGGCTTCCATGCAAAGATGTCCCATTTCTCACGGATGGACTCGATGAGCGCGCTTTCCTATTTGGGATCCATATTAGCACTGATAGTGAATTGTTGGGATGAGTCGCCAGGAATAAAATCAACCTGCTTGGTATCATCTGCCGATTTAAACTTCAACAAAGGGCCATACTATGTGGTTGGCTTCTTTAGTGGAGTCATATCAGTCGGGTCAACATTGTCTTTATAAAACTTAAGTTCCTCCGTGGCACCGGCAGACTCAGCATAAGCAGCATCACCTTCTTCACATTCCAAGGCTATATTCCTGTCACCATGTACTGTGATGGTACCCTTGTGACCCGGCATCTTAAGCTGCAGATACACATAACAAGGCCGTGCCATAAACTTGGCGTAAGCCGGCCATCCAAACAGAGCATGATAGGGCCTTTTATCTTGACCACTTCAAAGTTCAAAATTTCTGCCCTATAGTCATACTCATTGCCAAAAGCTACTTCCAAAGCAATTTTACCAACTGGATATGCCGACTTACCAGGCACCACCCCGTGAAAGACTGTAGAGGACGGCTTAAGATCTTTGTCACTCAAATTCATGTGGCAAAAAGTATCATAATAAAGGATATTGATGCTGATACCTCCGTCCATGAGCACCTTAGTGAACTTGTAACCTCCAACCCGAGGGGCTACCACCAAAGCCAGCTGACCCGGATTGTCAACCCGGGGCGGGTGATCCTCACGGATCCATACAATTGGCTGATCTGACTATTGTAAGTATCAAGGTACTGCCGGCTCAACTGTGCTCACCGCTCGTTTATGAACCTTTGTATCTCGCTTGCACAGGCTCGCGATGAAAACATGATATTGGTCACTGTTAAGCCGCTTTGGATTACTCTGATACCCTGACTGTTGTTACTGATTACCCTGATTGGGCTGCTGGTTATAATTGCCCTGACCTTGATATCCGTAATTTGAGCCGCCACCGCCGAACCCGGGCCCATGAGAGCCAGATCATGACCCGTCGTGCGGGCCATTATTGTTATTGTGGTCCTTATGAAAGCCGGAGTTCTTATATTCCTTCATGATAAAACAATATTTCCACACGTGAATCAACGGTCTATCTTGGAAATTGTGCTTTGGGCAAGGCTGGTTCAACGTCGCCTCAAGGTTGAACTTTGGCCCTCCAAACCGAGGTTGTGGTTTTCCCTTACGACGTCGATCGTTATTTTGTGCATTGGTATTAGCCACAAAATCTGACCCGCCGTCAGGCTGCTTGCGCTTACCATTACTACCCTTCTTAAGCCTTGTCATGTTTAGTTGTTGCCCTTTTCCATTGTCATTCTTCTTCCCCTTATTGGTCTTCTCCTCATCAGACCTAGGGTCCTTAGTATTGTCAGAGTCGGCATATTTGATGAGAGCCGCCATAATCTCCCCCATGTCATTGCAGTGACGTTTAAGCCGCCCTAACTTCTGCTTCACAGGGATAAAACGGCAATTTTTCTCCAGAATTAGAACAACAAAGCCGGCGTTGATGCTATCCGCTGAATGGATAATAGTGGAAACCTGACGGACCCAATGGTGGGCCGACTCATCCTCGCGCTGGGCACAGGTGTCTAGGTCGATGATTGACAGAGGTTGTTTGCATGTGTCTTTGAAATTCTAAATAAAACGCGCTTTCAACTCTGCCCATGAATTGATAGAATTAGGGGTAATCCCTTCAACCAGGTTCGAGCTGGCCCATCTAGCATCATTGTGACGTACTTGGCGCACACAATGTCGTTAACATCTAACATCATTGTGACATACTTGGCTAATCAGCAGTGTAATTGGGCACCTTTCAACGGCCCTTGAAGTCCTTAGGCAAACGCTCATTGCGTAGAACCGGCGCTAGGCACGACACACCCACCGTCCTGGAAGTCATCCAGCCTCTACAGACACCGAATGATTCAACTGAAGTCGTTGATGAGACGCTAATTGAGCTGCCAGCTCTGCCTCTTGATGTGCCCTAGCCTAATCCATCAAGGCTTCAACATTGTTATCATCACGCGGCGGTTCATGCCCACATGGTTGGTTACGATGTCGCTTGCCGCTGGAAACCACCGACGACTCAATGCGCTGGCTGTAACTTCGGCTGTGGCATGTAGTTGAATGAATTCGCTCGTGGCTATATGAGTAAGCCACCTGCTGAGCTACCGCTGTTTGAAGAAGCTCCACAACCTTCCGGGCCTCGACCGCAGCGGGAGGCTCGCCTTCTACTGGATGAGCCGCTAGCCGTGAAGCTGCGGCAATCATGTTATCCAGAGGGTTGGAATAATGATCTCGGGGTGTCACCGCTCGAGCAGGGTTACATCGATTCGCGACGGATCTGCTACACGAGGCCGAGTTGTCGCCCCGGTCACGGGCGCCTCAGCAGCCTGGGTCACGCCGGGCGGGTTACTTGTCCCTGCTCCAGGCGTATTGAAAAGATTCCTCCCCTTGAACTGTGAAGGTAGACGGCTCTGGTATCTGCGTAAAACGGCATTTGATGCATTCTCATCCAAATTTAACCGGAAAGCTTCTGCTTGAATCCATTGTGACTCAGCCTCCAACGCGCGCTCCATTGCCATCCTGGCATTCTCATCATTAAGCTCTTCTCTGGCTTGAGCTACCTCATCCCACAACTTCGCAACTTCCACATTATGTTGTGCTTGAGTCGCCGGGGTCACCTCTACGGCTAACAGAGTCGTCAAAGCCTCCAAGAGCTCGGGTAAGACCTGAGCCGGCGGCCGCATGGGGCCACTCGCCCCGGCCATCATCGCAGCCGTTGAACTAGATGTCATAGCCGCAGCAGTGGATGAATTCAACATTTGTTGCGTACCGGCCATGAAGATAGCAACCCTGCTCAGCGGCTCGTAGGGGTCTGGAATACTGTCACCATCAGAATAGCCCCCAAGCCCGCCATCTTGCAATCGGTAGATTGATTCGGTTTCGCCGGTTGAGGATTCATCACCTGAGTAGATGACTGTCTCTCCACCTAACATTAAACCTTCCTCGAGATCCACCACATGAACAAAACCAACAAAGGCTCGCTTCCGTCTAGGTTGAACCCTGGTGGGTCTCACACGCCGAGCCATCTTGATGGTGTTAGCGCTGATGTCCGGCTCAGGCTCTGACTCGCCAATCTTGCCGATGAAGACGTGGATTCCGCCAAAGGGGACCCGGTACCCGTATTCGATTGAATCGGCCTCCAGACCCCATACAGTGTCGTCGATGGAGATCTTGCCGCGGCGGCTCTTGGTCATCCGGCCCATGGTGTATCCCTTGATCCCTGAGAAGCTACCCTTCAAGAACTCGAAACCACCATGATCTGGCCCCATGGTGGGCGCCAACTATCGTGGATTTCTCATGCCAGATGCCCTAGTGAAATGACTTAGGTGTGGAGCCATTAGCTTGATGGGTTTGAACAGGACAAAGGACACAAAGAGTTTACCCAAGTTCGGCCCCTTGTATCTAGGTAAAAGCCTACGTCCTGCTTCTAGTTGTATTGCTTGGGTTTTGATTACAAGGGAGCGAATACGCTTGACCTAGTTCTCTATTCTTGTTTTTCTGAGTTAACCCGCCGCTGGGTCTCGCCTTTCTATACACAAGTTGAGACCCGGAGGCTTACAGAGTCCCGGCCGGCTCACACAATGTGATCGGCTTGGTTTCTAACTAATCACGCCTTACATGGCAAGTTATCGTACGGCGGTTCATAAGCCCAAGTCTTGGGCTTTTACCAGGCCTGCCTCCATAAGTCACCGTCTTCACAATTCTCCTTGGGCCTCCTTGGACCTTCCTTTTTATTTAAACCGCCAACAGTGTAACTTGGCCCCTCCTAGGTGTGTCTCACCTCGGAGCTATATCCCCAACATGTGGCCAATGACTCGCACAGACCTGACGATGTCTGGGAGACCGGTGATGAGGATCCAAGTAGTATCCAGGACCGCCACTGTCTTGGGGTCGCAAACGGGCTCCGACATGTCCATGACCAGCTTGTTGAGCGCCAATGTGAGCTTGGTGCTGTGGGTAGCATATCTGTGGCTAGTCACATTGGGGAAGACCATCGAGAACTTACAGCCCGCGGTAGGAGTGATCGCCAGTCCCACTTGCAATGGTACAGGTTGTTGACCTCGTCCTCGATCATCTCTAGGGAGGCCACCCCCTCATCGACCACCGACATGATCGCCTGAAGTGATAAAGTGGGGGGTGGGATATCGGGTACCTTGATGTGGAAGAAGCACATCCCCTCAAGGCCGTGCCCGTGCATCATCAGCTCCTCAGAGACCCGCCGGTCAGGGCACAACAGAGCCGGCTAACCCGGGTCCTTACACAGGTAGTAGCACGGGGAGCGGGTGGTGCAAGAGATCTGAGAGTGTTCAGAGATGCCACAGTTGAAGCACTTCAGGGGATCATGGCCAGCACCATCGGCCGGCGCAACCACCGAGGCTGGAGCAGGAGCGAGCGGAGCGGTGTTGGGGGCACGGGGTTGCCCGCGACGCTTATTCTTGACCCCCTTGCGCCCACGGCCCATGCCATTCCCATTCGGGGAAACTGGGCTCCCCATGCGGCGGCTAGCAGCGCTGGGGCAGGGGTTTCCGGTGGCTATAGCTGATACTGTTGTTGTAGCACATGCAGCGGGGAGCGGCTCCGGTCCCGACGGTGCACCGGCAAAAGGGAGCGCATGAGGGATGAGCGCCAAGTGGCTGCAAGCAGGGGGAGTGCGAGCAGTCACGGCGGTCGCGCCCCGGGGATCGGCAGTCCGGACAAGGAGGCAAGTTGCAGCCTGCTTGGGCTGGCGAGCAACAGTCCTGGCGGGAGAGGGGGTGAGCGGCAGCCGTCCTGGGAAGATAGCCGGTACTGGAGGTCGGCCTCCCGCCAGACGACATCGGGGGACGGGCGAGGAGGGGGGTCAAGACAGCCGTCAAGGCGGGGTTTTTTCCGGCCCCCTCATCTCCCCACTCCTAAGGCATGGTGGCAGCCGGGGTAGCCGCGGCGGGGGCTCGCCGAGATGGTACAGCGATAGGAGGGGGTAGCTGGGAGCGGGCGGCGGAGCTGTTAGGGCTGGGGTCGGGGTGAGACTGGGGTTCGTAGGAAGCGAGAGGCCTCCCGGGAGTCAGATGGCCCAGAATCAGGCAGTAGGCCCGCGACCCTAGCAGGCCCAGCAGCAGGTTCCCCCCTCACCCCCGACCAGGAGGAAGCAGCCCGCAGGAGGTTCGCTAGGTCCATCGGTCCTACCTAGGCCAACCGACACGCGGCCCAGGATCTGGAGGCCCACTAGGGGAGCCATAGTGGCATCTGGGGTTTCCACAACGCGGCCGGGCGCCGCCGCCTGAGCGGGGGACATCACCGGTGAGGCGGCTAATGCCAGCCATGGGTGCACCGAGTTGGGTAGGATCAAGACGCGCATCGAGGAGGAACCAAACGCTGCAATAAAGGGCCGGAAAGGGGTGCGCTAGCCAGAGTGAGAGGGGACAGGAGGGGAGGCCAAAACGTCTGCGCCGACGTGGGAGACAAGGTGGACATCCACCACGACGTCCGAGCGGTACCGAGGTCGGAGGGACCGGCGACGCCCCACGCCGAGGCGTGGCGGCGGCGGGCGCCTCCACCCTGCAAGGTGCGGCCTTGACGTGGACAAGGGCGAGGCGGGGATCCAGCCGAAAGGCAGTCATACCCCCACGCCAGGAGGTAGAGTCGCTCGCCCTCCGCGTAGACTAGCACTACACGCATCAGGGGGTCACGCCGCTCGACCGCACGGCCAGCATCATGGTCGTCGTCCTCGGCGAGGTCCGTCACCATAGCCTCGGGCCAGTCTAGGCAGACAACGGTGCCGTCGGGGTTTGAAGGAAGCGAGTGGCCTCCCGGGAGTCAGATGGTCTGGGATC
>NC_041380.1:263469091-263502745 GCF_002162155.2 Triticum dicoccoides
GTCTAGCAGGCCAATGGTCCTGCCTAGGCCCACCAACACGTGGCCCAGTATCTGGAGGCCCACCAGGGGAGCCGTAGTGGCATCTAGGGTTTCCCCAATGCGGTCGGGTGCCGCCGCCTGAGCGCGGGACGTCACCGGCGAGGCGGCTAATGCCAGCCATGGGAGCATCAAGTTGGGTAGGATCGAGACGCGCATCGAAGAGGAACCAAACGCTGCAATGAAGGGCCAGAAAGGGGTGCGCTGGCCGGAGTCGGAGGGGAGGGGAGGCCATGGCGCCGGCGCCGGCGCGGGAGACAGGGCGGACAACCGCCACAACGTCCGAGCGCAACCGAGGTCGGAGGAACCGGCGACGCCCCATGCCGTGGCACGGCGATGGCGGGCGCTTCGACCCTTCAAGGTGCGGCCTTGACGCGACCAAGGGTGAGGCGGGGACCCAGCCGGAAGGCAGTCATATACTCCCACGCCGGGAGGTAGAGCCGCCCTCCACGCAGACCAGCAGTGCACGCATCAATGGGCCGCGCTGCTTGGCCGGACGGCCAGCATCATGGTCGTCGTCCTTGGTGAGGTCCGCCCACCGCAGCCTCGGGCCAGTCTTGGCAGACAACGGCGTCGTCGAGCTGCAAAGGGAGGCGGATGAGGTGGCCAAGACCCTTCTCCTACAAGCCGATTTCCCCACAAGGGAGATGCCGCATCCAGTTTCTCTCCGGACTATTAAACACAAATGGATCATGGAATGTAGAGCTTCTCAGGGAATACTTTTTCACTGCAGATGTGCATGAAATAATGAAGATTCGAGCCTCACCCAGATTGGAGGGAGACGTGATCGCATGGGGACCTGGTAGGCATGGCATTTTTACAGTTAAATCAGCTTATGTGTTGGCCTTTGCCGAGGCTTTCCGCAGTACTGCTACTGCTTCCAGCTCCTCTCCATCCGGAAGCCGAACATGCTGGGACTTCATTTGGAAATGCGATGCCCCTCCTACTATGAAGCATTTTGCTTGGTGCTTGACTATTGATGCACTGCCCACGTGGAAAATGAAGCATAGAATTGGGCTTGAAACTTCAGGCATTTGCCTAGTGTGTGGGACAGAGGAGGAAGATAATTACCATCCCTTTGTTCGTTGTCAGTTCGGGCGTGATCTGTTCTTGGCCTTGACCAAGGTGTGGAGGCTCCCGGATATTACATCAATACTCAACAATGGGAAAGAATGGCTGCTCCACGCTCTGAGCCCTCTCACTAATCTTGAACGCACCATGATACTGATGATCTTTTGGAGGAGCTGGTACGTTCGGAATGAGCTGGTACATGCTAAGCCTGCCCCGCCTATGGAAGCCGCGATAAGATTTCTGCGTAGCTATTTGGAGTCGTTGATCGGCATCAAGAAAAATCCACAAGCTGACCCAGCTAAAGGTAAATCATATATTGAGTGGAGAGAGCTAGTAATAAGTGGTAAAAGCAATGTTGCCCAAGAGGAACGGAGATGGATTCCACCGGAACCGGGGTGGTGCAAACTGAATACCGACGGCTCATTTGTTGCTTCAGACGCAACATGCGCTGGTATGATCTTGCGTGATGAGCAGAGACCCCCTTGAGGCGGAGCTCTGTGCGTGTATGGAGGGTCTATCCCTTTCTTTACAATGCAATGATCTACTTGTTGCTTTGGAGTTGGATTCCCTTGAGGCGGTTTCTCTCATATCGAGCTCGAACACAGATCAATTTGTTTACTCTTCTATTTTTAGAGAGATTAAGTACCTGATGGGTCCTTAGAAAACTTGTATTTCTCATGTTGCGAGAAATCAAAATAAAGCTAGCATAGCTTAGCTAGTTTTGCTAGAACCCAAGGTAGGACCATGACTTGGCTAGGTGTTGGTCCAGTTGAAGTAGTGGAGATAGCTCTGAATGATTGTAAGGATGTTGTGATTGAGTAATACAATGCTATTTCCCCCGCAAAAAAAGATGAGGTGGCCGCGGCCGGAGCAGGGGGCGTCGGGGCTGGGCCAGAGCACGCCAGGGCAGCGGGAGGCGTGGGCGAGGCGGCGGAGGTCCATCCCTGGTAGATACTTTCCCTGATTCTATTCTGATTTTGGCTGCAATAATCAAATATTTTTAGAGGAACACTTTTGGATGGATGTGCCACGCCGACAGGAGCATCGACCATCAAGCCATATGGAACTGGTAGATACTTTCCCTGGTTTTAATCCCCTTGGTCGCACATCAGATGACTATAACATAGTCCATCTTTTCACTCACGAGATATACATTCTCCAAAGTTTCAACTCAATGGTGCATAGCAACAACATTGTGTGGAGATTTTTCGTGAAAATTTGGTAGATAAAATGTTAGAATGCCATTTGTCTACTTTCCTTGAACCACCTCTTCAAACATGCTCGGCAGGGTCAGCTGGGTATCACGTCTTGCGCCGCGCTTGAGGCACTCCACCGTGATCGCGGTGATGCATCACTGATGGCGGTGGCCAGAGAACTATGTAAGAGGAAGAACAAGTGATTTTTATTGGGAATAAAGCGATTTAATGTCAAAATAACCATCACACTATTAAGAATACAATCAAAGATGATCATGTGGGTCCTAATAGTATATAGAGTATTTGACAAAATTGATGTTGAACTACTAGAATATTTATGTCCCTTGGTACTTTTAGAATATTTTCTATATTGTTTTACTACTTGCAAAATTCTTTGAGTGGTAAATTGGTATTCGAGATTCTAAAAGCATGTATCTATTGCAATGCATATACTGTAAGAAAGCCGCAACAAATAATGCATACATTTCATAGCCGTTTGGCAGAGATGATCCTGTTGAAAGCATAGTTCTTTGTCATGCTGTGCCGGTGTGGGTCATAAATCAAGTCATTAGTTATATATTAGGCCATAATTCTTAGTCTAGGGAGTGTGTTGCATTTTTTCCCATTGCAACGCACGTGCATATTTTCTAGTCATATTTAAAAGTTACAAAACAAATCGAAAAACAATCCATGAAAACTTGTATCTATTCCGCATGAGCGTGTGAAAAACTCATCTTAAAATATTATGATTTGTAGGTTGTGCGAGAAAAAACAAAATTCTAGCCCAATAACAAAATAAGTCAGCCCATTTTCAAAATACGTATTTGCCTTGACTTGCGTACGCCACATGTGAAATTATATGGGCACTAATCTGCGCCGCCGCACCGGCCCAACGGTTCGGCCGGTCAGCCCCTGGCCCTCCGATTCAACCGCCGCCGCCATCCGATTGGGTCTACGTTCTCTTCTTCCTTCCCCCACTCCTCTTCATCCTGATTTAGCCTCATCCGCCATTGCCCGACGGAATTTTCTGTAGCCCCCCATCGCCCCTCCTCCCCTTGGCCTCCTGCTTGCAGCTCCATGTGTCGGCTTGCTGTTGCCGCTCGCCGCATCAGTAGTCGTCGATCTGGCGTTTTTACCTATGTCATCGTCTTCTTCGTGACAGGATGCCGTCTCTTCCCCTCGCGTGTCCGGCTACTGCGGGTCAGTCGCACCTTCTTCCCCCAAGCTATGCACCCGTCTCTCCCGCACACATCTCGTCCTACCTCCGACCACCTCGCCCCCGTCACAACCCCGAAGGAAATATGCCCCAGAGGCAATAATAAAGTTATTATATATTTCTTTATATCATCATAAATGTTTATTATCCATGCTAGAATTGTATTAAATGGAAATTTAGTACATGTATGAATACATAGACAAACAGAGTGTCACTAGTATGTCTCTACTTGACTAGCTCGTTGAATCAAAGATGGTTAAGTTTCCTAGCCATAGACATGAGTTTTCATTTTATTAACGGGATCACATCATTAGAGAATGATGTGATTGACTTGACCCATTCCGTTAGCTTAGCACTTGATCATTTTAGTTTACTGCTATTGCTTTCTTCATGACTTATACATGTTCCTATGGCTATGAGATTATGCAACTCCCGATTACCGGAGGAACACTTTGTGTGCTACCAAACGTCACAACGTAACTGGGTGATTATAAAGGTGCTCTACAGGTGTCTCTGATGGTACTTTTTGAGTTAGCATAGATCAAGATTAGGATTAGTCACTCCGATTGTCGGAGAGGTATCTCTGGGCCCTCTCGGTAATGCACATCACTATAAGCCTTGAAAGCAATGAAACTAATTAGTTAGTTGCATGATAGTGCATTACGGAACGAGTAAAGAGAATTGCCGGTAACGAGATTGAACTAGGTATTGAGATACCGATGATCGAACCTCGGGTAAGTAACATACCGATGACAAAGGGAACAACGTATGTTGTTATGCGGTTTGACTGATAAAGATCTTCATAGAATATGTAGGACCAATATGAACATCCAGGTTCCGCTATTGGTTATTGGCCGGAGATGTGTCTCGGTCATGTCTACATAGTTCTCCAACCCGTAGGGTCCGCACGCTTAAAGTTTAGTGACGATCGGTATTATGAGTTTATGTGATTTGATGTACCGAAGGTAGTTCGGAGTCCCGGATGAGATCAGGGACATGACGAGGAGTCTCAAAATGTTTGAGACGTAAAGATCGATATATTGGACGACTATATTCGGACATCGGAAAGGTTCTGAGTGATTCGGGTATTTTTTGGAGTACCGGGGAGTTATGAGAATACGGGGAAGAAGTATTGGGCCTCATGGGCCAAGTGGTGGAAGAGAGGAGGCAGGGCGCGCGCCCCCCTAGCCCAAACCCAATTGGACTAGGGGGGCGCCCCCCCTTTCCTCCTTTCCTCCCTCTCCATCCTTCTCCCCTTCCCCCTTCCTTTCCTCCTCCTAGTAGGAGTAGGAAAGAGGAATCCTACTCCTACTAGGAGGAGGAGGACTCCTCCTGGCGCGCCCTAGGAGGGCCGTCCGGCCTCCCCCTTGCTCCTTCATATACGGGGACAGGGGCACCCTAGAACACACAAGTTGATTGTTCCAAGCCGTGTGCGGTGCCCCCTCCACCATAATCCACCTCGATCATATCATAGTGGTGCTTAGGCGAAGCCCTGCGTCAATAGCAACATCATCACCATCATCATGCCGTCGTGCTGACAGAACTCTCCTTTTAAGCTCTGCTGGATCGGAGTTCGTGGGACGTCATCGAGCTGAACGTGTGCTGAACTCGGAGGTGTCGTACGTTCGGTACTTGGATCGGTCAGATCATGAAGACGTACGACTACATCAACCGCGTTCTCATAATGCTTTCGCTTACGGTCTACGAGGGTACGTGGACGATACCCTTCCGTCTCGTTGCTATGCATCACCATGATCTGCGTGTGCGTAGGAAAATTTTGAAATTACTACGTTCCCTAACAATGGTATCAGAGCCAGGTTTATGCGTAGATGTTATATGCACGAGTAGAACACAAATGAGTTGTGGACGATACAAGTCATACTGCTTACTAGCATGTCACACTTTGGTTCGGCGGTATTGTTGGATGAAGCGGCCCAAACCGACATTACGCGTACGCTTACGCGAGACTGGTTCTATCGACGTGCTTTGCACACAGGTAGCTGGCGGGTGTCAGTTTCTCCAATTTTAGTTGAATGAAGTGTGGCTACGCCCAGTCCTTGAGAAGGTTAAAACAGCACTAACTTGACAAACTATAGTTGTGGTTTTGATGCGTAGGTAAGAACGGTTCTTGCTCAGCCCGTAGCAGGCACGTAAAACTTGCAAAAACAAAGTAGAGGACGTCTAACTTGTTTTTGCAGGGCATGTGGTGATGTGATATGGTCAAGACGTGATGAGATATAAATTGTTGTATGAGATGATCATGTTTTGTTAAAGTTATCGGCAACTAGCAGAAGCCTTATGGTTGTCTCTTTATTGCATAAGATGCAAGTGCCATGTAATTGCTTTACTTTATCGCTATGCGATAGCAATAGTTGAAAAAGCAATAGTTGGCGAGACGACCATGTGACGACACATTGATAGAGATCAAGATAATGGAGATCATGGTGTCATGCCGGTGACGATAGAGACCATGACGGTACTTTGGAGATGGAGATCAAAGGCGCAAGATGATCATGGCCATATCATGTCACATATTTTGATTGCATGTGATGTTTATCCTTTATGCATCTTATTTTTCTTAGTTCGGCGGTAGCATTATAAGATGATCTCTAACTAATTTCAAGGTATAAGTGTTCTCCCTGAGTATGCACCGTTGCGAAAGTTCGTCGTGCTGAGACACCACGTGATGATTGGGTGTGATAAGCTCTACGTTCACATACACCGGGTACAAGCCAGTTTTGCACACGCAGAATACTCGGATTAAACTTGATGAGCCTAGCATATGGAGATATGGCCTCGGAACACTGGAGACCGAAAGGTCGAGCGTGAATCATATAGTAGATATGATCAACATAGTGATGTTCACCATTGAAAACTACTCCATCTCACGTGATGATCGGACATGGTTTAGTTGATTTGGATCACGTGATCATTTAGATGACTAGAGGGATGTCTATCTAAGTGGGAGTTCTTAAGTAATATGATTAATTAAACTTTAATTTATCATGAACTTAGTCCTAATAGTATTTGCATAACTATGTTGTAGATCAATAGCTCGCGATGTAGCTCCCCGTTTATTTTGATATGTTCCTAGAGAAAAACTAAGTTGAAAGATGTTAGTAGCAATAATGCGGATTGGATCCGTGATCTAAGGATTATCCTCATTGCTGCATAGAAGAATTATGTCCTTGATGCACCGCTAGGTGACAGACCGATTGCAGGAGCAGATGTAGACGTTATGAACATTTGGCGAGCTTGATATGATGACTACTTGATAGTTTAGTGCACCATACTTTATGGCTTAGAATCGGGGCTTCAAAGACGTTTTGAACGCCACGGAGCATATGAGATGTTCCAAGAGTTGAAATTAGTATGTCAGACTCATGCCCATGTTGAAAGGTATGAGACCTTTGACAAGCACTTTGCCTACAAAATGGAGGAGAATAGCTCAGCTAGTGATCATGTGCTCAGAATATCTGAGTACTACAATCACTTGAATCAAGTGGGAGTTAATCTTCTAGATAAGATAGTGATTGATAGAGTTCTCTAGTCACTATCACCAAGTTACTGGAACTTCGTGAGGAACTATAATATGCAAGGGATGACGGAAACGATTCCCAAGCTCTTCGTGATGCTGAAATCGACAAAGGTAGAAATCAAGAAAAGCGTCAAGTGTTGATGGTTGACAATACCACTAGTTTCAAGAAAAGGGAAAAGGGAAGAAGGGGAACTTCAAGAAGAACGGCAAGCAAGTTGCTGCTCAAGTGAAGAAGCCCAAGTCTAGACCTAAGCCTGAGACTAAGTGCTTCTACTGCAAAGGGACTGGTCACTGGAAACAGAAATGCCCCAAGTATTTGGCGGATAAGAATGATAGCAAAGTGAACAAAGGTATATTTGATATACATGTTATTGATGTGTACTTTACTAGTGTTTATAGCAACCCCTTAGTATTTGATACTAGTTCAGTTGCTGAGATTAGTAACTCGAAACGGGAGTTGCAGAATGAACAGAGACTAGTTAAGGGTGAAGTGACAATGTGTGTTGGAAGTAGTTCCAAGATTGATATGATCATCATCACACACTCTCTATACTTTCGGGATTAGTGGTGAACCTAAATAAATGTTATTTGGTGTTTGCGTTAAGAATGAATAGGATTTGATCATGTTTATTGCAATGCGATTATTCATTTAAAGTTAGAATAATTTTTGTTCTGTTTACATGAATAAAACCTTCAATGGTCATACACACAAGGTGAATGGTTTATTGAATTTCGATCGTAGTGATACACATATTCATAATATTGAAGCCAAAAGATGCAAAGTTAATAATGATAGTGCAACTTATTTGTGGCATTGCCGTTTAGGTCATATTGGTGTAAAGCGCATGAAGAAAATCCATGCTGATGGGCTTTTGGAATCACTTGATTATGAACCAGTTGATGCTTGCAAACCATGCCTCATGGGCAAGATGACTAAGACTCCGTTCTCTGGAACAATGGAGCGAGCAATAGACTTGTTGAAAATAATACATACTAATGTATGTAGTCCGATGAGTGTTGAGGCTCGCGGCAGGTATCGTTATTTTCTGACCTTCACAAATGATTTGAGTAAGATATGGGTATATCTTCTTGATGAAACATAAATCTGAAACATTTGAAAATTTCAAATAATTTCAGAGTGAAGTGGAAAATCATCGTAACAAGAAAATAAAGTTTCTACAATCTGATCGTGGAGGAGAATATTTGAGTTACGAGTTTGGTCTTCATTTGAAACAATGCGGAATAGTTTCGCAACTCACGCCACCTGGAACACCACAGCGTAATGGTGTGTCCGAACATCGTAACTGTACTTTATTAGATATGGTGCAATCTATGATGTCTCTTACCGATTTACCACTATCGTTTTGGGGTTATGCATTAGAGATAGCTGCATTCACGTTAAATAGGGCACCATCTAAATCCGTTGAGACAACGCCATATGAACTGTGGTTTGGCAAGAAACCAAAGTTGTCGTTTCTTAAAGTTTGGGGTTGAGATGCTTATGTAAAAAAGTTTCATCCTGATAAGATCAAACCCAAATCGGAGAAATGTGTCTTCATAGGATACCCAAAGGAGACAGTTGGGTACACCTTCTATCACAGATCCAAAGGCAAGACATTCGTTGCTAAGAATGGATCCTTTCTAGAGAAGGAGTTTCTCTCGAAAGAAGTGAGTGGGAGGAAAGTAGAACTTGATGAGGTAATTGTACTTGCTCCCTTATTGGAAAGTAGTTCATCACAGAAATCTGTTCCTGTGACTCCTACACCAATTAGTGAGGAAGCTAATGATGATGATCATGTAACTTCAGATCAAATTACTACCGAACCTCGTAGGTCAACCAGAGTGAGATCCGCACCGGAGTGGTACGGTAATCCTGTTCTGGATGTCATGTTACTTGACCATGACAAACCTACGAACTATGAGGAAGCGATGATGAGACCAGATTCCGTGAAATGGGTTGAGGCCATGAAATCTGAGATGGGATCCATGTATGAGAAGTATGGACTTTGATTGACTTGCCCGATGATCGGTGAGTCATTAAGAATAAATGGATCTTCAAGAGGAAGACGGACACTGATAGTAGTGTTACTATATACAAAGCTCAAATTGTCGCAAAAAAATGTTTTCGACAAGTTCAAGGTGTTAACTACAGTGAGATTTTCTCACTCGTATTGATGCTTAAAAGTCTGTCCGAATCATGTTAGCAGTTGCCACATTTTATGAAATCTGGCAAATGGATGTAAAAACTGTATTCCTTAATGGATTTCTTAAAGAAGAGTTGTATATGATGCAACCAGAAGGTTTTGTCGATCCTAAAGGTGCTAACAAAGTGAGCAAGCTCCAGCGATCCATCTATGTACTGGTGCAAGCATCTCGGAGTTGGAATATATGCTTTGATAAAGTGATCAAAGCATATGGTTTTATACAGACTTGCGGTGAAGCTTGTATTTACAAGAAAGTGAGTGGGAGCACTACAACATTTCTAATAAGTATATGTGAATGACATATTGTTGCTCAGAAATAATGTAGAATTTTTTGGAAAGCATAAAGGAGTGTTTGAAAAAAAGTTTTTCAAAGAAAGACCTCGATGAAGCTGCTTACACATTGAGCATCAAGATCTATAGAGATAGATCAAGACACTTGATAAGTTCTTTCGATGAGTACATACCTTGATAAGATTTTGAAGGGGTTCAAAATGGATCAGTCAAAGAAGGAGTTCTTGCATGAGTTGTAAGGTGTGAAATTGAATAAGGACTCAAAAACCCGACCACAACAGAAAATAGAAAGAGAATGAAAAATCATTCCCTATGCCTAAGTCATAGGTTCTATAAAGTATGCTATGCTGTTTACCAGTCCTATTGTGTACCTTAGAATTTTTCTGACAAGGGAGTACAATAGTGATCTAGGAGTAGATCACTGGACAGCGGTCAAAATTATCCTTAGAGGACTAAGGAAATATTTCTCGGTTATGGAGGTGATAAAAGAGTTCGTCGTAAAGAGTTACGTCGATGCAAGATTTTTACATCGATCTAAATGACTCTAAGTCTCGATCTGGATACATATTAAAAGTGGGAGCAATTAGCTAGAGTAGCTCCGTGCAGAGCATTGTAGACATAGAAATTTGCAAAATACATACGGATCTGAATGTTGCAGACCCGTAGACTAAACTTCTCTCACAAGCAAAACATGATCATTCTTTGGGTATTAATCAAATAGCGATGTGAACTAGATTATTGACTGTAGTAAACCCTTTGGGTATTAGTCACATGAAGATGTGAACTAATCACATAAAGATGTGAACTAGATTATTGACTCTAGTGCAAGTGGGAGACTGAAGAAATATTCCCTAGAGGCAATAATAAAGTTATTATATATTTCCTTATATCATGATAAATGTTTATTATTCATGCTAGAATTGTATTAACCGGAAACTTAGTACATGTGTGAATACATAGACAAACAGAGTGTCACTAGTATGCCTCTACTTGACTAGCTCGTTGAATCAAAGATGGTTAAGTTTCCTAGCCATAGACATGAGTTGTCATTTTATTAACGGGATCACATCATTAGAGAATGATGTGATTGACTTGACCCATTCTGTTAGCTTAGCACTTGATCATTTTAGTTTACTACTATTGCTTTCTTCAAGACTTATACATGTTCCTATGACTATGAGATTATGCAATTCCCGATTACCGGAGGAACACTTTGTGTGTTACCAAACGTCACAACGTAACTAGGTGATTATAAAGGTGCTCTACAGGTGTCTCCGATGGTACTTGTTGAGTTGGCATAGATCGAGATTAGGATTTGTCACTCCGATTGTCGGAGAGGTATCTCTGGGCCCTCTTGGTAATGCACATCACTATAAGCCTTGCCAGCAATGCAATTAATGAGTTAGTTGCGGGATAGTGCATTACGGAACGAGTAAAGAGACTTGCCGGTAACGAGATTGAACTAGGTATTGAGATACCGACGATCGAATCTCGGGCAAGTAACATACCGATGACAAAGGGAGCAATGTATGTTGTTATGCGGTTTGACCAATGTCGGAGTAAATGACCACGGGTAGCCTAGCCGGCTCCCCCTGGCCCTTCTGAAAAAATTACGAGCCGATCCGGCCCTCAAGAATCCAAGACGTGGGGCCGCCTTCCCCTAGCCAGCTGTCTCCCAGGCCGACTAACGAAGGGCGGCCCGACTTTAGCCCTCATGAAGAAAGCCGTGGGAGGGCCGGCTCCAAGAAGCCAGCCGTGAGAAGGCCGACTCCAAGAAGCCGGCTCCCACAAAGCGGTCAAGATCGTAACCTCGAAGTCTGCATCCACATAACGGCGGTGTGATGGGGCGTGGCTGCAGTAAAGCCTGCCACCCCCAAATCCCGGAGCACGCCTGGCACAGTGCGCCGTACGGGGTGGCCATGACCCGTCCGGCGCGGCACTGTTGCCATATTGACCCTGATGTCATCCACGACGGGCTGCCAGCGCGGCCCACGGGCGGTGGGCCCCTTCAGGCAGAGAGACACCCGAAGGCGGCCAGGCCTCCCCCAGTCGGCCCGAGACGGGGCCGGCTCCCCGCAGCCGGCTTGCCCCCTCCCTCGAAGGAGACGCCCCATTAAGGAGACAAGACGCGGTGAGGCTACAGCGATCACCCGCCGGATGGCGACACTGTAGCCACGCCCACCTCGGCGAAGCCCTCGTCACCAGGATTGAGCAATAGTAACCAGCCACCGACAAGGCCCTAGACAGTGGGGCCTGCCTGTCGACCAAGGAGTCGGCAGCCGGCGGGACCCACCAGCCGACGGGCCCCAGCAACCGGCGCAGAAGCCGACGAGAGTATACACAGACGGCTGGGCCCCACGCCCAGCCGGATTACATTGTACCCCCGGGGGGTAGGCCTATATAAACCCCCCGGGGCACCCATGCAAGGTGGTGGATCCAAGCTAGTTCTAGACACCAGATAGAGAGGGGAGGAGAGCTAGCCGTGCCCTTCTTCTTCTTCTCACCAAACAGCTCAAGGAGCATCGTGTAGCTACTTGTTCATCTAGTGATCATGCGGAGACCCCGCAGAGCAGCAGTAGGGGTGTTATCTCCACGGAGAGCCCCGAAGCTGGGTAAGATTCGCCGGCATGCATGTCTTCGCCTCATCCTGTTTCAAGGCACCGGGGACGTCTTACTGGCTCCCACAATGATAAGCCACCGTTGGCATATGTCGCACCTACCACCCGACATTTGGCGCCCACCATGGGGCCAGGTGCACCATCGTCCGGAGACCTGTTCTGGACGGGAACCCTCTTCCTCCCCAGCGAGCGTAGCCATCCCGGCATGCCCGATGGTGCTTGCCACGACGCGCTGCAAGGCGTCACCAACATCTGCGCAGCGAGCGACCTTGCCGATCTACTTGACAAGACCCTCATCTCTGACGAGCTCGCCTCTGACGCGGGCACTGACCACCTCGTCAACCTCCTCGGCCAGCTCCACGTCTCCGGCGAGTCTGCTGTGGACTTGGAGTCTGTTGGCTCCACCGATCCGATGCCTGTCGACTCCGACACGGCCTCGCTCGACACTTTCCCCACCGACGTCACGATCTGCAACGACCCGCTTCCCCGGGCCGATGGCTGCGACGCTGTCACCACCAAGGTGATGGTCATTGGCCACTGCGGCGCTTTTGACGAGAGCGCCCACGACGCCCCGCATGCGGCGGTCCACGACTTGTCCATCCCCCTCTCGGCCGATGCCAACGCCGAAGCACTGGAGGCTCGCCGCCTCGCCCTCCTCGCGGAGGGCCGGAAGTTGGCTTCCATGAGATGCCTCACTGAGGCCCACCGACGTGAAGCCGACCGCGCCGCCTTTGGCACGCCGCCCCTAGGCGGGCCTAGCCAGGCCGACGTTGTCAGACAGCGCGGCGCTGTCGTCGCCGACATGTTAGGAGTCGACCGCCCAGTCTACGCCACTCCACTCGAGAACCTACGCGCCGCCCAGGCGGCCGTAGACGAGCTAGACGGACTGGGGGCCGAAGAACTCCCCCACATGACCAGACGCATCCAGCAGCTAATCGATGCAGCCGCGCAGCGGCACAAAGCCGACGCCCGCGCGGAAAGCCCTCCCCTGCGCCGAGATCACGGCGCGGCGTCCCAGACGCCGACTACGGGTAAAACCCGCGCGCGGCACGAGAAAGAGTCGGCTGCCAGGCGAAGCCGAACCCGAATCTCCATCGAGCGAGACGCAAAAGGCCACCCCCGGGCCGTAGAGTGGCGGGGCAACCTGCCTCCGCCTCGGCCCCGTGGGGAGAGGTATCCCACCCCACTGCCTGTTGCGCATCCGACTCTCAGCGGCCGACTAGGTCGCCGCGAAGGAGTCGGCGAGAACGACTCCCGCCATCGGATCGACCGCCTAGCGCGATCCCTGGCGCTGGAAGAAGAAGATGATGTCGGCCCGCCTTGCTTCGGCCCCCGCATCCGCGATGAGCCTTTCCCCAAAGGGTTCTCGCTCCCAAGAGACACGCCCAAGTACAACGGCTCTGTGAAGCCGGAAGATTGGTTGATGGACTACTCCACGGCGGTTAGCATAGCAAACGACAACAGGCGCGTTGCCGTGAAGTACGTGCCCCTCATTCTGCAAGGCACGGAGCGGACCTGGCTCAACAGCCTCAAGCCATACAGCATCAACAGCTGGCTAGACTTCACAGAAGCCTTCGTCTGCAACTTCACCAGCACCTACAAGCGAGATCCAAAGCCCAGACAGCTCTCCTTGTGTGTACAAGGCCCCGCCGAGTCCACTCGCGACTACCTCACGCGTTGGGCCGAGCTCCGCAACTCTTGCGAAGGGGTGCACGAGGTGCAAGCCATAGAATACTTCACTGCCGGGTGCCGAGAAGGCACCCTCCTCAAGCACAAGCTTCTCTGCGACGAGCCGACTACCCTCGACGAGCTTCTGGTCATAGCGGACAAGTACGCCACCGCTGACTCCTCAAAGAAGACCGAACTCCGGGTAGATGAGTCCGGGAAGGTACTCAACCCGGCGCCCAAGACACCGGCTGGGGACTCCGGTCGACGCCCACACCAGAACGACCACAAGCGCAAGGGCCCCGTGCCGCCTTCCGCCAGTCGGCAGGTGGCCACAGTCGAAGACGAGCGGCCCGAAGGGCGGCCCGTGCCCAAGAAACCTAAGGGCGGCAGGCCGGCTTGGCAGCCGGCCTTCTCCTACGAGCAAACTCTCGATGCCCCATGCAAGTTCCACAGTGGCGCGAAGCCGTCCAACCACACGACCCGGAAGTGCCACTGGCTCACCCGAATCTCCAAAGGCGAAGGGCTCGCGCCGCCTCCGCCTACCGGTCCGCCGCCTCCGGCTCCGTAGTCATTGACCCCTCGGCCTGAAGTCGGAGCCGTGCACGATGAGTTCCCCGATGAGCATGCCGCCTATGTCGCCTTTACAAGCCAGCCCGAAGACCGGCGCAGCAGACGCCGAGAGCACCAGGAAGTCAGCATGGTCGCTGCCAACCCCGCCGAGCACATGCACTGGTTAGAAAAACCTATCAGCTGGAGCCGGGCCGACCACCCAGAGGTGATGCCATCTCCCGGCTCTTATGAGTTGGTTTTGGATGCCACCCTTGCAACGGACAGACGCGCCGCCCGTTTCTCCCGTGTGCTGATAGACGGCGGGAGCAACATCAACATCCTGTACTGTGACACCCTGGAGAAGCTGAATGTAAAGACGAAGCAACTCATGCCTACTCGGACTGTGTTCCATGGCATTGTATCCGGCCTGTCCTGCGCCCCCATTGGCAAGATCAAGATTGATGTACTCTTTGGGGACAAGGAGCATTTCCGTCGAGAAGGATCTGGTTTGAAGTGGTGGACCTGGAGAGCCCCTACCATGCATTGCTTGGCCGACCTGCCTTGGCCAGGTTCATGGCAGTTCCCCACTATGCTTACCTCAAGATGAAGATGCCGAGCACCAAGGGCGTCATCACCATAGCTGGCGATTACAAAAAGTCCTCCGAGTGTGCAGCAGCCAGCAGCCGGCTGGCCGAGTCCCTTGTGATTGCCGAAGAAAAGAAGATGTTGGACCGAGTCGTGGCCATGGCTGACAAACAGTCCGCCTTGTCCCCCGATCCCAAGGAGTACGATGCCCAAGGATCTTTCCAGCCGGCCAAGGAGACGAAGAAGATACCTCTTGACCCCGAGCACCCAGAGAGGTTTGCCGTCATCGGGGCAAACCTAAACAGCAAATAGGAAGGCGAGCTCGCCGATTTCCTCCGTGAGAATCGGGACATCTTTGCATGGTCCCCCAAGGACATGCCGGGTGTTCCGAAGGAGTTCGCCGAGCACAAGCTACACGTCCGAGAAGACGCAAAACCAGTCAAACAACCCCTCCGCCGACTGTCGGAGGAGAAAAGAAGGATTGTGGGAGAGGAGATAGCCCGGCTTCTGGCCGCCGGCTTCATTATGGAGGTTTTCTTTCCAGAATGGCTCGCCAACCCGGTCCTCGTGTTAAAGAAGAATAACAAGTGGCGCATGTGCATAGACTACACGAGCCTCAACAAGGCCTGCCCCAAAGATCCCTTTGCCCTGCCGAGGATTGATCAAGTGATAGACTCCACGGCCGGATGCGAGCTATTGAGTTTCTTGGATGCTTACTCAGGATACCACCAGATAAAGTTAGGTCCGGCAGACTGCCTGAAGACCGCCTTCATCATGCCATTCGGAGCCTTCTGCTACCTGACTATGACACTCGGCTTGAGAAATGCCGGTGCCACTTTTCAGCGTTGCATGCAAAAGTGCCTCCTCAAGCAGCTCGGCAGAAATGCCCATGTCTACATAGACGACATTGTGGTGAAGACGGAGAAGCGCGACACCTTGCTGGAAGACCTCAAGGAAACATTTGAGAACCTGCGCCGGTTCCAAATCAAGCTCAACCCCGAGAAATGCGTGTTCGGAGTGCCAGCCGGCCAGCTCCTAGGCTTCCTGGTCTCCGAACGCGGCATCGAATGCAACCCAGTAAAGATCAAGGCCATTGAGAGAATGGCAATTCCCACCAAACTTCAAGACGTCCAGAAGTTTACCGGATGCTTGGCCTCCCTGAACCGCTTCATCAGCCGGCTCGGAGAGAAAGCTCTCCCCCTCTACCGCCTCATGAAGAAGGCCAATCACTTCGAGTGGAATGACCAAGCCGACCAAGCTTTTCACGAGCTAAAGAAGATGCTGGCCACGCCACTGTCCTGGCGGCACCGACTGAGAAAGAGCCCATGCTCCTCTACATTGCTGCAACCAGCCGGGTGGTCAGCACCGTCATCGTAGTCCAGCGCCCAGAAGAGGGCCGAGCCCAGCCGGTCCAGAGGTCGGTGTACTATTTGAGCGAGGTGCTGTCTACCTCGAAGCAGAACTACCCGCACTACCAGAAGATGTGCTATGGCGTGTACTTCGCTGCCAAGAAGTTGAAGCCCTACTTCCAAGAGCATCCCATCACGGTCGTATGCACCGCCCCGCTTGCTGAGATCATAGGTAGCCGGGATGCATCCGGACGGGTGGCGAAATGGGCCATCGAGCTGGCCCCCTACATGATCTTCTACCAGCCTCGCACCGCAATCAAGTCCCAAGCATTGGCCGACTTCCTCGTCGACTGGGCCGAGACCCAGTACCTACCGCCAGCTCCCGACTCCACTCATTGGCGCATGCACTTCGACGGGTCCAAGATGCGCACCGGCTTGGGAGCCGGCGTCATCCTCACCTCTCCCAAAGGCGATAAGCTCAGATACACGCTGCAAATTCACTTTGCCGCCTCCAACAACGTGGCCGAGTACGAGGCGCTCATACACGGTCTCTGGCTTGCCAAAGAACTCGGCATTCGCCGGATCCTATGTTATGGCGACTTGGACTTGGTGGTCCAGCAATCATCCGGCGACTGGGATGCCAAGGACGCAAATATGGCAAGCTCCCGCTTCCTCATTCAGCAGATCAGTGGGTACTTTGAAGGATGCGAGTTCCTTCACATACCGCGAGCCGACAACAAGCCAGCTGATGCCCTGGCTCGAATAGGCTCCACTCGGCAAGCAATACCAACCGGTGTGTCTCTACAACGCCTCCTCAAGCCGTCTATCAAGCCGTCTCCAGAGTCCGATTCCATCTTCGTGCCTCCTGACCCCGATGCAGCCGGGTCCGGCTCGAAGAACCAAGCGGGTGACCCGGGGACTTCGATAGTCGGCCCGGGGACATCAGCAGGCGGCTCGGGGACTTCCGTAGTTACGCCCGACCCGGGGACTGCCATACCCGGCTTGGGGACTGCGGTAGTCGGCCCAGGGACTGCACCAACACAACAGGCAGCGGCCGACTCCAACATTTCACCACCGAGCCCGCCCGCCCATGTCGCAGTAGCCATGTTGGCAATAGAAGAAGTCGCAGCTCCATCATGGGCTCAGTCCATCCTCAACTTCCTAATAAATCAAGATCTGCCGGCTGACGAAACAGAGGCAAGACAAGTCCAACGCTGAGCCGGAGCATACACAATTGTCAACAGAGAGCTCGTCAAGCGCAGTGTCACTGGAGTCCTCCGGCGATGCGTCGAGCAAGAGAAGGGCATTGCAATCCTCAGAGACATCCACCAAGGAGAATGCGGCCACCATGCGGCCTCAAGATCACTCGTCGCCAAAGCTTTCCGCCATGGTTTCTTTTGGCCGACTGCTTTGGATGACGCCAAGGAGTTAGTTAAACACTGCAAAGGGTGCCAACTCTTCAGCTCCAAGCAACACATGCCGGCTTCGGCACTCAAGACCATTCCCCTCACTTGGCCCTTCGCCGTTTGGGGACTAGACATGGTGGGCCCATTCAAGACGGCGCACGGCGGCATGACACATCTGCTTGTCGTTGTGGACAAATTCACCAAATGGATTGAGGCAAAGCCGATCAAGAAGCTGAATGGGCCGACTGCCGTGACATTTATCGCAGATATAACAACTCGGTACGGCGTGCCACACAGCATCATCACCGACAATTGCACGAACTTCGCCAAGGGAGCCTTGGCACGTTTCTGCGCAACACAAGGCATCCGGTTGGACTTAGCGTCCGTTGCCCACCCGCAGTCAAACGGCCAGGTCGAGCGAGCCAACGGCCTCATCCTTTCCAGCATCAAGCCCCGACTGGGCGTACCATTGGAACGTTCGGCCAGCTGTTGGCTCGACGAGCTGCCGGCCGTCCTCTGGAGTCTGCGCACTACCCCAAACAAGTCAACCAGCTTCACTCCTTTCTTCCTCGTGTATGGTGCCGAGGCGGTCATCCCAACTGACATCGAGTTCGACTCGCCTCGGGTAACCATGTACACGGAGGCGGAGGCCAAGGAAGCACGAGAAGACGGTGTCGACCTGCTGGAAGAAGGCCGGCTGTTAGCCCTCAGCCGGTCCAGGTCCTGCGCCGCTACCACAGCCGGAAGGTCAAGCCAAAATCCTTCCAAGAGGGCGATCTTGTGCTCCGGCTGATCCAGCGAACAGCCGGCCAGCACAAGCTCTCGGCCCCTTGGGAGGGCCCCTTCGTCATCAGCAGAGCTTTAGGCAACGACTCCTACTACCTGATCGACGTGTAGAAGCCGAAGGCACGCAAGAGAGATGATTCCGACAAGGAGTCGGAACGACCATGGAACGCCAACCTCCTCCGAAGATTTTACAGTTGAAATGCAGTATGTATCACGCTAACTTTTGTACTAAGTACGAGACAATAGGCCCCCCGAGGAGAGCTCGGGGACTGCCATCTTTTATCTATAAATGAAGAATATCATGCTCATGACCTTGTCATTACATTCACTTTTTTCGTCCGGCACCGGGTTCGACTAGTCGGCCCGGGGACTGGCCGCCTGGAGTTATATAAGAAGTCCTACCCGCGGTCAGACAAGTAGTGTGCCGGCACCCAAGCCTTCTCTTGCCAAAAGTCGCAGTTTGAAGAACCGGCTGTCCGGATGGCAAGAGTTAAAGGCAGGAAAGGACGCCCACACAAAAACGGCTAGGGACTAATGGACTAATATAATAAAAGCCGGTTTTTCTCCCACCACCGACCGACTACAAGAGTAGCCGGCCGGCCGGCTTCCATTCACCCCGCTTCAATCTAAGAAAGCTCGAGTACTTGCCTTCCCAAAAAGGGAAGGCAGCAAAGGAAACAGCCTAAGGATAAAAAGCATACGTGAATGGAAACCAAACACGCACACAATCATATTTACACAAAAGACCTTCAAAAGGCCAGCATTCAACATAGTTCAAATACACCCCCAGTGGGTGGAACTGCGCAAGTTTAATAAAAATTGTTCAAAGGGTAACAAGCAGGAAAAGCAAGGACGACAGATTAAGCCAAGGGAGCGACTGGCGAGTCGGGCAGGTCGGTGGAGACGGCAGTGCCGGCTGGAGGAGTGGCCGGCTGGCGAACCTCGGCATGATCACCGCCTCCCGCAGAGGGCGCGCTAGCATGCGCCTTGTTGTTGGAGGCATGGTCAGGCTGAGGCTGGCTGGCCGCTTCACCGGCCGGCTCACCATCTTCGCCTTCCTCTCCTTCGTCGTCTTCGCCTTCATCGCTGGAGGCGATCTCCTCTGCCGAGTCCTCACCCGCTGCCGGGTCCAGCCCGAACCACTCCTCCGGCTGGGTAACGCCGTCGTCATTTATTTCAGGAGCGAAGACGCTGATGTCAGTGCACTCGACGATCGTCGAAGCATGCTGAGCGATAGCCGGTCGCACCTCCTCCATCTCCTCGTCGGCCTCCAGCCGCCAGGTGCGCAGCTGGTCCAGGTTCAGCCCCGGATACCAGGCTCGAACGAACTCCAGCGCCTGCCCAGCTCCAAGTCGGGCTGCCGATGCCTTCCAGGCCTCAAAGCGGCCAACCGCAACCTCCAGCCAGTCGGCAGTCCGACTCGGGGTGCGGGGAATCGTCTCGCCTGGCCAGAGGGCGGCCAACACCTGCGCCCCGGTGCGCTGGAGGCGACGGAGCATACGGTGAGTCGACTGCAGCCGGGCTTGGACCGCCAAGAGTTGCTCCTCAAGCGTCCGGCTCGCGTCCGGCGCAATTTCAGCCCCCGCCTGCCGGCGCGCCTTGCGATGGGCCTCGATGGTTTGGGTGGCGAAGACGGAGTAGCCGAGAAAGTAGTCTGCACAGAAAACAAAAAGCAGCACAAGTCAGAACACAAATCAGGGGGCAAGGGGCAAGCAAGGAGTGAGGAAGGCGGCTTACCATCGATCAGATCCTCAATACGACCGAAGCCTCGCTCAGCGCTTGTTTTGCCTCAGCCCAGCCTGCCGCTTCGGTCTCGAACTCGGCCTTCAGGGCGCCCTCGTTGTCCTGCGCCTTCTTCAGGGCCGCCTTGTGGCTCTCCTCCTGGTCGGCCAACTTCTTCGCCAGGCGGTCACGCTCCAGGACCAAGGTGTTGTACTCGGCTTCCTTGGCGCGAAGGGCGGCCTGGGCCCCACTGAGCTGCCCCCTCAAGTCGGCATTGGCTCCTGCAAGCATGAAGACAAAGGAAAAATCAATAAGGAAGAAGTCGTCAAGGAAGATCCGACCCGACTGCTCAGCAGTTGGCCCGAATCTCAGGGACTACACCCAGTGGGTACGCTGACGCGCCCCCACAGGAGATGAGTGAAACAAAGCACGCACTCCGGCTGCTGGTCAGGTCCTCGATTTTCCGGCCCAGCTCCTGAGCCTGGGAGTTGAAGGCAGCAACGTGGAGGTTATGATACTCCTGGAAGATCAGACAGGAGGCGAGGATAAGATAGTTGTCAGGACCTAGTAAGTTCCAAGCCTCCTGCGCAGCAGCCGACTCGAAACTCGGGGACTACACCCAGTGGGTGCGCTGACGCGCCCCCACGGAAGAAATCAAAAGAGCAAAATAACCAAGGCTAGAAGGCTCACCCGGATGATGGCCCGCGTCGCGAGGAACTCTTGGGTGTATCGCTGCAACGAGGCGGCCTGGGCTTGAAGCCGGTTCCGGACCTCCTAGGCCGTTGCGTTCAGCTCGCCCGTCCCCTCGCTGGGAGTCCACTCGGACGTGCTGACGCTGGCCGCCTCCAGGGCCTCCGCCGTCTGGCTGGCGCCCGCAGCTCGGTGCGGCTCCGGCACGGAGGTGCCCCCCCCTGCGCGCCGGCGCAATGCCGGCTGCACCTCGAGGCCGGCCCCTGCCTCTGGCTCGCCCCCGGCCGGCTGATTGGCCGCTTTGGCCCGCTCCAGTTGGCGCCGTCTGCGGCGCCCCCTCCACGAAGACCACGTGGTCCTCCCTCCTCTCCATCACCGGCGGGTCTTGGTCGACCTCCTCCGACGGGGGCACGAGGATGTCGGGGGCCACGGCGCGGAGGGGAACGACGAGCAGCGGAGGCTGGTTGTGCGAGGCCTCCGCCTCCGTCTCCGCGGTTGCCGCCTCCGCCCGGGCCTTGGCCGCCGCGTCGGCCTGCTCCTTCGCCGCCCGGGCAGTCCTTCGCTCCACCGCCTCCCGCTCCTCCCGCGCCTCTCGTGCGTTTCGCTCCGTGGCCTCCCTAAGGACGGCGCGGGGATCCATGCGACGGGAGCCTGAGGACCCTCCGGTCGGCCTGACTGCGGAGCCGCCAGGACCTCGCTCAAGGGAAAGCGGTGCCCTGCTCGGCGAGCAAAGAAAGGTTTAGAAGAGCTTCAATCGAAGAGGCCTCGCAAGACGTTTGACGACTTACGCCGAGATCGCCTGCGGCTGCTTCACCGCCTTGCGGAAGCGGGCCGCCTTCACAGCCGCCTCATCCCGCTTGGTCGCCGCCGTGGAAGCCTTGGATTTCTTCGGCCAGCTGCCGAAGAAGGTCGACGCGGCCCGGCGCTTCTGCGCGCCGCCACGGGCAGCCGGCGCGGCAGACGGGCCCGCGCCTTGATGATCAAGCGCCGGCTGGCGGTGCGGGGCGGCTTCGACCTCGTCATCGTCCAGCCAGTCCTCAAAGCCGGCCCCGAGCCCCGCGCCTCCTGCCTCGTCGCCTTCCCCCATGATGGCATCTTCCATGGCGGCCGCTCCCAGGTCCGGATCGTCGGCGTCGTCCACCGTGCGATCGGGGAGGAGCTGGCGCTCTACCCCTGCGGCCCCGGCTGTCGGCGGCAGAAGAGGGTTCTGCTAAGGACAAACCAACTGATCAGAGGTCGGCCATCATGAGGCCGGCTACAAAAAGGAAGAAAAGAAGAAAAACTTATGGCAGGCGGAGGGTGGGCGCGAGAATACGACCCCTTGCCGTATCGCCAATCCTCGGCGAGCTTGCAGTTGGAGATGTAGTTCACCATGTAAGACACCTCTGCATGAGGCATCTCCCTGGTGCTCAGCTGGCACGGGTCGACGCGGCCGCTCATCTGGCAAATCATGTGAGGCCGGCCTTGGAGCGGAAGTACTCGGCGCTCCATGAAGGCGGCCACCAAGTCGGCTCCGGCCAGGCCCTCCGACTGAATCATCACCCGGAGCCGGGAGACGACTACGTTCCCGGCCTGAGACAACGTCCTGGCCCGGTAGCTCCATGAAGGTTGCCTCCCAGCCGGCGGGCCGGCTACGTAAGCCGGCAGGTTGACGTAGTCGCCTTGCTGGGCGACGTTCTTCACGTAAAAGTAGGACTTCTGCCAGAGCTTCACCGACTGGATCAGCGGGATGGGCAGAAACGGATTGTTCTCGCCCGTCCGCCTCATGGCAATGAAGGCTCCGCAGGGGGCGGGCACGCCCGCGACGACGGTGCCGAGCTTGCTCTGGAAGAATTCCCCCCAGAACTCGAGAGTGGGGAGAACCCCAAGAAAGCCCTCGCACAGGGTGACAAAAGCCGACAGCAGCATCACCGCGTTGGGCGTGAGGTGATGCGGCTGGAGGTGGTAGAATTCAAGGAAAGCTCGAAGGAATCCGCTCGCCGGGAGGCCGAAGCCGTGCAGGCAGTGCGAGCGGAAGATCACCCGCTCGCCCTCCTCCAGTGCCGGCGAAATCTCCCTCGCCGGCGCCTGACGAACCCGCACGAAGTTCTCGCCCGGCAGGCGCCGCGTCCGGTGGAGGAACTCGACGTGGTCCTCGTGGACGTTGGAGCCATCCCACGAGCTCGACAACGCCATGGGAGCGACGCGGCGAGGAACAAGACGATGCGACGGCGGAGACGCGCACGACCCCGCTGCGGCGGACCAAAGGAACCGAGAGGTCCGACGGCGGAGCGGCGCGGCAATGGGTTGCTGTGGTGGTGTGAGGAAGAAGAAGGAAGGCGAGAAGGGGTGGAGCGAGGGAGAGCGTGCGAGCCTCTGCCGCTCCCCCTCCTCCCCCTACTTATAGACCCGCGCGGCGGAGCCGAGGAGGCGTGGCGTGGGGGAACATGGGATCAACTGCGCCCACTACCCCACGTCCCGTGATTATTGTGCCCTGATGGCATAATAAAACCGCCGCGGGAAGGTGAGCGGTCCATGAGGGCCGCAGAAGATCCGCGCTCGGGCCGAGGCTTAGGAGTGGCGGGCCCGGGCCTACGGCGGCGTCCCGTCGCGCGCGTGCGTTGGCAGGATTTCCTTGCCACGTGGCCCGCGGGATGGCGCGCGGTCAGCTCGCAGGCCGACCCGCGTTCCCGCATACGAGAAACAGAGCTTTCCGAAGACGGCGCGCACAAGCAAAGCCGGCCCCTCGGGATAGGAAGCTGACCAAGCTTCTCGTCCCCCTGTCAATCTCGAAGCTCGATCAGCTTCGGGGACTACTATCGGAGTAAATGACCACGGGTAGCCTAGCCGGCTCCCCCTGGCCCTTCTGAAAAAATTACGAGCCGATCCGGCCCTCAAGACTCCAAGACGTGGGGCCGCCTTCCCCTAGCCGGCTGTCTCCCAGGCCGACTAACGAAGGGCGGCCCGACTTTAGCCCTCATGAAAAAAGCCGTGGGAGAGCCGGCTCTAAGAAGCCGGCCGCGAGAAGGCCGACTCCAAGAAGTCGGCTCCCACAAAGCGGTCAAGATCGTACCCTCGAAGTCTGCATCCACATAACGGCGATGTGACGGGGCGTGGCTGCAGTAAAGCCTGCACCCCCGAATCCCAGAGCACGCCTGGCACAGTGCGTCGTACGGGGTGGCCATGACCCGTCCGGCGCGGCACTGTTGCCATGTTGACCCTGATGTCATCCACGACGGGCTGCCAGCGCAGCCCACGGGCGGTGGGCCCCTTCAGGCAGAGAGACGCCCGAAGGCGGCCAGGCCTCCCCCAGTCGGCCCGAGACGGGGCCGGCTCCCCGCAGTCGGCTCGCCCCCTCCCTCGAAGGAGACGCCCCATTAAGGAGACAAGACGCGGTGAGGCTATAGCGATCACCCGCCGGGCGGCGGCACTGTAGCCACGCCCACCTCGGTGAAGCCCTCGTCACCAGGATTGAGCAACAGTAACCAGCCACCAACAAGGCCCTGGACAGTGGGGCCTGCCTGTCGACCAAGGAGCCGGCAGCCAGCGGGACCCACCAGCCGGCGGGCCCCAGCAACCAGCGCAGAAGCCGGCGAGAGTAGACACAGACGGCTGGGCCCCACGCCCAGCCAGATTACCATTGTACCCCCGGGGGGTAGGCCTATATAAACCCCCCGGGGCACCCATGCAAGGTGGTGGATCCAAGCTAGTTCTAGACACCATATAGAGAGGGGAGGAGAGCTAGTCGTGCCCTTCTTCTTCTTCTCACCAAACAGCTCAAGGAGCATCGTGTAGCTACTTGTTCATCTAGTGATCATGCGGAGACCCCGCAGAGCAGCAGTAGGGGTGTTATCTCCACGGAGAGCCCCGAAGCTGGGTAAGATTCGCCGGCGTGCATGTCTTCGCCTCATCCCGCTTCCAGGCACCGGTGACGTCTTACTGGCTCCCACAATGATAAGCCACCCGTTGGCATATGTCGCACCTACCACCCGACAACCGATAAAGATCTTCGTAGAATATGTATGAGCCAATATGAACATCCAGGTTCCGCTATTGGTTATTGACCAGAGACGTGTCTCGGTCATGTCTAGATAGTTCTCAAACCCGTACGGTCCGCACGCTTAAAGTTCGGTGACGATCGGTATTATGAGTTTATGTGATTTGATGTATCGAAGGTAGTTCGGAGTCCCGGATGAGATCAGGGACATGACGAGGAGTCTCGAAATGTTTGAGACGTAAAGATCGATATATTGGACGACTATATTCGGACATTGGAAAGGTTCTGAGTGATTCGGGTATTTTTTGGAGTATCGGGGAGTTATGGAAATACGGGGAAGAAGTATTGGGCCTCATGGGCCAAGTGGTGGAAGAGAGGAGGCAGGGCGTGTGCCCCCCCCTAGCCCAAACCGAATTGGACTAGGGGGGCGGGCCCCCTTTCCTCCTTTCCTCCCTCTCCTTCCTTCTCCCCTTCCCCCTTCCTTTCCTCCTCCTAGTTGGAGTAGGAAAGGGGAGTCCTACTCCTACTAGGAGGAGGACTCCTCCTCCTGGCGCGCGCTAGGAGGGCCGGCCGGCCTTCCCCCTTGCTCCTTTATATACGGGGACAGGGGGCACCCTAGAACACACAAGTTGATTGTTTCAAGCCGTGTGATCTGCCCCCCCTCCACCATAATCCACCTCGATTATATCATAGCGGTGCTTAGGCGAAGCCCTGCGTCGATAGCAACATCATCACCGTCATCACACCGTCGTGCTGACGGAACTCTCCTGTGAAGCTCTGCTGGATCGGAGTTCGTGGGACGTCATCGAGCTAAATGTGTGCTGAACTCGGAGGTGTCGTACGTTCGGTACTTGGATCGGTCGGATCATGAAGATGTACGACTACATCAACCGCGTTCTCATAACGCTTCCGCTTACGGTCTACGAGGATACGTGGACGATACTCTTCCCTCTCGTTGCTATGCATCTCCATGATCTTGCGTGTGCGTAGGAAAATTTCGAAATTACTACGTTCCCCAACAAACCCCCACCAGCATCTCGCGCTGCTCATCACCGTGTTTGAAGCACCGTCATAGCAAATGGATGGATGCAGCAAAAATCTTCGCCGATGGTAGAAAAACCAAAGCACAGTTGCAACGAACCGCCGTCGCGGCCGTCGCGGGGTTGCAGCTAATCCACGAACAGATGAAGCAAAATCCAGCGGCGATTGTAGCAAAAACGTCGCCATCGTCGTCGAACATCACAGCTAAGTCGTAAAGCATGTAGCAAACAATGACGCCGGTAGTAGCAGAAACATCAACTATTGCAGCTCCCGGCCGAGGTCACGGCTAATCCGTACATGGTTCTAGCAAAAAAATCACCAGTGGTAACTCTGCCATAGCCGGTTGTAGCACACATAGTCTTCGTTCCAGCAAAAACATACAGCTTGTTGATCGTCGTCGTCACCGCACGTCGCAGCTAAGCCGTGAAGTATGTAGCAAACAACGACGCCGGTAGTAGCAAAAGCGACAACGATTACAACTTTTTTGGTATTAACAGTAGCCAGCCCTGACATATGTCGTCGTGGTTGAAGCTTCGTGCGACGCCGGTTGTAGCTTTTTGCGATGGTACTGAGAGGTCCCAGCATTTGGCGTCACCAGTTGAAGCTTTTTGCGGCGCCTGTGGTAGCTTCCTTGAACACCAGTTCTAACATGGGAGGTGTCGCTTGGTGCTCGCAGCTCCGGTGAGATTCTCCCAGTAGCAAATGCTCAACGGCGTCGCCCATAACAGCTCGCAGTCTCCCCTGTCGCCTGCCCCCGAGCTCATAAGCCATGGCGCCCATAGCAGCTGTAGGAGCCCCAGCTGCAGTCCGCCCCGAGCTCATAAGCCATGTCCGCCCTGACCTTGGGCTCGCAGGCTATGGCGCATGGGAGCAGTAGCCCCATGGAGAAGATGAGCCTGAGGTGCGAAGGGAGGAGTGCTCGGAGCTGCCTGGTGCTATGACGAGGAAGGCGAGGCGGAAAGCGATGGGGAAAGCAAGGTCACGGCCGCGAGAAAGAATGAGTGGATGTGGGCGTTGGAGAGAGGATAAGGTACACGTGTTTCCTTCCTGATGGCCAATGCCAGCATGGTGAAGTAACCGGCCTAAGCGTTCCGCCGGCGTACCGTGCGTGAACGTTTCCCAAATTATATTGTTATGAAAATTTGCACATATATATGCAGTATACATGTGTATGTATGTTCACGATCTTTTTCACGTTGTAGAATATTATATTTTGAAAACGAGCTTCGTGGAGCTCGGCCTCCATTGGCATCTTCCGGGCCTCACTTTTGCTGGAAAAAAAGTCGTCTCACTCTTCTCGTTTCTGCCGACGATCGTTTTGGGGTGCAGCTGGATAATCGAGTGCGCTCCCAAGGTCAGCTGTTGGACAGTGTAATTTTCACCGATCGACATCTCTCGTTGTTGGCGTCGCCATAACTATCACAAGACTGGTCTGCGTTACTCGGTCAAAGTTGTGGACACCGGCGACGCGTTAAACCCTAGGTCGCCGCCGCGGTGTTTCGGCGCAAGTAGCTACGACTCCAATTAATCCAAATCAACACACTCTGCCTCGTCGTTTACCAGAAGATTAACTTATCTCGGAGTAGCTGCCAAGGACGAAACGGCGCGAGCAGCTAAGCTGGCTAGCTCGCTCGATCTTGCGCCCGAATTGCATCGACGAAGACCGCGAGAGATAGCATGTACTCCCTCTTCCAATGTTTTTAAATATAAAACATTTTGGCAGTTTGATTTAGGAACAGAGGGAGTAGCTAGCTAGCACATTCTCGCACCGGTTTACACGGTCCATTGTAAACGTAACTAAGATGATCTCGGGCATATACATTAACCAAATCACCGTGGATTAACTACTACTCTACGTACGCCCTCTATTCTGTGAGGGACGGTACTTCTTTGCGGTTCATTCTACCTACGTACCGTACGGATAAAAACACCAGTACTCTGTGCACGTCACCCATTCTCGTTTTTCCTTTCATCTGATGTTCCGTGTTGATAATGGCCCTAGGGCAGGGTGAGATTAGGAGGAAATGCCAATGTCAAAGGATCCGAGTCCAGTCTGAACGTATCGCCTAGATCGTACGGATCCACAGGCCTTCACCTTGATGCCCCGCTTGGATCGATCATCAACTTACGCGTTCTTTCATGTCTAGGGCATCGAAGAGATATAATTAATCTGTCTGTGTCAGGCGATGGAAATCTCTCTTGCTAATCAACTAGGCCCTCTCTTCCATACTACTTGATCTGCATCAACAAAATAACCGACTGGTGTACATGCTGTCTGCGGCTAGCTAGATCGACATACACAGTCAACGGTATACTGACACTCTGGTTATAGAAAACTTCTCATCGAATAACCCACTGAATACACAACCAGGAACGCTCGATCGCCGTAAGATATCGCACCCATACACGGGCCCCAGCACTATATATATCTACCCACCCATCTCTGCTCAGCACCCAACTCGTCTCACTCCACCGAGCTCACTCACAATGGCTACTAGTACCAAGCTTGTAGCTCTTGGCTTTGTTGTCCTTGTGAGCATTGGGTTTGCCGATGCTGCAAGGATGCTCGCTAGCACCTCCAGTGCTTCGGGTGGTGGAGGTGGCGGGGGAGGTGGAGGCGGTGGCGGTGGGTCTGGTGGGAGTGGATGGGGTGGAGGGTCTGGATCAGGTGGAGGCTCAGGATATAGTGAAAGCGGAGGGGATTGGGGTAACAAGTGGAACTTCGCCAGGGGAGCTGGTGGAGGAGGAGGAGCTGGGGGTGGCGGAGGATCAAATGGTGGATACGGGTCTGGCTCTGGATCCGGATCCGGCACCGGCAGCGGTGCGAGTGGCTCCGCATCAGCTCCTAGTGGCAATGGATATGCCAATGCTGATGGTAAGGGTGGGGGTGGGGGTGAAGGTGGCGGTGCAGATGGGTCTACCGGATCCGGAGCTGGCTTTGGCCTTGGCAAGGGATATGGTGAGAGTGGCATATCAAAGGCACCCGCTCCTGCTGGTGGTGGTGATGGTACCAGCTACTCTGATGCTGGTGGTAGTGGTAACGGTGGTGGTGGCGGTAACAATGGAAATGGTGGTGGTGCCGGTGCTGGTGCAGGACAGGCTGGCAACGATGATACTTCTGGGGGCTTTGCGAATGGAGGAGGAAGCGGCAACGGTGGTGGCACAGCTGGAGGCGGCGCCGAAGGTCCAAGCGTTGGAGTCGGGTCTGGCACTGGGTCTGGCGCGGGACAAACCGGTAGTACTGGTTCAAATGGCACAGGTTATGCCACCGGAATGGGTGGCGGCATGGGTGGTGGCAATGGTGGTAGCATTAATGGAGGAAGCGGTAGTGGTGGAGGCAGTGGATCCGGATCTGGAGGTGGCGGGTACAACTAAATTACTCTTTGTTGAGCAAGCTATAACGGGAACTCAACATATATTTATTTTTTCATCATTTTATTAGTATTTTGCGTCGAAGGAGACGTGGCATGCACGAAAGGGATGATCCTGGGCGTCACTAGAGAAATAAATAGCACTTCCTAGATTAGCCTTTAGCTCCTACTGCCGTCGAGACTGGCTGTGCCAATAGACATAATAGTAATGTGATGGAGTACCTCCTTTGTAGCAATTTCTATCTGAATGGCCAAATCACCTTATCCCTTTGTTTTGTTTCCAATGTCTTTTTACACATTTTACATGTTCAGGTGTGTTTCTTGGTAAAAAAAAAGGTATGTATATCTTGTCCATACCACAAGAGTATGCAACTGCAGTTTTTAGAGCTATGCAATCTTCGACCTTGCTTTTTATTTAAAATATCCCCTCAGCGTTAAATTGGCAGGATTATTTCAAAATACATATTAAAAAAAAATATTTCCAATCTTAGCCATCAAGATATAAGGTCGAGCAAATTGTGTGTAGGAGACATGCAACTCAGTTGCATATGTGTGTTACATGCAATTTTAAACGGGTTGTGACGCATGCAGTCGCCCCCGTCGCTTATCTCTGAAGACCAATTGGATGACACACCTCCAGTCGCTTCCGATTAATCAATGAAATGTGGCTCTAGAGCCGTCTTTTTGTCAAAATAATGTCAAAGGATGGATGTGCAACTGACCCATGTTTCTTTAGACGAACTAGTACCCACAAAAGACGTTCTACTTTTGGGAAGAAATAAAAAAAAATGCAACTACATTTACCTACGAAACTATTTTCGCAAAAAAAAATATCTATGAAACATTACTAGGGTTGTTGATTCTTGAGTATGCCACAATGACAGATCTACATTAAATCGAAATTAAAATTAGAAAAATGACAGATCTACACCATACATACAAGCAAGTGTCAAGTGTCATGTGACACCCACCCAAGAAAGAAAACCACAAAACCACAAAACAACCTGATGAGGGTCTGTGCACCCGGAGGGAGAGAGACTGAGAGACTGCTATGAAAACTTATTTCGCAAGCAAGTGTTTCACAGAAAATCAAGATTTTGGCGTGGAAAGTGGTGGTGGCAGCGCTACCGACGAAATAAATGAAGTGCATCACCATATACCCACACCAACTATATGCCCTATATGCGGAAGGGAAGAGGAGGGCTCACATCATGTCCTTTTTGCATGCATGCATGCATGCCGCTGATCTTTGGTGTGGCCTGTACCACGAAAGGAACTAGTGATTTATTCCGGGAAGGACTAGCTGCTACTGCTTCTTGCAAATTATTCCGACAGTGCATATTTTGATTATCATGATGATTTGGAGAATTTGGCAAGTCTGTTGCGACATTACTCATGGGAAGGAGGCCACGCCAGTTGCGGAATCGTCTGACTTCCTTATTAGTTACATGAATTCGGTGCAATCAGCCAAAAAGTACTCTACAGAAGAGATGCTAAAAGGTAAAATGGTGGTCTTGGACTATGGAGAGGGTCCTAAGCTGAGTCCGCTGGCCCGAGTTCTTCCATGGCCTGCACCCACTAGTGGTGTAACGGCACTCTGACGGCCAGGATGATTCTACAAAGGCATGATGGCTCGGTTATTTTTCCGGCATACCACTACTTATTTAACTACAATGATGCTCTTGAGGCGGAAATCCACACTTTGATGATCCGTATGGCTCTTGCTCGACAACATACGGAGCTTCCGGTCTTGGTGCAGTCTGACTCATCGACTGCTTTGTCTTGCCCATCTGGTTCTAGATTAGATCATTCGGCCTTTGGTAAGCTGAGATTGAGTCTTTAATGATCGATAGAGTGTTCATTCCACAGAAATTACATAGATCTCGGAATAGTGCTACGGATTGCCTCACATGGTATATTCGCTTTGAGTGAGCCACGGCTGTGTGGCTCGGTTGAGGTCCCCATGAGGAACTCTTATCGAAGAATTGTAGCTCTACCCCAATGGAATAAACTACTATTGATCTAAAAAACCGGCAACTTCTTGTCACCAAGGTCGTTTATGTCGAGAGCTCCTATTGGACGCCCACGTGCAATAGTCGAGCTTTCGTTAAAAGGGCATGCAACCAGGCCAACCCAATTCACGGGCATCGAGTGAATGCGGGAATGTCATGAAAAATGACAAATCTATGAAACATTTTTTTTTAAATACAATGTTTAAAAGTCATGAACAAATTTCAAAATTTGGATATTAAAAAAATGTGAACAATTTATGGAAAAGTGAAAAAATGAAAACATGAGCAATTGTTTTTAAAAAAATGTGAATACTTTTTTAAATTGTGGACAAATTTGGAATTCTTAACAATGTTTTTGAACTATGATTTTTTTTAGAAAAATGAATGTAAAATACACACCGAACATTTTCTAAGTACAAGGTGAACATTATTTTGTACACACTGAACATTTTTTTAAATATACGGTGAATTGTTTTTCAAATGCACTCTGGAAAAATTTATACATGATGAACATTTTCTTATACACAGTACACATATTTCCAATGTACAGTGAACATTTTTCTTCAATATGGTGAACCTTTTCTGAAACATGGACGGTTCCTGAAAACTTGATTTTTAAAAATTTTCAAATATTTTTAAAATTTGGATTTTGAACTTTTTTGTAATGTGAATGTTTTTTGGAAAACATGAACAATGTTTGAAATCGTGAACGAAATTTGGATTTTTGAACATTATATGAAAGTAACAATTTTTAAATTCTAACCATATTTAAAAAATGAATTTACGAAAAAACAAAAAAGGAAACAAAAAAGGAAAAGGGAAAAGAAGGCTGCAAATAGGATTCTTCATTTTTGTCTATGCATGAAAAAAGAAACAAAGCCCAAAAGACAGTGGCCTAGAACTTAAAAACACAGAAGAACAGAAAATAGCCCAAGGCAGGAAAAGACAAGGCAAACAAACAGGCTAGGCAAAAAAAACGAACGGGTTGCACAGATCTTAGGAGCGACATCAGACAGTTTAGAAGTTTAGGGAGGAGATCATGTGGATGCAGCGGTTGAGGGCCACCTAGCTGAAGGAAGAATTTTGAATCACAAAGTATTTCCACCGCAAGGTCACATGGAGGAAAAGGAAGAAAATCTATTACACGATTGATGGATGATAGTGGTATGTGGGAACAGAAGGAAATACAACATCTTGCTACATGTTTTTTCAAGATTTTGTACCGGAAAGATGACGAAATGGTGCCTCATGTGTTAGTTGTGCTTATGGCCGAGAAAGTGAATGAGGATATGAGTGTACTATTCACATAACCTTTCACCGCTAAAAAGGTGAGTGATTCTCTTTTTCAAACCCGTCCCCTTAAAGCTCCTAGTCTGGATGGATTCCCATCTTGATTCTTTTAGAAGAATTGGGAGGTTCTCAAAGAGGATATGGTGAGGGTAGTGTTGATTTTTTTAAGTCGGAGTAATGTCAGAAGGAATCAATGACATGGTCATTGTTTTCATACCCCAAAGGTAAAACCCTTGATCGTCTATCCTTGCTATGTGATCTACAAGGTTGTGTAAAAATGCCTTGTCACCGACTTCGACCTTTACTTGATGAGATCATCTCGGAGACTCAAAATTCATTCATCCCAGGAAGGATGATAACGAACAATGCCATCATTCTTTCGAATGTTTCCATAAAATTTAACATAGCAGAAACAACCATGACATTCATAGTGCTTAGAAACTAGATCTTGCCAAGGCTTATGACATGGTAGATTGGAGATTCCTGAGGGGCGTTACCCACGAGCTCCACTATATATGCACTACTTGTAGGCGTTACCTATTGTAATAATCTCAAGAAGTAACAACTATCTATCATGCACTTCAGGCCCTGCTAATCAATGAACATGTACTCCCACTGTCCCATAATATATGATGTTATTACATCCAGTATTAATTAACGTCTTATATTATGAGACGAAGGAAGTAGTAATTAGGCAGTCAACTACTCATGTTCATGGTTCTGGTGGTTGCAGGATGAAATAGTACGTACCATGTGGCACACGTGGTAAGCAACTCAAACTTGACAAAAAATAGTCATTCACGGTTGACGTTATAATAGAAAAGGAAGCGCTTGTGATGGTTGCTTTATATATAAAGTGGGGTAACGACCCTTTTGGGTATGAAAGAAATGGCTCATGCTTAGAAGGATGCGCGGTGGTTAGCAGAGAGAGGGGTGAGAAAATAAAACAAACATCATGTCGTTAATTATTTTGTCCATGGACAAGACGCACGCGAAGGAGAGGGTTTGACGGTTCGGATGGCTCTCTCACCTCCCCCCC
>NC_041380.1:263503311-263591136 GCF_002162155.2 Triticum dicoccoides
CTGGGTTGGCTCAGCATTGTGGGCCTCCTACTGGGCCTGTTCTCCAGCCCACTTCGCTTAAGCCCGCTGACGCTCGATTGTGGGGCTATATCTGGATCAGAAAGGGTTCCCTCGACCCCAATCTAGGGTTTCCGGCTTCCTACTCTGACATTCGCCGCTACCCTTCCCGCATGTGTTTCCTCGTGAGTTCCAAACCACCATCTCCCCTCATGCTCTCCTTCGCCACTGCCCTATCCATGGACAAATCTTGGGCTTCCTCCTCGGAGGCCATGTCTGGCAGTAAGCAGGGTCACGAGGGTTCTTTTGATATAGAGCACTCTCTAGATCTGGAATATGAGGCTGCACTTTGAGGGAAGTTGGAGGCAGAGCGCGTCGCGCGTGAGCAGGTGAAGCGCGACCGCACGGAGTGGGTGGCTAGGCCGGAGTGGCTCCAGCACAACGAGCGGGTGCGCATGAAGGCCGCGGTGGACCCTTGGAAAGCGGCGGCCGCTGGTGCAGCAGTTGCTTCGCAGGGCCCTCGACCTGATCTTCCTCATGGCCCAGGCGGCCAGGCGCGGGCCGGGCGCGTGGGGGGCTCTGGATCTGGTCCCGTGGCTCGTGCTGGGTCTGGTCGGGGTGTGGGTGGTGGCCGGCTCCAGCAGGGGGTGGATACAGCTCGGCTTCCTTCCCATCCAAGGCGCGTCATCTCTCTCTTCAGGACTTGGGCTTGTCCTCGGCCATGGTGGGTGATGGCATCCTCCCCCCTGCCCTCTCGTAGGGTTACATTCTTCCCTCCCGGGGTGTGGGTCCGGCCTCCGGTGGTGGTGCTTCTTCCGGGTCTGCTACCCTTACCTGCTTTTCTTGCCCCAAATATGGCCATTTCCAATCTGCTACAAATTTCCCCATTTTTGTTTGATCTGTCGTACGAAGGGCCACCTTACTGTTGAATGTGTTGATGATGCAAGTTCCCTTCCTTCAAGCAATTTGGTCTTGGTTTGCCTGGGTGTTCTTTCTTTAATTTGGATGGTGATATTGGTATGCCGATAATTGCTCCAATCTCCTCAAATGCTGTTGTGATTTCGTTCATCTCCTCTCCTATCTCGATTCAAGCGATCTCTGATGAGCTGAAAGAGTGGGGTCTCGAAGGATGGGATTGGCAGATAAATCAGGACTCTGACTCAGAGTTTGCAGTGACATTCCCCACAAAGGAAAGTTTGAAAATGATGGCTTCTTTTTCTAGTTTCACGCTCCCTCTCAACCAGGCTATGGTATCGGTCAAAGCTGCCACTGATGGGGCCAAACCTGTGGCTTCTCTGTCCGAAGTGTGGGTCCCTTGATACGTCTCCAACGTATCTATAATTTTTTTATTGTTCCATGCTATTATATTATCCATCTTGGATGTTTTTATGCATTATTATGCTATTTTATATCATTTTTTGGGACTAACCTAATAACCTAGTGCCCAGTGCTAGTTGCTAATTTTCCTTGTATTTGTCTTCTACAAAAAAATTAATACCAAAAGGAGTCCAAACGGAACAAAAAATTTCAACAATTTTTCTTGGACCAGAAGACACCTAGGAAGCTTCGGGAGGAGGCCAGAAGAGCCACGGATGGGCCACAAGCTCATCAGGCGTGACCTAGGGGGGCGCCCCCCGAGCTTGTGGGCCCACCGTGGCACCTCTAACCCTAACCTCAGCTCTATAAATACCTAAATATTCCCCGTATACCAAAGGGCACACCAAAAAATACTTTACCGCCACCGCAAGTTTTTGTCCTCGTGAGATCCCATCTGGAGACTTGTTCCGGTACTCCGCCGGAGCGGGATTCGATCGCGGAGGGCCTCTACATCAACTTTGTCGCCCTTCCGATGATGTGTGAGTAGTTTACCACAGACCTACGGGTCCATAGGTAGTAGCTAGATGGCTTCTTCTCTCTCTTTGATCTTCAATACAATGTTCTTCTCGATGTTCTTAGAGATCTATTCGATATAATCTTCTTTTGCGGTGCATTTGTTCAGATCCGATGAATTGTGGATTTATGATCAGATTATGTATGAATATTATTTGAGTCTTCTTTGAACTCTTTTATGCATGATTAAGATAGCTTTGTATTTCTCTCCAATCTATTGATTTGGTTTGGCCAACTAGATTGGATTTTCTTGCAATGGGAGAGGTGCTTTGTAATGGGCTCAATCTTGCGGTGTCCTCACCCAGTGACAGAAATAGTAGCGAGGCACATATTTGCATTGTTGCCATTAAGGATAAAAAGGTGGGGTTTATTCATATTGATTGGATCTATCCATCTACATCATGTCATCTTGCTTAAGGCGTTATTCCGTTCTTGTTAACTTAATACACTAGATGCATGCTGGATAGCGGTCGATGTGTGGAGTAATACTAGTGGATGTAAGCAGGAATCGGTCTACTTGTCACGGACGTGATGCCTATATTCATGATCATTCCCTTAGATACTGTCATAACTTTGTGCTTTTCTATCAATTGCTCAAAAGTAATTTGTTTACCCACCGTATGTGTTCCTTCAAGAGAGAAGCCTCTAGTGAAAACTATGGCCCCGGGTCTATTCTTATCATATTATTTTCAAATCTATAAAATCAAAAACACAAAAATACATTGTTTCAATTTATTTACCTTTACTTTATTTTGCACTTTTATTTATCTTTTATACCTATCTCTATCAGATCTCATCCTTGCAAGTAACCGTGAAGGGATTGACAACCCCTTTATCGCGTTGGGTGCAAGATTTGTTTGTTTGTGTAGGTGCTATCATTGGAGACTTGTGTCTTCCTCCTACTAGATGGATACCTTGGTTCTTAACTGAGGGAAATACTTACCTCTACTTTGCTGCATCACCCTTTCCTCTTCGAGGGAAAAACCAACACAAGCTCAAGAAGTAACAGGAAGAATTTTTGGCGCCGTTGTCGGGGTGGATCTACATCAAGCCTACCAAGTACCTTTCATAAACTCTCATCTCTTACATTTACATTTTTTGCCATTGCCTCTCGTTTTCCTCTCCGCCACTTCTAAAATGTTTTCAGAAAACACAAAAATATTTTCCTGTTTATTTGACTTCTCTCCGTTCGCCTTTTTGTTTGCCTTTATGTCTTACTTTGTTTTTTTGGTATAATTGTATTTTTATCGAAAACCAGAAAGGAAAAAGTTTATGGATCCTCATACACTTGCTAATCTTTTTAAAAGATCCAATTATGATGAACCAATTGCTAGTGAGTTGAGTGCACTAGATAATCTTTATGAAGTTTTGCTTGAAATTTGTGATTCTGAAAATTGTAATGAAGTGTTAAAAGAACAAACTTATAAAGTGATTCACGATAGCTCTTTGAATGAAAACCTTGATTGCGATGGTCTTATTATAAATTCTATTAATGTCAATTGTGCTAATAATATGCAAAACCCCAAGCTTGGGGATGCTAATTTTGATATGTCTACTACTTATTGCAATGATCATGATTGGGGTGATTCTTATTATGATCTTAAAAATTTATTTAAGCCTCATGATGAATATGTTTTTGATAATATTGAAAGTGGGTTTGGAAGAGTGTCAAATTTAGCTAAAAATAAACCCACATATTTGGAGAGTGTTTAATCTTATGAATTTTCTGATAAAAGTCGGTTTGAAGAGGTCATGACTTTAGTTGATGTTAATCCCACTATCTTGGAAGATTATAAAACTTTTATGCATGTGGACCATGAAGAGAAAATTTTATATGATAGCTATATTGTTGAATTTGATTATGATCCTACATGTAATTATTATGAGAGAGGCAGATATGGTTGTAGAAATTTTCATGATACTAAATTACCTCTCGTTATGTTGAGATTGATATTGTTTCTTTCTTCTTCCTTGCATATGCTAGTTTTTGCTTGTCTTGATAAATCTTTTTCCTATAAAATGCCTATTCATAGGAAGTATGTTAGACTTAAACTTGTTTTTCACATGCTATATGATGCTCTCTTTGTGCTTTCATTTATTGTCTGTCATGTGAGCATCATTAAAATTATCAACACCTAGATAAAAGGCTTTAAAGAAAAGCGCTTGTTGTGAGACAACCCAATATTTTTCTTTTTTGTTTTCATGTGTTTATGCAATTATACTTCTGCTATGATTGTGTTTAGTATTTTAATTAGTGTTTGTGCCAAGTAAGACCTTTGGGATGATTTGGGTGATAGTTGATTTGATTTTGCTAAAAACAGAAACGTTTGCGTCCAGTAGCAGAATTGCTAAAATTCACCGGAGTGTGATAAAGTCCTAATTTTTTTAAACAAGATTTATTTAAAAATTGCCTACGTTGTCCTAATGTTTCAGAATTTTTAGAGTTACAGAAGTTTGTCTAAAGTCCAGATTGCTACAGACTGTTCTATTTTTGACAGATTCTGTTTTCATTGTATTGTTTGCATATTTTGATGAATCTATGGGTTGTATCAGGGGGTATGAACCATGGAGAAGTTTGAATACAGTAGATATAATATAAATATAAAATTTGGAATGAGTTTACAATAGTACCTAAAGGTGGTGGTTTGCTTTATTATACTAACAGATCTCACGAGTTTTCTGTTGAGTTTTGTGTTGTGAAGTTTTCAAGTTTTGGGTGAAGTTTCAATGGAGTATGGAATAAGGAGTGGCAAGAACCTAAGCTTGGGGATGCCCAAGGCACCCCAATGTAATATTTAAGGACAACCAAGCATATAAGCTTGGGGATGCCCCAGATGGGCCACCAGCTCACCAGGCGCGCCCTAGGGGGGCGCCCTTCGAGCTTGTGGGCCCATTGTAGCACCTCTAACCCTAATCTCAGCTCTATAATTGTCCAAATATTCCCCGTATACCAAAGGGAACACCAAAATATACTTTTCCACCGCCGCAAGTTTCTGTCCTCGTGAGATCCCATCTAGAGACCTGCTTCGGTACTCCGCCAGAGGGGGATTCGATCACGGAGGGCCTGTACATCAACCTTGCTGCCCTTCTGATAATGTGTGAGTAGTTTACCACAGATCTACGGGTCCATAGCTAGTAGCTAGATGGCTTCTTCTCCCTCTTTGCTCTTCATTACAATGTTCTCCTCGGTATTCTTGGAGATCTATTCGATGTAATCTTTTTTTGCGGTGCATCTATTGAGATTCGACGAATTGTTGATTTATGATTAGATTATCTATGAATATCATTTGAGTCTTCTCTGAACTCTTTTATGCATGATTAAGATAGCTTTGTATTTCTCTCCGATCTGTTGATTTGGTTTGACCAACTAGATTGATTTTTCTTGCAATGGGAGAGGTGCTTTGTAATGGGTTCAATCTTGCGTTGTCCTCACTCCGTGAAAGAAAGGGTAGCGAGGCACGTATATGTATTGTTGCCATTAAGGATAAAAAGGTGGGGTTTATTCATATTGATTGGATCTATATCTCTACATCATGTCAACTTGCTTAAGGCTTTACTCCATTCTTGTTAACTTAATACACTATATGCATGCTAGATAGCGGTCAATGTGTGGAGTAATAGTAGTAGATGCAGGCAGGAGTCGGTCCACTTGTCACGGACATGATGCCTATATTCATGATCATTGCCTTAGATATCATCATAACTTTGCACTTTTCTATCAATTGCTCAAATGTAATTGGTTTACACATCGTATATGTTCTTTCAAGAGAGAAGCTTCTAGTGAAAACTATGCCCCCCGGGTCTATTCTTATCATATTATTTTCAGATCTATAAAATGAGAAACCCAATATTACCTTGCTGCAATTTATTTACCTTTACTTTATTTTGCACTTTTATTTATCTTTTATACCTATCTCTATCAGATATCATCCTTACAAGTAACCGTGAAGGGATTGGCAACCCCTTTATCATGTTGGGTGCAAGTATTTGTTTGTTTGTATAGGTGCTATCATTGGAGACTTGTGTGTTTCCTCCTACTGGATTGATACCTTCATTGTTAACTGAGGGAAATACTTATCTCTACTTTGCTGCATCACCCTTTCCTCTTCAAGGGAAAACCAACGCAAGCTCAAGAAGTAGCATACTCTTGGACGATGTTCCTTCTGGTTTGCGTAACCCTCGCTTCATGTTGTCCTTTGGGGAGCTAACGGGCAAGCCCTCTATTGTTGATCCTGATTCCTTGGAGATGCCCGGACTTGTCCGCGTGAAAATCCGGTGTTTGGACCCCGCTCGTGTTCACGGTTCTTTTGATATCTTCCCGGTCAATGATGCTTAGAGGATCCGAGTTCGTTTGGAGGGACAGACGGCCCAACAGGCTCCCTTCCAGGCCCGATCCTTCTAATGGGGGAGGCAATATTGGTGCAGGAAGCAATGCCAACCCCTTTACCACCTCGGAATGGGAGGCCATGGGGTCGGAGTCTCGTGGCCTCTTTGACTTTGGGGCTCCGACTGCTGCAGATGGTGGTGCGACCAAGCAAGGGGATGATTTGCCTATCCGGAAGGACCCTATGGACATGGGTAGATCTACACCTTTCTCGGGGGTGTGCTCCAATATTCCTGCTTACCCTGCATCGCCCTCACTCTCTGACATTGTTGATGTGTCGCAGACGCAGCCTTCGCACCCTCCTAGTCCCAGCAGTAAGCCCAGGAAGAAGAAATATTCGGTTAGGAAATTCTCTCCCAAGAGTTGGGAGTCTCCTGGGTCTAAGAAGCAAGGATTGGGCATGTGTCGGTGCTTGGAGGAGGATATGAGTGTCGTTGCGGCTTCTCAGGCAGGTGGTGAGGTATCCTCCCCGGCCGCACGCTCCTCGGCTGCATCGTTGCCGTCTTCGGTTTCGACGACCAGGAAGGGCCTGCGCCATCAGAACACTGATGTTCCCATCTAGGAGCACGTGGAGCGTCGAGCTGCGGCTAAGGATCTCTGTCCTCCAGGTACTACCAACCTCTTCCCCTGTTCATTTGGTCCTTCCTTATGTGCCCGACTCCCATCTCCTTAATATTCTTTCCGATATTGGTGTTTCGGTAAATCGCAATGTCGGTTCCCCTACTTCTCTTCTTGCTTTGACCGCTTAAATGAGGAGGCCGCGGCAGCTATTGCCGAAGCTAAGGAGGTCGTAGCTAAGAATGTTGTAGCAGCGTAAGGTGACGTTGCTGGGCCGTCGGGGGAGGGTGGTGGCCTTCCCCCCACAACGAGCAAAAGGGAGAGATCTAATAGGGCTAAACCCTGTGTGGCCCTGTGCAAGTCGAGCCTCCGTATCAAAAAATCTCTTTCAGATGAGAGCTATATTTTGGAATATCCGTGGTTTTGGCGCTAGGGGGCGCCAAGACCAAATTCATGACATGGTTCGTGATGTTAATGCTGACTTGGTCTATTTAATTGAAACCTTAAAACTTCCTTTTCTATCCGTGAGTTTTCTTCGATCGTTGGTGCTGACCGCTTTGGCTGGCGTTGCCTTCCGGCATCTGGGCATTCGGGTGGCATTCTTATTGATGCAAGGGTGGATGTTTTTGATTTTGTTGCTTTTGATCATGGGATTTTTTGGGCTAGCATGGTGGTTTATCACAAGAGCCTCAATGTTATTTGGGAGATCATGGTGGTGTATGGCCCGACTGATCATTCGCTTTCCTTACTTTTCCTAGATGAGCTTACTACTAAGATTTATTCTTGTAACATTCATTTGGTCATTGGTGGTCACTTTAATGTTCTCAGGTTCCCTACTGAGAAGAGCATTTAGAACTTCTCATGGCCTTTGGATAATGTGTTTAATGATTTCATTGCGGATTGTGCTCTTCATGAATTAACTAGAACTGGTTCTCTCTTTACCTGGTCTAATCATCAGGCCAACCCAATCCGTTCAGTGATGGATCATGTTTTAGTTACCTCACCTTGGGATCTGCTTTTCCCTCGTGCGTCCCTATCAGTGCTGCCTCACGTTGGATCAGAAGACTCTCCTCTCATACTGGATTTGGGCATGAATTCTACGGCTTCTGTTGGTCAAGATAGCTGACTCTATCTCTAACTTTTGCCCCATTGATCCGATTACCAACTTTGCTAAATTCCCTGCTAAAGGGCTTATCATCAGCCATACTTCGTCGACCTTTATTAAAGGGAGACATATTATGGAGGGTGTCCTCTGCTTGCACGAAATTGTTCATGATCTTAGAGTGCGAGGCTCTCGAGCTATCATTCTAAAACTTTATTTTGAAAAGGCCTATGATTCAGTTAGTTGGGATTTTCTTCGTCAAGTTTTGTATGCCAAGGGGTTTGAGGCTGGTTTCATGCACAGACTGATGCAGCTTGTGTCTGGGAGGCACACAGCTGTGGCAGTTAATAGCTCGATCAACAAATACTTTGTCAATGGCAGGGGCCTGCGGCAAGGTGACCCCATATCTCCTATCCTTTTTAATTTTGTGGTTGATGCTCTGTTTTGTTTGTTGGATCGGGCGACCTCGGCTGGGCATATCACTTTGTTGGCAAACGTAGCATGAAATTTCAAAAAAATTCCTACGCTCACGCAAGATCTTTCTAGGAGATGCATAGCAATGAGAGGGGGAGAGTGTGTCCACGTACCCTCATAGACCGAAAGTGGAAGAGTTTGACAACGCGGTTGATGTAGTCGAACTTCTTCGCGTTCTAACCGATCAAGCACCGAACGCATGGCACCTCCGAGTTCTGCACACGTTTAGCTCGATGACGTCCCTCAAACTCTTGATCTAGCAAAGTGTTGAGGGAGAGTTTCGTCAGCATGACAGTGCGGTGACGGTGATGGTGAAGTGATCCGCATAGGGCTTCGCCTAAGCACTACGACACTATGACCGGAGGCGTAAACTGTGGAGGGGGGCGCCACACACGGCTAGGAATTAATGTTGTGTGTTCTAGCGGTGTCCCCCACATATATAGGTGGGAGAGGGAGAGGGGCTGCAAGGGGCGCCCCAAGTAGGAGTAATCCTACTTGGGTGCATCCTCCAAGTCGGCCTCCCCCTTCCATATCAATCGGAGGGGGAAGGAAAGAGAGGGGGGAGGGGGAGGAAAGGGGGAGGCCAAATCCTCCCCTTTCCTTCTCCCTTCCTTCCTTTACATTTCCTCCTATTCGGCCTACAGGGGCACACCAGGCCCTTTTGTAGCTGGTCAGTCCCTCTCTTGGCCCATTAGGCCTATATAGGTTGTCGGGGGTTGCGCGGAACCCCTTCCGGTGACCCGATACGTACCCGGTACCCCCGGAACACTTCCGGTGTCCAAATAATATCGTCCTATATATGAATCTTTACCTCTTGACCATTTCGAGACTCCTTGTCATGTCCTTGATCTCATCCGGGACTTCGGACAACATTCGTTCACCAAATCACATAATTAATATAATACAAAATCGTCATCGAACGTTAAATATGCGGACCCTACGGGTTCGAGAACTATGTAGACATGACCGAGACACCTCTCTGGTCAATAACCAATAGCAGAACCTAGATGCTCATATTGGTTTCCCACATATTCTATGAAGATCTTTATTGGTCGTACCGTAATGACAACATACGTTATTCCCTTTGTCATCGGTATGTTACTTGCCCGAGATTCGATCGTCGGTATCTTCATACCTAGTTCAATCTCGTTACCGGCAAATCTCTTTACTCGTTCTGTAATGCATCATCCCACAACTAACTGATTAGTCACATTGCTTGCAAGGCTTACTATGATGTGCATTACCGAGAGGGCCCAGAGATACCTCTCTGATACTCAGAGTGACAAATCCTAATCTCGATCTATGCCAACCCAACAAACACCTTTGGATATACTGGTAGAGCATATTTATAGTCACCCAGTTACATTGTGACATTTGATAGCACACAAGGTATTTCTCTCGTATCCGGGAGTTGCATAATATCATAGTCGAAGGAATATGTATTTGACATGAAGAAAGCAATAGCAATAAAACTGAACGATCAACATCCTAAGCTAACAGATGGGTCTTCTCCATCACATCATTCTCCTAATGATGTGATCCTGTTCATCAAATGACCACACATGTCTATAGTTAGGAAACTTAACCATCTTTGATTAACGAGCTAGTCTAGTAGAGGCTTACTAGGGACACTATGTTTTGTCTATGTATCCACACATGTATCAAGTTTCCGGTTAATGCAATTCTAGCATGAATAATAAACATTTAACATGATATAAGGAAATATAAATAACAACTTTATTATTGCCTCTAGGGCATATTTCCTTCAGTCTTCCACTTGTACTAGAGTCAATAATCTAGATTACATTGTAATGATTCTAACACCCATGGAGTCTTGGTGTTGATCATGTTTTGCTCGTGGAAGAGGCTTAGTCAAGGGTCTGCCACATTCAGATCTGTATGTATTTTGCAAATCTCTATGTCTCCCTCCTTGACTTGCTCATGGATGGAGTTGAAGCGTCTCTTGATGTGTTTGGTTCTCTTGTGAAATCTGGATTCCTTTGCCAAGGCAATTGCTCAGTGTTGTCACAAAATATTTTCATTGGACCCTATGCACTAGGTATTACACCTAGATCAGATATGAACTCCTTCATCCGGACTCCTTCATTCGCTGCTTCCGAAGCAACTATGTACTCCGCTTCACACGTAGATCTCGCCATGACACTTTACTTGGAAATGCACCAACTGAGAGCCCCACCATTCAATATAAATACATATCTGGTTTGTGACTTAGAGTCATCCGGATCAGCGTCAAAGCTAGCATCGACGTAACCATTTACGACGAGCTCTTTGTCACCTCCGTAAACGAGAAACATATCCTTAGTCCTTTTCACGTACTTCAGGATGTTCCTGACCGCTGTCCACTGATCCACTCCTGGATTAATTTGGTACCTCCCTGCAAGACTTATAGCAAGGCACACATCAGGTCTGGTACACAACATAGCATCATGATAAATCCTATGGCTGAGGCATAGGGAATGACTTTCATTTTCTCTCTATCTTTTGCAATGGTCGAGCATTGAGACTGACTCAACTTCACACCTTGTAACACAGGCAAGAACCCTTTCTTTGACTGTTCCATTTTGAACTTCTTCAAAACTTTATCAAGGTATGTGCTTTGTGAAAGTCCAATTAATCGTCTTGATTTATCTCTATAGATCTTGATGCCCAATATATAAGCAGCTTCACCAAGGTCTTTCATTGAAAAACTCTTATTCAAGTATCATTTTATGCTATCTAGAAATTCTATATCATTTCCAGTCAACAATATGTCATCCACATATAATATTAGAAATGCTACAGAGCTACCACTCATCAGACCGCATATATCGGTATATATTATTTCCAGTAAGTCAATGGCTCGCTTCATTGTTCCGGAGAACGGAGTCTTAGTCATCTTGCCCATGAGGCATGGTTCGCAAGCATCAAATTATTCATAATCAAGTGATTCCAAAAGTCCATCCTCATGGAGTTTCTTTATGCGCTTTACACCAATATGACCTAAACGGCAGTGCCACAAATATGTTGCACTATCATTATCAACTTTGCATATTTTGGCATCAATATTATGAATATGTGTATCACCACGATCGAGATTCAACAAAAATAGACCACTCTTCAAGGGTGCATGACCATAAAAGATATTACTCCTATAAATAGAACAATCATTATTCTCTGATTTAAATGAATAACTGTCTCGCATCAAACAAGATCCAGATATATGTTCATGCTCAACACTGGCACCAAATAACAATTATTCAGGTCTAAAACTAATCTCGAAGGTAGATGTAGAGTTAGCATGCCGACGGCGATCACATCGACCTTCGAACCATTCCCGACGCGCATCGTCACCTCGTCCTTAGCCAATCTTTGTTTAATCCGTAGCCCCTGTTTCGAGTTGCAAATATGAGCAACAGAACCAGTATCAAATACCCAAGCGCTACTACGAGCATTAGTAAGGTACACATCAATAACATGTATATCAAATATACCTTTGTTCACTTTGTCATCCTTCTTATCCACCAAATACTTGGAGCAGAGGTTGGAAAAAGCGGTAGGCGTATGCGGGTAGTTGGCCTTAGCCTAGTGCCTAGGCAGTGCTTAAGCGCCCAAGGCGTGGCCTAGGCGGTAATATCATTTTTACAATCAGGATGTATTTGTGGTATTATATGTGTGTCAATATTAGTTCGGGTCACATTAATAATTTAACTACCAGCTACTGCCATTTGAATATGACATGTTCGACATATCAGTGCAATATGGGAAGATTTCTCGCTCGGGTAGACAATTTCTTGCTAGCCTTTCCTAGACATGCGCTTATGCCCTAGGCGAGGCGTTTGGCCATCGCCTAGCGCCTAAGCATGCCTAAGCGCCTCCTTGGCACTGCCTTTTCCAACAGACTTCCGCTTCAAGTGACCAGTCCCTTTGCAGTAGAAGCACTTAGTTTCGGGCTTGGGTCCAGACTTGGACTTCTTCCCGGAGTGCCAACTTGCTTGCAATTCTTATTGAAGTTCCCCTTATTTCCCTTGCCCTTTTTATTGAAACTAGTGGTCTTCTTAACCATCAACACTTGATGCTCTTTCTTGATTTCTACCTCTGCAGCTTTGAGCATAGTGAAGAGCTCGGGAATTGTCTTATCCATCCCTTGCATATTATAGTTCATCACAAAGCCTTTGTAGCTTGGTGGCAGTAATTGAAGAACTCTGTCAATAACACTATCATCCGGAATATGAACTCCCAGCTGAGTCAAGTGGTTATGATACCCAAACATTCTGAGTATGTGTTCACTGATAGAACTATTCTCCTCCATTTTGCAGCTATAGAACTTGTTGGAAACTTCATATCTCTCAACTCGGGCATTTGCTTGAAATATTAACTTCAATTCCTGGAACATCCCATATGGTCCATGACATTCAAAACGTCTTTCACGTCCCGATTCTAAGCCGCAGAGCATGGCACACTGAACTATAGAGTAGTCATCAGACCACATCTGCCAGACGTTCAAAGCGTCTACATTAGCGGGAGGGGGCTTGTCACCTAGCGGTGAATCAAGGACATAATTCTTTTGTGCAGCAATGATGATAATCCTCAAGTTACGTACCCAGTCCATGTAGTTGCTACCATCATCTTTCAACTTAGCTTTCTCTAGGAACACATTAAAATTCAAGGAAACGGTAGCACGGGCCATTGATCTACAACATAGATATGCAAAAACTATCAGGACTAAGTTCATGATAAATTAAGTTCAATTAATCATATTACTGAAGAACTCCCACTTAGATAGACATCCCTCGAGTCATCTAAATGAGCATGTCATCCATATCAACTAAACCATGTCCGATCATCACGTGAGATGGAGTAGTTTTCAATGGTGAACATCTCTATGTTGATCATATCTACTATATGATTCACGTTCGACCTTTCAGTCTCTAGTGTTCCGATGCCATGTCTATACATGCTAGGCTCGTCAAGTTTAATCCGAGTATTCTGCATGTGCAAAACTGTCTTTCACCCGTTGTATGTGAACGTAGAGCTTATCACACCCGATCATCATGTGGTGTCTCAGCAGGACCTGTCGCAACAGTGCATACTCAGGGAGAACATTTATGCCTTGAAATTTTAGAGAGGGATAATCTTATAATGCTACTACCGTACTAAGCAAAATAAGATGCATAAAATATAAACATCACATGCAATCAAAATATGTGACATGATATGGCCATCATCAGCTTGTGCCTTTGATCTCCATCTCCAAAGCACTGTCATGATCTCCATCGTCACCGGCTTGAGACCTTGATCTCCATCGTAGCGTTGTGGTCGTCTCGCCAACTATTGCTTCCACAACTATCTTTAATGCATAGTGATAAAGTAATGCAATTACATAACGTTTGCATTTCATACAATAAAGCAACGACAACCATAAGGCTCCTGGCAGTTGCCGATAACTTTTACAAAACATGATCATCTCATACAATAACGTATATCACATCATGTCTTGACCACATCACATCACAACATGCCCTGCAAAAACAAGTAAGACGTCCTCTACTTTGTTGTTGCAAGTTTTACGTGGCTGCTACGGGCTTCTAGTAAGAACCGTTCTTACCTATGCATCAAAACCACAATGGTGATTTATCAAGTTTGATGTTTTAACCTTCAACAAGGACCGGTCGCAGTCAAATTTGATTCAACTAAAGTTGAAGAAACCGACACCCGCCAGCCACATTTATGCAAAACTAGTTGCATGTCTGTTGGTGGAACCGGTCTCATGAACGTGGTCATGTAAGGTTGGTCCAGGCCGCTTCATCCAACAATACCTCTGAATCAAAATAAGACATTGGTGGTAAGCAGTCTGAAGATCACCGCCCACAACTCTTTGTGTTCTACTCGTGCATATCATCTACGCATAGACCTGCCTCTGATGCCAATGTTGGGAAACGTAGCATGCAATTTCAAAAAAATTCCTACGCTCACGCAAGATCTATCTAGGAGATGCATAGCAACGAGAGACGGAGAGTGTCTCGACATACCCTCATAGACCGAAAGCGGAAGCGTTTGACAATGCGGTTGATGTAGTTGAACTTCTTCTCGTTCTGACCGATCAAGCACCGAACGCATGGCACCTCCGAGTTCTGCACACGTTCAGCTTGATGACGTCCCTCAAACTCTTGCTCCAGCAAAGTGTTGAGGGAGAGTTCCATCAGCACGACAGAGCGGTGATGGTGATGGTGAAGTGATCCGCACAGAGCTTCGCCTAAGCACTACGACACTATGACCGGAGGCGTAAAGTGTGGAGGGGGTGCCGCACACGGCTAGGAATCAATGTCGTGTGTTCTAGCGGTGCCCCCCCCACATATATACATATATATATATATATATATATATATATATATATATATATATATATATATATATATATATATATATATATATATATATATATATATATATAGGTGGGAGAGGGAGCGGGGCTGCAAGGGGCGCCCAAAGTAGAAGTAATACTACTTGGGTGCCTCCTCCAAGTCGGCCTCCCCCCTTCCATATCCATCGGAGGGGGAAGTAAAGAGAGGGGGAGGGGAAGGAAAGGGGGAGGCCAAATCCTCCCCTTTCCTTCTCCCTTCCCTTCCTTTACTTTTCCTCCTATTCGGCTTATAGGGGGCACACCAGGCCCTTTTGGGACTGGTTAGTCCCTTAGTTGGCCCATTAGGCCCATATAGCTTGCCGGGGTTGCCCGGAACCCCTTCCGGTGACCCGATACGTACCCGGTACCCCCAGAACACTTCGGGTGTCCAAATACTATCATCCTATATATGGATCTTTACCTCTCGACCATTTCGAGACTCCTCTTCATGTCGGTGATCTCATCTGGGACTCCGAACAACATTCGGTCACCAAATCACATAACTTATATAATACAAAATCAACATCGAACGTGAAGCGTGCGGACCCTACGGTTTCGAGAACTATGTAGACATGACCGAGACACCTCTCCGGTGAATAACCAATAGAGGAACCTAGATGCTCATATTGGTTCACATATATTCTACGAAGATCTTTGTCGGTCATACTGTAGTGACAACATACATTATTCCCTTTGTCATCGGTATGTTACTTGCCCGAGATTCGATCGTCGGTATCTTCATACCTAGTTCAATCTCGTTACCGGCAAGTCTCTTTACTCATTCTGTAATGCATCATGATACGTCTCCAACCTATCTATAATTTATGAAGTATGCATGCTATTTTATTATCATTCCTGGATGTTTTACAATCAATTTATAGCAACTTTATATCATTTTTGGGACTAATTTATTGACCCGGTGCCTAGTGCCAGTTGCTGTTTTTTGCTTGTTTTTTACATCGCAGGAAATCAATATCAAATGGAGTCCAAATAGCGCAAAACTTTTTGTGGGATTTTTATGGACCAGAAAACATCCAGGGGGGCAGAGCAGCACCTAGGGGGTGCCCTGAGGGGGCACAACCCACCAGGGCATGCCTGGGTGCCCAGACGTGCCCACCTGGGTGGCCTCCCACACCCCCTCTTCACCCTATAAATTCTCGAATATTCCAAAAACACTTGGGGTTAACCTAGATCAGAAGTTCTGCCGCTGCAAGGCTCTGTAGCCACCAAAAACCAATATAGACCCCATTTTGGCACCCTGCCGGAGGGGGGAATCATCTCCGATGGCCATCTTCATCATCCTGGCAGCCACCACGATGAGGAGGGAGTAGTCCACCCTCGGGGCTAAGGATTTGTACCAGTAGCTATGTGTTTAGTCTCTCTCTCTCTCTCGTGTTCTTGAGATGTCACGATCTTGATGTATCGCGTGCTTTGTTAATATAGTCGAATCATATGGTGTTTTCCCCTCTATATCTTGTTGTGATGAATTGAGTTTTTCCCTTTGAGATTTCGCTGTTATCGGATTGAATACTTTTATGGATTTTAGAGCACTTGATATATGTCTTGCATAATACTCGTGGTGATAATGGGGTATCATATTGATTTACTTGATATATGTTTTGGCACTCAACTTGCAGATTCCCGCGGTGACATTGGGGTAATCTATGCATAGGGGTTGATGCACATTCTCGTCTTTTATTTCTTCGGTAGAAATCTTGGGGCACTCTTTGAGGTTCTTTGTGTTGGATTGAGTATTGTGAATCTGAAATTATTTGGTGTTATTTTACTACGAACTCTTGGATAGATCGATCGGAAAGAATAGCTTCGAGGTGGTTCCGTACCCTACAAATGATTTCTTCTTATGTTCTCCGCTAGATAGGAACTTTGGAGTGATTCTTCATTGCACGTGGAGGGATGGTTATATGTTCTGATTATATTAGCATTGCTGAGAGATTGCACTAGTGAAAGTACGGACCCTAGGCCTCATTTTCAAGCATTGCAATACCATTTTTGTGCCCATTTACTATTTGCTACCTTGCTGTTTTTTTATTTTCAGATTATAAAAATATATTTCTACCATCCATATTGCACTTTTATCACCATCTCTTCGCCGAACTAGTGCACCTAGACAAATTACCATTGTATTTGGTGTGTTGAGGACACAAGAGACTTTTTATTATTTGGTTACAGGGTTGTTTGAGAGAGACTATCTCCATCCTACGCCTCCCATGGATTGATAAACCTTAGGTCATCCACCTGAGGGAAAATTGCTACTATCCTACAAAACTCTGCGCTTGGAGGCCCAACACGTGTCTACAAGAATACAGTTGCATAGTAGGCATCAAGCTCTTTTCTGGCGCCGTTCCCGGGGAGGTTAGGTAAGCGGCACTCACACCCCATCAACAAAGCCCTTTTCTAGCGTCGTTGTCGGGGAGGTGAGTGCTTGAAGGTATATCTTTAGATATTGCAATTGAATCTTTAGTTTCTTGTTTTATCACTAGTTTGGTTTATAAAAGAAAACTACATAAAAATGGAATTGAGCTTGCATCATATTATTGATCATATTTATAATATCTTTCTTGAAAATGATGGTTCAGAAAATTGTGCTGAATTGATAGAAGAAGTCAATAAAATGTTTGGCACAAAACATTTGAATGATGAGCATGATTTCAGTGTTGTTAGTATTAATTCTTAGAATATCCATGATGCTAATGATATGCAAAGCCATAAGCTTGGGGATGCTATGTTTGATGAAGATGATATTTTTAGTCCCCCAAGATTTTATGTGCAAATTTGTTATAATGATTGCATGCCTCCTATTTATAATAATTATAATGATGAAAGTGGATTTGAAGAGGTCATGACTTTATTTAGTGATGAATCCACCATTTTGGATGAGGCTTCAATTAACGATGATAACAAAGTTGCTATCGATGATGATTATGGTGATGACATGTATGATTTAAAGAATAATGATAACCATGAAACTTGTCATCATGATTTTAATTTTCAATCACATGATAGTTATTTTGTTGACTTTGCTCCCACTACTATTCATGAGAATAAATTTGCTTATGAGGAGAGTAACAAAATTTCTATGCTTATGGATCATGCAAAGAATGTTTTATGTGATACCTATATTGTAGAATTCATTCATGATGCTACTGAAAATTATAATGGGAGAGGAACATGTGCTTCTACATATCTCAATAATATCAATTTTCCTCTCTATATGTTGAATCTCTTGAAGTTTTGCATGTTTTGCCTACCTATGATAGTTGATTCTTGTTCCTATAAATTGTTTGTGCACAAAATCCAAATACATAGGAAGTGGATTAGGCTTAAATGTGCTTTCCATGTGTTTCATGATGCTCTATCCATGTTTCAATTCTTATCTTTTATGTGAGCATCATTGAAATCATCATGCCTAGCTAAAAAGGCATTAAAGAAAATCGCTTGTTGGGAGACACCCCAACACTTTTACCTACTGTTTTGGTGTGTTCACATGATCAGGCTACTGTAGTAACTAATCATGTTTTATTGCTTTTGTTTCAATAAAGTGTCAAGTAAGTCCTTTGGGATCACGGTGATAGTTGATTTGATCTTGCTGAAAAACAGAAAGTTTTGCGCCCACGAAAACAATTCACATTTTTCACAGAAGCATGATAAAATGCTGATTATTTTTTAAGAAGATTAATAGACAAATTACCCAGGTTTTCCTATTTTTTCAGAATGTTTGGAGTAGCAGAAGTATTGTTGGAGTACAGATTACTACAGACTGGCAGATTCTGTTTTCAATGCATAGTTTGCTTGTTTTCTAGTTTCTATGGCTTATATTGCTCAGTATAAATTGTGGAAATTATATTCTACAGTAGGAATTGTGTGAGAAAAATTATGAATCTTGTCTTTTACAGTACCAAAAGTGAAATGGTTTGCTCTTTATCATACTAACCTATCTCACAAAGTTCCGTTAAGTTTTGTGTGATTGAAGTTTTCAAGTTTTGGGTGAGATGTCGATATGAGGAGAATAAAGAGTGACAAGACCCTAAGCTTTGGGATTCCCAAGGTACCCCAAGGTAATACTAAAGGAAGATCTAACCAACTAATCTTGGGGATGCCCCGGAAGGCATCCCCTCTTTTGTCTTCAACATTATCGGTAACCTCACTTGGAGCTATGTCTTCATTCGTCACATGATATGAGTTTTACTTGGAGCGTCACTTTATTTTGTTAGGACTTGATTTCTGTTATTTAGAATAATGTTTTGCATATTTTATTTCAATAAAAGTGGCAATGATAGCCTTTGCCATGCTTATTTTGCAAGTATACATGTTGCTGTTTGAAAACAGAAAGTTTACCGCTGTTGCAAAAATTCCCTAGAAAAGTCAGAGTGTCATAAAATGTTGAAACTTTTTGCAAAATGAGCTATGATAAATTTTCTACAGTGTGAAATTTTTTCATAACTTTTGGAGTTAGGGAAGTATTGATACTCTTGCATTCTTTACAGACTGTACTGTTTTGGCAGATTGCTGTTATGTTTGCATTGTTTGCATTGTTTGCTTGTTTAATGATTCTACTAGCAAAAGAGCCCGTGCGTTGCAACGGAAGAAAAAACACAACACACTGTCGGTGTTCTGGGAACGGGGGTCCCCAGACTTGCCTGCCTGCGGCCTACGGCGTGGTTCAAAGGGGGGCCCAGCACGGCCCATCTTCATCAACACAGACCCAAGACCCTCGCGAGGGGCCAAGCCTCGCGGGGCGGATGACACGGAGCTTCCTCAGGCACGGCCTCGTCAGGCAGGCTCGCGAGGAGGCAGAGAGATCAAGGCGGGGTACCTCACGAGGTGCCCGTGACGCAAGCCATGCCGACCAAGGGTGCCAGGCGGGCGCCAGGCAGGCGCCAGGCCGCGCAGTGTCCTCCTTTCCTCTTTGGTGCAAAGGGAGCAAGCGCAGGCGAGAGCATCAAGCAAAGGCACCCGTTTCGGTGCAACGAGACCAAGACCAGTCCAACGGCAGGGAGGAAGTCATTGTGGAGCCCAAGCCAGCGTCACCACCAGAGCCTTTGGCATGCGAGGACCAACTTTAGTCGGGATAAGTGTACCAAATGTTCCCCTTCAAAATGGCCAATTGTTGGCGCCCTTCCCACTCAATATTTGGGAAGAGGACTAGGGCCTTCGCCTATAAATAGGACTAGCCACCCCCAGGGTAGGGGAAATCGGAATCGGAAAGGGATCAAAATCAGAGAGAGAATCAAGAAGAGAGAGAGAGAGAGAGAGAGAGAGAGAGAAGGGTGACCAAACTCCTCCTAGCAGTTCATCCCCTCAGCCAAGAACAGACCCTCGCGAGGCTGTTCTTCCTTGTATTGCTCATCATCATCAGCCCAAGAGGCAATTCACCACACCACACACTGGAGTAGGGTATTACACCACAGCGGTGGCCCGAACCAGTATAAACCCTGTGTCTCTTGTGCTGTTCTTTCCATAGCTTAGATCTTAGCGAGACGGAGGGGTGCAGGTAAGTAGAAGGCGAAATCTCCGCGCGCACCCCAGTGTTCGAACCTCAAGGGTCTGCCGGAACCCAAAATCCGACATTTGGCGCGCCAGGTAGGGGTGCGCCGGAATTCGTCTTCCACCACCCCGTTCTCCTCTGACCATCGCATCCATGTCGGACGCTCGTCGGGCCCGCACCGAGCGCCGAGCCGCTCTCGCTTCCCACGTCGCCCAGACGGCTCCCGTCGGCGGGCGTCCTCGCCGTGTCCCGTCACCTGCCGTCAATGCCGCCACCGGCCCGGCGGGGACGAGCAACAAGCATCATCTCAGCATCCGTCCGTGCGGCAAGACGGCCGCACCGCTACTCCCTTGCTCACCCCAGCTGGTTCTTCGTCCCGCGCGCTCCGCGCACCCATGGAGGCTCGAGCTGCGCTCATCGCGGGCAAACGAGCTCCTGTGCTACTGTCCCGTAAACGACGTCTACGAAGAATGGCTCGACCGCGTCGCCGAGCTCGTCCGCGCCGCAGGGGGCTCTCCTGCACCGTCCGTTCCGCTGCACCGCACCCCGCCCCGCGCGGGCGATGAAGCTCCGGCGGCGCCCCAGCCGCCTCCTCCTCAAGAAGGCGCCATGGCTCCAAGGCGCATGGCCCCTGGGCGGAACCCGCTCCGTCAGGTGCCAGCACGGCAAGAGCAGAGCTGCCAAGAAGTCCCTCGCCCGCAAGAAGCTGCCCGGGCGCTCCCTGCTCCAGCACGTCGCGACCATGCTCCTGCTCCCAGACGTCAAGACCTCGTGCTGCTCCCAGCTGCAGCGCGTGGGGACATGCAAGACCAAGCTCTCCGCCACCCAAGGCCTCCCGTGGCCATAGCAGGCTGCCGTGCCTTCACCATCGAGCTACGCAGTATCGCGTGGCCCGGCAAGTTCAAGCCAGACCTGCCTCCTCGTTACGACGGCACGGTCGACCCTGCGGAGTTCCTCCAGCTCTATGAGCTGGGCATCGAAGCTGCCAACGGAGACGAGAAGGTCATGGCGAACTGGTTTCCCATGGCGTTCAAGGACGGGGCCCGCACCTGGCTCCTGAACCTGGCTCCAGGCACGATCTCCTCCTGGGACGAGATGCGCACCCGCTTCATCGCCAACTTCCAAGGTACTCGCGACCGGCCACCCGCCGTGAGCGACATGCGCCGCATCAAGCAACAACCGGGAGAGACCCTACAGAAGTACATCCAGCGCTTCAACAATGCACACCTCAAGATTCCCAAGGTGACCGAGGAGGCCATCATCTCAGCCTTCTCCGATGGCGTGCGCGATGTCAAGATGAAGGAGGAGCTGGCGATGCATGAAGACCTGTGCACTTCCTTGGAGCTGTTCAACTTGGCAACCAAGTGCGCCAGGGCTGAGGAAGGGCGTCTCTCCCTCCTCGAGCTGCCTGCCGCAGACCCAGAAGAGAAGAAGCCCAAGGCCAAGGATGTGAAGCGCAAGGGGGCTGCCGTGCTCGCGGTAGAACCAGACACCATGCGGGGCAGAGATCAGCCCAAATCTTCCAAGGGCAGTCGGTACTGTGTGTACCACGATCTCCACACCCACAACACCAATGAATGTCAAGAGCTCCGAGCCGTGCGAGAAGGAAGGATCGGCCGTCGTCCCGACCGCGGTGATCGGGGCTACGGTCGAGGAGGAGGAAGGAACGCAGGACGCTGGGAAGACCGCGGCCCGTGCCAAGGGTGGCGCGATCAACCTCGCGAGGATCGCTGGCAAGACCCGCCTTGCGAGGGAGACTGGAGGGATCAGCCTCGTGAGGATCGCCTGCAAGGCAATGCAGGCCTCCCTCCGCTGCCGCCGCAGCCAAGGAGAAACAAGGACCGCCATCAGGACGAGGGGGCTGGGGGCTTCCAGGAGCCGCGTGCGATCGCCTGCATCCTGGGCGGGGCTCAAGCCCCAGCCTCTCAACGCATCTTCAAGCAGTTCGCCCGCGAAGTGAATGCAGTCCTCCCCAAGCTCGAAGCCACGCGCCCTCTCAGGCGGTCGGCGTGCGCCATCACGTTCAGCTCAGCAGATCAGCTCAAGTGTGCGGCTATAGCCGGAGTCCTCCCGGTGATTTGTTCCCCAATCATCAGCAACGTGGTGGTCACCAGGACCCTCATCGATGGCGGGGCAGGGCTCAACGTCCTGCCCGTGGAAACATTCAACAATCTCCAAGTGCCCTACAGCCAGCTTCAGCCAACCAAGCCTTTCTCCGGAGTCACCGACGGCTCCACGGTCCCGATTGGGCAGGTCCGCCTCCCTGTCACCTTTGGGGCACGCGACAACTACCGCACCGAGCTCATCGACTTCGACGTCGCTCACATTCGCCTGCCGTACAACGCCATCCTTGGGTACCCAGCGCTGGCCAAGTTCATGGCCGTAACTCACCACGGCTACAACGTCCTCAAGATGCCAGGAAGTGGCGGAGTCATCACGGTGCCCTGTGAAGAGAAGGACGCGGTGTGTTCCCTGGAACGAGCCTTTCAGGCCGCATCACTGGAAGACCCGGATCGCGGAAGCAGGAGGCTTCCCGAGACCACCCCCAAGAAGAAGAAGACATCGTCCGGCCCGACCCCTCAGGAGGCAGGCCCCTTAGGGCCCGCGCCTGCTCAGGGGGAACCTCCTTCCATCGCATAGGAAAGCACGCCCGGCGCCCTCCTCAGGCAGGGCTCGGGGGCTCTCCCCTGGAGGGCCACCGACCTGGCTAAGGTCACGAGGGAGGCGCTTGGGCACCACATGGAGGCGTGTTTCAAAGCACGTTTCCCTCAAGGAGTAAGGCAAGGAGAGCTAGACCCTCAGGAGTTCGTCAGCAATGCCATTCAGGAGCTACAGGAGTCAAGAGTCATGAAAGGCGGCCGCCGCCTACCAGCTGTGGCTCCCCATCCAGGAGAGGATGGTGGGCTGCGCGTCTGCATCGACATACCAGGGCTCAATCGAGTCGCCTCTCTAGAGCGCCTCTGGCCCTCGCGAGTGGGGCGCTGCGAAGGTCCACCCCACAGCTACGTTCGCATGCCTTACGGCTTGCCAAACGCAGCTGCCACGTACCAGCGCCTCATGAGGGGTATCATGGAGGCTCAAGAGGCCAGGCGTTCCGCAGCCCTGGCGGAGATGGAGATGGTCCGCGAGGAGCCACCAGCGCCTCCGGACCCTCCCGAGGCCCCTGGGCCTGGGGGCTCGTGAGGATTGGCTTCCGCAGCCCACCGAGTCTGCTACACTAACACACCCTCGTCCTCAACATCATCAGGTGACATCTTTCAAGTTTCATTTCCAACTGGGAGCGCCCCCCAGGGCTGCATTATTCCCAGGCCGCGTGGGTCCGTCCCTGCGGCATGTATCCCTTTTATTTCATGTTGTTAGCTTACTTTGTTGGGGGCGCCCCTCGGGCTGCATCATCCCCAAGTCGCTCGGGCCAGACCCAGCGGCATGTATCCCTTTTGCGTTTATTTCCGGCTATGCGTTCGACCCACCATGCTTGATTATTTGATGCCGGTCCACGGCACCTCTTCTTCTCCATGCTGACCACTTGCACGTTAAAGGGGGGGTACCTGAGCATCGCGACTCAGGGCTCTTACTGGCTCTCCAGCCCTCACCCTCTGGCCTTGTCCACGGCATCGCGACCTGGCATACCAGCGACGGCTGAGACCAGCTCGAGGGCCGGGACCCGAGGACGTAGAGTACCGTCATCTAACCAAATTTGCAGGTACACATCACAAGATAAGGCCCAGTGCCAGGCGCAACCCGCCTAGAGGTAGGGCCCCATGAGTCCCGCGCTGGCTCACGGGTGCCTAGATACACCTTGCCAGGCCCTACCGTGCCAGCCACGTGTCAGGGCGGGGCTGTACACGCCCCGGGGGCTCCTCCCGGAGAGGATCCCCCTCCCACGTACCAGTGGAAGCACCATGCTCCGCGCTGGCTGACGACACTGCCGAGGAGCGGCTATGCCCGTACAGATACGGAAGCGCTATGCTCCGCGCTGGTGATAAACAACTGAGGGTGTCCCCCGGGCCGCATCAACCTCAGGGAGCCCAAAGCTCAGTGTCTAGCCTCATTGTAACGCCTCCCCTCGGGAGTGGCGCGCGAGGAGGCTGGGCACGGGGGCTGCGCCTGGGTCATGCCCAGACGCACATCGCCCAGCCAGGCCCCACCGGGCCTGGTTCGTCGCGCGTCTCTCCCCGAGCGGAGCCAAGGTACGAAGGCCATTTGAGCGTCAAGGGGGACTCCTAAGCATCGGGACTCAGGAGCCTAACTGGTCACGTAGCCCCTCACCACTTAGTTCTGAAAGGCTAACGGCGGTTGAGGTATGCGCACGGCCGGGCTCTGCAGACGTAGAACGGTAGATCCACCCACATCACACCTCCCTACTTGCTGTTCGTGCGCCAAGGGGGACTCCTAAGCATCGCGACTCAGGAGCCTAACTTGTCACGTAGCCCCTCACTCCTTGGTCCCGTCCTGGTTTCCGATCGGGGCTAACGGCGGCTGAGGTATGCGCAGGGCCGGGCTCTGCCGATGTAGAACATAAGCAAGTAGGAAGGAAAAGCGTAAATTTCAAGTAATTCAAAAGAAAATATTATAGTCCACACTGTTATCTCAATGCCAAACGCAAGTTTAAACGCCTCCCCGAGGCATGATACATGTGCAGGAATTAAAGGCAGGACAGGAGCCACAACGGAGTCACTTGTCGGCGGTGGAGCAGCGCGGAGTGGGTTCGCCTCATGCAGCAGCGGGGTCGGCAGCGCCTTGCTTCGGCTTGGTGCTGAAGGCCCGGAACTTCCCAGCAGAGCCTCCGGGCGACCCTTCACGGCCTCGGCAGTGGCACGCTCGCCGCTTAGTGGCTCCAGCAGGCTGTCGAGGTCGACGTCGGGATTGCGAAGGTAGATGTGGGTGAGGATCCGCGTCAGCGCTGCAGAAGACAGGACACGCGCCTCGGCCTCGGCCGTGGGGCCAAGGCCAAGGGCGACATCTTCAAGAGCGCGAACCAGGAAGGGAAGCAGCTTGGCGGGGCCGTCCTCGGCGCCAGCCAGCGGGCTTTCCAGGCCGCTGTCGTAAAGCGTCCTCAGCGAGGAGTGAGCGTTCGCCTCCATCTCCGCGAAGGCCACGCGGTACTCAGCAAGAACCTGGGCCTTGTCGTCTAGCTCGACCTTCCTCGCCCCCAACTCCTGCTCCAGCGCGCCTAGGCGGTCACGGTGCCTCCTGAGCTTGACCTCCCTCTCCTTGACGGCCGCCTCACGAGCCTTCACGCCTTCTTCTTGCTCTTGGCGAAGGCGGGCCTCTTTCGCGAGCTGGTCCCACAGGCCTTGCAGCTCGTCCTCCAGCGCCTTGCAGCGACCACGAACGTCGACCACCTCCCCCAGGGCTGCGTCACGAGTGGCCTTCGCCTCAAGGACGGCCTGCCTCTCCTCATCGCAAGCCGTCGAGGCCTGGACTAGCGCTGCCCGAATCGAAGCGTCGAAGCGAACCCATCCTGGAGCCAGCTCCAAGCGCCCGGCCACCAAGCGAAGGTCGGCGCCAAGAAGATCCTGCCGCAGCCGGTCCAGCTCAGCAGCAGCATGATCCAGAACGGCAGGAGGAGTCGGAGAGACAGCAGTCGGTGGAGTAGGAGGAGAAGGTGGCAGCGCGACCACAGCATCCTGAGGCGGAGCCTGCTGCGCCCCAATGGCTGTAGTGGCGGCAGCAGGCAAAGGCACCTCGAGAGTCACTTGGGCCATGGGGGCTGAGTTTGCCCCAGCTGGCTTAGCCAGGCCTCGCAAGGATGACCGGGCAGGAGAAGCCCGTGCGTCGCGGTCACCTTCCTTCGCGGGCAGAGGCGCTGCCACGGATGGAACCTCAGGAGCTCCCTTCTGCTTCTTTGCTGCGGGCACCAACCTGTCCAAGAGATGTGGACGTCAAGCCTCAGCAGCAGAACAAGAAATAAAGACAAGAATCAAGCGCTTACGGGTCATTGCCAGTGAGCTCAGGCAGCCTCTGGCCAAATTTGAAGCCTGAAAGCCGGCTGGAAGGGTCAACCTTGGGAAGCTCGTGAGCGGAAGGTGCGTCTGCGGTCCGCCTCGGGGCCAGGGCAGACCCGCGGGAGATCAGCCCGGTCCTATCCTTCTTCGGGATCGGGGGCAAGCTCCCGCCGCCCTGCTCGTCATCATCCTCGTCGTCATCGCTCGGGAAGAGGCGGAGAGCGCGGGACCTGCACCGGGGGAGGGGAGCCCTCGACTCTCCGTCAGTCGCCTTGGAGTCAGGACCTTTTTCCCGCTCCCCTCCTTCCTCCTCTTCACTGGAGTCGTCGTAGGACACGTCCACCGATTGCCCGGGAGTTTCCATGGGCACGGGCCCGTCCCCGTTGAAGACGGGCATGGACTCCACTACCTACTCCCAGTCGTCGTGGAGGAACAAGGGCGTAGGAGCACCCTCCAACCTCGCCACATCGCCCCCGACCAGAGATTGGAGGACCGCAGCCAGATCTTCGTCGACCAAGGCCGCGGGGCTCGGATGGGGCCTCCACATCGGAAGTGAGTACTGCCGAAGCGGAGCCAGCTGGTGCTCCAGGAATTCCCTCAGCAGCGACGCGCCGGTCAGCTTCGCCGCCGCCATGTTGGCCGGCCTCAGATCCGCATCCATCTTCTCCAACACCAGCTTCGCGCGGGGGTCCGCGAGCTCCGCTCGACCCCAATTGCTGGAGCTCGTAGGTTGCTCCGTGGGCAAGATTAGCCGAGGGTGGATGCGCCCAGCATCTGCCAAGACCCACTTGCTCCTGAAGCCCTCAATCCTTTTCCCTGGGTTTGAAATGGCAATGGCGCCACCGTACGCGATGAAGCTCGCGCACGCGGAAGCAGGACCGCGAGAGGTCCGGAGGTAGAAGTAGTGGCGCAGCAAGGCTACTGAGGGCTGCACCCCTACGTGAGCCTCGCAGTAATAGGTGAAGATTGCCAGGAGAAGGACGGAGTTGGGGTGGAGATGCAGAGCCTGTAGCTTATAATGGCGGAGGACAGAGAAGAAGAACTCGGAGAAGGGAGGCACCAGGCCAGCAGCAATGGCGCTTACAAAGAACGGATAGAAGGTGCTCCCTTGGCCCTCAGGGGTGGAGGAGCCAGCCTTGAACACCTTCGCCCCGTCGATGCCCTGCGCCGCCGCCATCTGGCGCAACCGGGCGAGGCTCGCCTCCGACACGTTCGGCGAGTCCAGGGCAGACGAGTACCAAGCTCCGGCCGGGGACTGACGAGGCGCCATGGCTTCCTAGGTCACGCGGTCGGAGTAGATCTGGAAATTTTGGAGGAAGGAAGGAGAGGCGCAAGAAAGGGGATCTGAGCAGCAACCGGAGAAAGCAAAAAGCAAAGCCTAGGCAGATGCCGCTCCTTTATCAACTCACGCGGTTGCTGAGGCGCTCACGTCCGATCAACCGCCACGCGGCGCCCAAGGCCGCAGGCTGTTAGGGCCTGCGGCGCTTCGCCCTCACCCTTTCGCCTCCCTTCATGGCCAAGTCCGGGCACGCCTTGGGCCCGGGGGCTACTGTCGGCGTTCTGGGAACGGGGGTCCCCAGACTTGCCTGCCTGCGGCCTACGGCATGGCTCAAAGGGGGGCCCAGCACGGCCCATCTTCATCAACACAGACCGAAGACCCTCGCGAGGGGCTAAGCCTCGCGGGGTGGACGACACGGAGCTTCCTCAGGCACGGCCTCGTCAGGCTGGCTCGTGAGGAGGCGGAGAGATCAAGGCGGGGTACCTCACGAGGTGCCCGTGACGCAAGCCATGACGACCAAGGGTGCCAGGCGGGCGCCAGCCCGCGCAGTGTCCTCCTTTCTCTTTGGTGCAAAGGGAGCAAGCGCAGGCGAGAGCATCAAGCAAAGGCACCCGTTTTGGTGCAACGAGACCAAGACCAGTCCAACGGCAGGGAGGAAGTCATTGTGGAGCCCAAGCCAGCGTCACCACCAGAGCCTTTGGCAGGCGAGGACCAACTTTAGTCGGGATAAGTGTACCAAATGTTCCCCTTCAAAATGGCCAATTGTTGGCGCCCTTCCCACTCAATATTTGGGAAGAGGACCAGGGCCTTCGCCTATAAATAGGACTAGCCACCCCCAGGGTAGGGGAAATCGGAATCGGAAAGGGATGGAAATCAGAGAGAGAATCAAGAAGAGAGAGAGAGAGACAAGGGTGACCGAACTCCTCCTAGCAGTTCATCCCCTCAGCCAAGAACAGACCCTCGCGAGGCTGTTCTTCCTTGTATTGCTCATCATCATCAGCCCAAGAGGCAATCCACCACACCACACACTGGAGTAGGGTATTACACCACAACGGTGGCCCGAACTAGTATAAACCCTGTGTCTCTTGTGTTGTTCTTTCCATAGCTTAGATCTTAGCGAGGCGGAGGGGTGCAGGTAAGTAGAAGGCGAAATCTCCGCGCGCACCCCAGTGTTCGAACCTCAAGGGTCTGGCGGAACCCGAAATCCGACACACACACTCTTAACCGAACAACCATCACTCAAGACCACAATATGCCCATCTCCTTTATTTTAGCGACGCATCATATTTGTGTTGCCGCTTATCCTTCTTCTCACCCTCGCCGGCGGTGGCCTTAGTGTTCACACAAACCAAAATGTGTTAGAATGTGGTTAATCCTAAGACGTCTCTCTCCCTCTCTCCTCCCTCTCCCTCTCTCTCAGTTTCTCTCAGACTCGCGATGAGAAATATGTTGTTTTCCCCTGCGATGTATTGAGAGGTATGCATGTGTAGTTTTCGATGTTTTCTTTTCCCTATATGATTATAGTGGGTGTTTATTTTCAATCCGGATCACCGCTTGTATGAAAGAAAAATGGATCGTGCACTATAGTTATAAGTTTGCTTCCAAAACAATATTTAAAAATATTTAACAGGTAAAATTAACATCATATTCAGATTTCACACATTTTTCTAATCAAATTTCATATATAACATATTAAAATCGGAGTTACAGTTTAAAAGATACGCATAATTTAGAAAACCATTTGTTTGAATTAAATATCTTCCAAAATAATATTTATAAATATTTAACAGGTTAAAATAATCTTATATTCATATTCTACATATTTTTCTAATCAAATTTCATATATAACAAGTTTAAATCGGAGTTACGGTTTAAAAGATATGGATGGTTTAAAAAGCATTTGTTTGACTTAAATAAGATCCGCGGATGGAATACCTAAAAATTCAGGGTTTTTTCGATAAACTGTAAAATAACGGTTCGGTGTGACTTAAATCTGGACCGTGGGTTGATTTCATGAAAACGTAGGGGCTTTTTTGCAAATTGGCGCGAGGGACGGGCAGAAACCCTACGTGCTTTATTATTAGGTAGAGATTTGAGGATAGGAGTATTAAATATGCAAAGGCATTTAGTGTGCAATGTTGAATAATAATTTTAGTGATTTGCTAAAGTAGAGAATGATAAGGTTTTTGCATTGGTTTATACTAACTTATCTCATGAGTTCTTGTTGAGTTTTGTGGGGATGAAGTTTTTAAGATTTAGGGAAACCGTGATATGAGAGGAGTTATGGAGACACAAAATATCAAGCTTGGGGTGCCCAACGCACCCCAAGATAATGTTTCAAGAAGTCTCAAGCATCTAAGCTTGGGGATGCCCCGGTAGGCATCCCACCTTTCTTCTTCAACAATTATCGTTTAGTATCGGTTGAGCCTAAGTTTTTGCTTCTTCACATGATGTGTGCTATTCTTGGAATGTTATTTTGTTTTATTTTTCTTGCTGTTTTAGTAAAATACTTAGATCTAAGACTTTTAAATAAGAGAGAGTCCTCAAATAGATACCCATTTACTTAACTACTCGTTTGATCTTCACTTATATCTTTTTGGAGTAGCTTGTCATTTACTCTAGTACTTCACTTATATCCTATGAGAAGATTGTTGAATGAATTGAATATCAAGAAGTTGAAATTATATCATGCCTAGTGGTATCTTCACATTGGGTTTAGAAAGGGGAAAAATTGTTTTTGCCACTCTAGATTTTGCCAATTTCCTTATGCCACTCTAGATTTTGACATTTCAGTTTTCGCACTCTAAGCTTTTGACAAATACCACAATTGCCATTATGTGGCAAAAGCAAATTAATTTTGTTTCACTTTTGCCACTCTAGTCTTTGACAATGTATCACAATTGCCACTCTAATTTATTTTGGTTTTGCCACGGAATGGCAATTGTGATAATTGTCAAAAGCTAAGAGTGGCAAAACTGAAATATCAAAATCTATAGTGGCATAAGGAAAATTGGCAAAATCTAGAGTGGCAAAAACAAAATTTTCCCTTTAGAAAGTGAATCTTTTGAGGCTTGACAATCACAATATTGGCCATACAAGCAATTCACGAATAATTAGTATAAGGAAGAGAACTTTCACATGCAAATACACTTTCATGGAAATCTTTTGTGATTGTGAGCCCACGTCAAAATATTATATGCCAAAATTGTTAATGTTGGACAAGGAAGATAACATGATGGTTTATGTTTGTTCATATTCTCATAGAATTTATATTGTCATAGATCCTTCAACATGTGGTGCTTGCCCCCCATCCTTTCTAGCCAAAAATTATCTTCAAGAGTCCACCATACTACTTGTGCATCCAAAAACCCTTAAACCCAAATCTTATCTTCGAGAGTCCACCATACCTACCTAAGGATTGAGCAAGATCCTTTAAGTAAGTTGTGGTCGGTTCAATAAGGCAATAAAAATTGCTTCTAAAAGTTTGAGATCATTTAGTGTAAGAGAAAATTGAGCGTTGTACGAACTTGTGATGGTGAAGAATAAAAACGACAGACTGCATAATAAAGGTTGCCATCACAAGGGGCAATACAACGTGACGTTATTTTGCACTAAGGGTTGAGAATACAAACAAATAAGCGCATGGCAACCTCTGCTTCCCTCTGCGAAGGGCCTATCTTTTACTTTTATGTATTTACTTTTATGCAAAGAGTCAAAGTTTTTCTCTCTATTCCTTTTTATTTTTCTCTTTTGGCAAGCATCATGTGGTGAGGAAAGATCTAGGCACATATATCTAGTTGGATATGTGTAGCATGAGTTATTATTGTTGACATCACCCTTGAGGTGAATACGTTGGGAGGCGAAATTATAAGCCCCTATCTTTCTATGTGTCGGTTGAAACATTTTGCTCATGTGTATGCGGTGAGTGTTAGCAATCATAGAAGACTATATGATAGTTTAGTATGTGGAGCTCTTAATTAAACTCTGTTGAATAAGTTCAATTACAATTGCTTGGTGACTGAGAACATAGGTTGTTGAGTTTCAAGAGAATTCATTGTTTGAACCTTAACATGTGAATTGGTTGCTACTTTAACATGAGAAGTTCTATAAGAAAGAATTGTTGTTATGATGCTAGGAAAAGTGATTGAAATTGTCATTGATCAAACTTGTACACTTTGCTAGCATTCACACTTCATAAATTATTTCTTTTATCATTTACATACTCGAGGACGAGTAGGAATTAAGCTTGGGGATGCTGATACGTTTCCAATTTATCTATAATTTATGAAGTATTCATGTTGTTTTGTTATCATTCTTGGATGCTTTACAATCATTTTATATCAACTTTATATCATTTTTTGGGACTAACTTATTGACCCAGTGCCTAGTGCGAGTTGCTGTTTTTTTGCTTGTTTTTTACATTGCAGGAAATCAATATCAAATGGAGTTCAAACACCATGAAACTTTTTGTGCATTTTTCATGGAACAGAAGACATCCAGTAGGCTAGATAAGCACCTAGGGGTGCCCCGAGGGGAGCACAACCCACCTGGGCGTGCCCGGGGGCGTGCCCAGGTGGGTTGTGCCCCCTCTTCACCCTATAAATCCCCAATTATTCCAAAAACCCTCGGGGTTAACCTAGATTAGAAGTTCCGCCACCGCAAGGCTCTGTAGCCACCTAAAACCAATCTAGACACCGTTCCCGTGCCCTGCCGGAGGTGGGAATCATCTCCGGTGGCCATCTTCATCATCCCGGCGGGCACCACGATGAGGAGGGAGTAGTCCACCCTTGGGGCTGAGGGTTTGTACCAGTAGCTACATGTTTAATCTCTCTCTCTCTCTCTCGTGTTCTTGAGATGTCATGATCTTGATGTGTCGTGGGCTTTGTTAATATAGTCGGATCATATGGTGTTTTCCCCTCTATATCTTGTTGTGATGAATTGAGTTTTTCCCCTTGAGATTTCGTTGTTATCAGATTGGATACTCTTATGGATTTGAGAGAACTTGATATATGTCTCTCATATGAATACTCGTGGTGACAATGGGGTGTCATATTTATTCACTTGATATGTGTTTTGGCACTCAACTTGCGGATTCCCACGGTGACATTAGGGTAATCTATGCATAGGGGTTGATGCATGATCTTGTCTTTTGTTTCTCCGATAGAAATCTTGGGGCACTCTTTGAGGTTCTTTGTGTTGGATTGAGTATTATGAATCTGAAATTATTTGGTGTTATTTTAGCACGAACTCTTGGATAGATCGACCGGAAAGAATAGCTTCGAGGTGGTTTCGTACCCTACAAATGATTTCTTCGTATGTTCTTCGCTAGATAGGAACTTTGGAGTGATTCTTCGTTGCACGTTGAGGGATGGTTATATGATCCGATTATATTAGCATTGTTGAGAGATTGCACTACTGAAAGCACGGACTCTAGGCCACATTTTCAAGTATTGCAATACTGTTTTTGTGCCTGTTTACAATTTTCTACCTTGCCATTTTTTATTTTTTAGGTTATAGAAATATATTTCTACTATCCATATTACACTTTTATCACCATCTCTTCGCCGAACTAGTGCAACTAGACAAATTACCATTGTATTTGGTGTGTTAGGGACACAAGAGACTTTTTACTAGTTGGTTGCAGGGTTGTTTGAGAGAGACCATCTTCCTCCTACGCCTCCTGTCGGATTGATAAACCTTAGGTCATCCACTTGAGGGAAAATTGCTACTGTCCTACAAAACTCTGCGCTTGGAGGCCCAACACGTGTCTACAAGAATAAAGTTGCGTAGTAGACATCACACCATCCTACAACTTACTCATTAGTCATATTGCTTGCAAGGCTTATTATGATGTGCATTACCGAGAGGGCCCAGAGATACCTCTGCGACAAACACCTTCGGAGATACCTGTAGAGCATCTTTATAATCACCCAGTTATGTTATGACGTTTGATAGCACACAAGGTATTCCTCCAGTATCCGGGAGTTGCATAATATCATAGTCGAAGGAATATGTATTTGACATGAAGAAAGCAATAGCAATAAAACTGAACGATCAACATCCTAAGCTAACGGATGGGTCTTGTCCATCACAGCATTCTCCTAATGATGTGATCTCGTTCATCAAATGACAACACATGTCTATGGTTAGGAAACTTAACCATCTTTGATTAACGAGCTAGTCTCGTAGAGGCTTACTAGGGGCACTGTGTTTTGTCTATGTATCCACACATGTATCAAGTTTCTGGTTAATACAATTATAGCATGAATAATAAACATTTATCATATATAAGGAAATATAAATAACAACTTTATTATTGCCTCTAGGGCATATTTCCTTCACACTCCTGTCATCTCCCATCTACTTCTCAAGGCATAACTCACCTCCAATATGCTGATGATACGATTATCTTAGTGGAGCTTAATGATTCTTGCCTTAGCAATCTTAAGTTCATCCTCCTATGCTTTGAAGCCTTGTCGGGGCTAAAAATCAACTTTTCCAAGTTTGTGGTCATCGTCATCAGGGTTGAGATTAATGAGGCATTGCGGGTGTCCTAGCTTCTTAATTGTTCTCTTAGGTCTTTTCCTTTTTAGTACCCGGGGCTTCCAATCTCCCCTTTCCACCTATGTGTCAAGGAATTTAAACCTCTAGTTTCTATGGTGGGTGATAGAGTTATGTCGTGGCGTGGAAGATACAACACCTCAGCTGGGAAAGTCTACCTCGTTAATGCTTGCCTTTCTTGTGACGCCCGGATAATTAGGCTACAGTAATTCCCTGCTAATGGGGCCACGTCACCACGATCACTGTTGTTAATCTCCTGATGATTCAATCTCGTTCAAATTCAAAATTCAAAATTCAAAATCAAGGCAAACAATAAAAGTTTTCAAGCATAAAAACTAAAATGTTCAAAATGGAACAAATAAATCCTAAGTAATAATGGTGGAGAAACCACACTTTTGTAAAATGTGTAAATACTCTAAAATAAGCAAAACAACAGCTAAAACCAATAATTAAATGCTTTTTGTAATATATAAAATATTAAACTTATTTATTTGGGAGCCCAAGTTATTATGGAATTAGAATAAGTAGTAAAACTATTTTAGGAACAAATTTAGTATTTTATAAGACTATAGTAAATAGAAAGTGAAATAAAACAGTAAAAGGAAATAGATAAAAGAAAAACAAACCAAAAAATAAATAAAATGAAAGGTCCCCAGCTTCCCTCCGGGCCTTAGCCACCAGGCCAGCCCACTTACCGCCATCCTCCTCCTCTGTTCATCACGGAGGATCGTGGCAACGCATCCACGGCGCCACGACCGACCGTGGACACGCACCGGGCATCCATGCCCCCCGCCTACTAGTCCCCCCGAATGCCCCTCTCTCCCTTCCCGAAAACCTAGCACCCAGATCCCCTTCCCCCTATCGCTTTGCTCTCTCCCGCGCAAGGCCGAGAGCTTCCATCGTCATCACCCCGTCGATCTCGTGGCCACCAAGCTCTTCGGTGCCCGAGGCCATGTCCAGCTGCTGCGATGTCGTCGGCTACGTCAATTACATGGATGGGGTCAATCTTTGGAGCCCCTGCATCGCATGCGTCGTCGCCTTCGTCAAATTTTGACCGCCGGAAAGCTTCGTTGATCCGCTCCCCTCCGACGAGCCCCAGCCTCCTCGAGCTCGTCATTAGTGCCACTGTGAGCTCCTCTAACCCCGTGTGCCTTCCCACGCTCGGATTCGAGTTCCAGCATGTTCGCCCCACTGCCCGTAGCTTCGGCCACCGCTCCTCTAGTCGCCGTCGCCGCCATGGCTATCGCAACACGTGTCCGAGCCCATAGTCGCGTTCAGCGCGGCCCTTGATACGTCTCCAACGTATCTATAATTTCTGAAGTATTCATGTTGTTATTTTATCATTGTTGGATGTTTTACAATCATTTTATAGCAACTTTATATCATTTTTTGGGAGTAACCTATTGACCTAGTGCCTAGTGCTAGTTGTTGTTTCTTGCTTGTTTTTTACATCGCAAAAAATCAATATTAAACAGAGTCCAAACACCGCGAAATTTTTGTGGATTTTTTATGGACTGGAAGGAACCCAATGGGCCAGAGCTGCAGCTAGGCGGTGCCCCGAGGGGGGGGGCACAACCCACCAGGGCGCGCCAGGGCCCCCTGGCGCGCCCAGGTGGGTTGTGCCCACCTCGGTGGCCTCCCGCACCCCCTCTTTGCACTATAAATTCCAAAATATTCCAAAACCCTTTGGGGTTAACCTAGATCAGAAGTTCCGCCGCCGCAGGGCTCCGTAGCCACCGAAAACCAATCTAGACCCATTCCGGCACCCTCCAGAGGAGGGGGGAATCATCTCCGGTGGCCATCTTCATCATCCCAGTGGCCACCACGATGAGGAGGGAGTAGTCCACCCTCGGGGCTGAGGGTTTGTATCAGTAGCTATGTGTTTCATCTCTCTCTCTCTCCTGATCTATATCATGGGCTTTGTTAATATAGTTAGATCATATGATGTTTCTCCCCTCTATACTCTCCTTGTGATGAATTGAATCTTTACCCTTTGAAGTTTTGTCATGGCGGATTGAATATTCAGATATGAGAACACATGATATATGTCTTGCGGTATGAATACTTGAGGTGACAATTGGGGTATCTTATGGATTCACTTGATATATGTTATGGCATTCAACTCGCGGATTCCCGCGGTGATATTGGGGTAATCTATGCATAGGGGTTGATGCACGTTTTTCTCTAGTAGAAACTTTGGGGTCTCTTTGTAGTTTGTTGTGTGGATTGGGTATTGTGGATATGAATGTGCTTTGGTGTTATTCTAGTACGAACTCTAGGATAGATCGAACGGAAACAATAGCTTTGTGTTATTTTAGTATGAACTCTTGAGTAGATCTATCGGAAAGAATAGCTTTGAGGTGGCTTCGCACCCTGCAAATAATTCCTACCTTTTGTTCTCCGCTAATAGGAACACGGGAGTGGTTCTTTATTGTACTTTGAGGGATAATCATATGATCCAACTATGGTAGCACTGTTGAGAGATTGCACTAGCGAAAGTACGGACCCGAGGCCTTGTTTTTAAGCATTGCAACATCGTTTTTGTGCCCATTTACTATTTGCTACGTTGTTGTTCTTATTTATTCAGATCATAAAAATATAGTTCTACCATCAATATTACACTTTTATCACCATCTCTTCGCCGAACTAGTGCACCTATACCATTTGCCATTATATTGGGTGTGTTGGCGACACAAGATATTTCTTGTATTTGGTTGTAGTGTCGTTTGAGGGAGACCGTCTTCATCCTACACCTCTCATGGATTGATAAACCTTAGGTCATCTACTTCAGGGATAATTGCTATTGTCCTACAGAACTCTGCGCTTGGAGGCCCAACACGTGTCTACAAGAATAAAGTTGCGTAGTAGACATCAAGCTCTTTTCTGGCGCCGTTGCCGGGGAGGGGAGTGCTTGAAGGTATATCCTTAGATCTTGTAATCGAATCTTTTAGTTTCTTGTTTATCACTAGTTTGGTATATAAAAGAAAACTACAAAACAAATGGAATTGAGGTTGCATCATATTATTCATCTTTATAATGTATTTCGTGAAAACGATGGAAAGGAAAATTGTGCTCAATTGATAGGAGAAGAATTCAATAGAATGTTTGGTATAAATGATGAGCATGATTGCAATGTTGTTAGTATGAGTTCTGTGAATATCCATGATGCTAATGATATGCAAAGCCATAAGCTTGCGGATGCTATGTTTGATGAAGATGATACTTTTAGTCCCCCAAGATTTGATGTGCAAATTTGTTATAATGATTGCATACCTCCTATTTATGATGATTATAATGATGAAAGTGGATTTGGAGAGGTCATGACTTTATTTGGTGATGAATCCACCATTTTGGATGAGGCTTCAATTGACTATGATAACAAAGTTGCTATCTATGATGATTATGGTGATGACATGTATGCTATAAATAATAATGATAACCATGAAACTTGTCATCATGATTTTAATTTTCAATCCCATGATAGTTATTTTGTTGAGTTTGCTCCCACTACTACTAATGAGAATAAATTTGCCTATGTGGAGAGTAACAAAATTTCTATGCTTATGCATCATTAAAAGAATGATTTATGTGATAGCTATATTGTTTAATTAATTCATGATGCTACTGAAAATTATTATGAGGGAGGAAGTTATGCTTGTAGGAATTGCAATAATATCAAGTTTCCTCTCTATGTGTTGAAAATCTTGAAGTTATGCTTGTTTTGCCCTCCTATGCTAGTTGATTCTTGTTCCCATAAATTGTTTGCTCACAAAATCCCTATGCATAGGAAGTGGGTTAGGCTTAAATGTGTTTGTCATGTGATTCATGATGCTCTCTTTATGTTTCAATTCTTATCTTTTATGTGAGCATCATTGAAATCATCATGCCTAGCTTAAAAGGCATAAAAGAAAAGCGCTTGTTGGTAGACAACCCAACACTTTTACCTACTGTTTTCATGTGTTCACATGATTAGGCTACTGTATTAATCATGTTTTATTGCTTTTTTTTCAATAAAGTGCCAAGTAAAGCTTTTAGGATCTTGTTGGGTGATAGTTACTTTGATCTTGCTGAAAAACAGAAACTTTTGCGCTCACGAAACTAATTATAGTTTTTAACAGAAAAGTGCATTTGGGTTGATTTTTTTTGCAGAATATTAATATACAAATTTCTCTGGTTTTCCTAATTTTTCAGAATTTTTGGAATAGCATAAGTATGTTTTGAGTACAGATTACTACAAACTGTTCTGTTTTTGTCAGATTCTGTTTTCTATGCACAATTCGCTTGTTTTATAGTTTCCATGGCTTATATTGCTCAATATAAATTGTGGAAGTGATATTCTACAGTAGGCATAGTGTGTAAACAATTATGAATCTTGTCTTTCACAGTACCAAAGTGAAACGGTTTGCTCTTTATCATACTAACCTATCTCACGAAGTTCCGTTAAGTTTTGTGTGATTGAAGTTTTCAAGTTTTGGGTGAGATGTCGATATGAGGACAATAAAGAGTGACAATACCCTAAGATTGGGGATTCCCAAGGCACCCAAGGTAATATTCAAGGAAGATCCAAGCAACTAAGCTTGGGGATGCCCCGGAAGGCATCCCCTCTTTCGTCTCCAACATTATTGGTAACCTCACTTGGAGCTATGTTTTCATTCATCGCATGATATGTGTTTTGATTGGAGCATCAATTTGTTTTGTTAGGATTTGATTGCTGTTATTTATAATAATGTTTTTCATCTTTTATTTCAATAAAAGTGGCAATGATAGCCTTTGCCATGCTTATTTTGCATGTGTACTTGTTGCTGTTTGAAAACAAAAAGTTTACCGCTGTTGCAAAAAATCCCTAGAAAAGTCAGAATGTGATAAAATGTTGAAACATTTTGCAAAATGATATCTGATAAATTTTCTACAGTGTGGTAAACTCTCATACTGTTTGGAGTTGAATAAGTATTGATACTCTTGCATTCTTTACAGACAATACTATTTTGGCAGATTGCTGTTATGTTTGCATTGTTTGCATATGTTTGCTTGTTTAATGATTCTATTTGAGGATAGGCATATTAACTATGCAGAGGCATTTAGTATACAATGTTTAATAATAATTTTAGTGATCTACTACAGTAGGGAATGATAAAGTTTTTGCATTGGTTTATACTAACTTATCTCACGAGTTCTTGTTGACTTTTGTGTGGATGAATTTTTTGAGATTTAGGAAAACCGCGATATGAGAGGAATTAGGGAGGCACAAAAGCTCAAGCTTGGGGATGCCCAGGGCACCCCAAAATAATATTTCAAGAAGTCTCAAGCATCTAAGCTTGGGCGTGCCCTAGTAGGCATCCCACCTTTCTTCTTCAACAATTATCGGTTAGTATCGGTTGAGCCTAAGTTTTTGCTTCTTCACATGATGTGTGCTATCCTTGTAATGTCACTTTATTTTGATTTTCTTGCTGTTTTAATTAAGTACTTAGATCTGAAAGTTTTTAAATAAAATGGAGTCCTCAAATAGTTGCCAGAGAGGCTAAGTAAGCGGCATTCACATCCCGTCAACGAAGCTCTTTCATATGTCATTTACTCTTGTGCTTCACTTATATCCTATGAGTAAATTGTTGAATAAATTGAATGTCATGAATTTGAAATCATATCATGCCTAGTGGTAGCTTCACATTGAGTTTAGAAAGTGAAATCTTTTGAGGCTTGACAATCACAATATTGGTCATACAAGAACTTCACGAATAATTAGTATAAGGAAGAGAAATTTCACATATAAATACACTATCATGGAAATACTTTTTGATTGTAAGCCCTCATCAAAATATTATATGCCAAAATTGTTGACATTGGACAAGGAAGACAACGTAATGGTTTATGTTTGTTCATATTAACATAGAAGTCATATTGTCATAGATCCTTCAACATGTGGTGCTTACCCCCTATCTTTGCGAGCCAAAAATTCTGCACCAAGTAGAGATACTACTTGTGCATCCAAAAACCCTTAAAACCAAATATTATTTTCAAGAGTCCACCATACCAACCTAAGGATTGAGCAAGATCCTTCAAGTAAGTTGTCATCGGTGCAATAAGGCAATAATTTTTTTCTAAAAGTGTGAGATCATTTAGTGCAAGAGAAAATTGAGCGTTGTACGAACTTGTGATGGCAAAGTAATAAAAGGGACAGACTACATAATAAAGGTTGCTATCATAAGGGGCAATATGACGTGACATTCTTTTGCACTAAGGGGTTGAGCATGCAAACAAATAAGCACATGGCAACCTCTGCTTCCCTCTGCGAACGGCCTATCTTTTACTTTTTAGTATTTACTTTTATGCAAAGAGTCAAAGTATTCCTATCTATTCCTTTTTATTTTCTCTTTTGGTAAGCATCATGTGGTGAGGAAAGATCTAGGCACATATGTCCAGTTGAATATGGGTGGCATGAGTTATTATTGTTGACATCACCCTTGAGGTGAATACGTTGGGAGGCAAAATGATAAGCCCCTGTCTTTCTATGTGTTCGGTTGAAACGTTTTACAAGGTGAGTGTTAGCAATCATAGAAGACCATATGATGGTTGAGTATGTGGAGCTCTTACTTAAACTCCATTGAATAAGTTGAATTGCAATTGCTTGGTAACTAAGAACAAAGGTTGTCGAGTTTCAAGAGAATTCATTATTTGAACCTCAACATGTGAATTGGTTGCCACTATAACATGAGAAGTTCCATAAGAAAGAATTGATGTTATGATGCTAGGAAAAGTGATTGAAATTATCATTGATCAAACTTTTGCACTTTGCTAGCATTCACACTTCATAAATTATTTCTTTTATCATTTACATACTCGAGGACGAGTAGGAATTAAGCTTGGGGATGCTGATACGTCTCCAATGTATCTATAATTTATGAAGTATTCATGCTATTATTTTATCATTCTTGGATGTTTTACAATCATTTTATAGCAACTTTATATCATTTTTTGGGACTAACCTATTGACCCAGTGCCCAGTGCGAGTTGTTGTTTTTTGCTTGTTTTTTACATCGCAGAAAATCAATATTAAACGAAGTCCAAACACCGCGAAACTTTTTGTGGATTTTTTACGGACTGGAAGGAACCCAAGGCCCTGGCGCGCCCTAGTGGGTTGTGTCCCCCTCGGGGCACCCCCCAAGTGCAGCACTGGCCCATTGGGTTCCTTCCAGTCCGTAAAAAATCCACAAAAAGTTTCGCGGTGTTCCCTGGCGCGCCCAGGTGGGTTGTGCCCACCTCGGTGGCCTCCCGCACCCCCTCTTTGCACTATAAATTCCCCAATATTCTGAAACCCTTCGGGGTTAACCTAGATCAGAAGTTCCACCGCTGCAGGTCTCCGTAGTGACCGAAAACCAATCTAGACCTCTTCCGGCACCCTGCCAGAGGGGGGGGGGAATCATCTCCGGTGTCCATCTTTATCATCCCGGTAGCCACCACGATGAGGAGGGAGTAGTCAACCCTCGGGGCTGAGGGTTTGTACCAGCAGCTATGTGTTTTATCTCTCTCTCTCTCTCTTGTGATCTATATCATGGGCTTTGTTAACATTGCCGGATCATATGATGTTTCTCCCCTCTATACTCTCGTTGTCATGAATTGAATCTTTACCTTTGAAGTTTTTTCATGTCGGATTGAATATTCAGAGATGAGAACACATGCCATATGTCCTGCGGTATGAATACTTGAGGTGACAACTGGGGTATCTCATTAATTCACTTGATATATGTTATGGCGTTCAACTCGCTGATTCCCGCGGTGATATTGGGGTAATCTATGCATAGGGGTTGATGCACGTATTTATCCGGTAGAAACTTTGGGGTCTCTTTGTAGTTCCTTGTGTTGATTGAGTATTATGAATATGAATGTGCTTTGGTGTTATTCTAGTATGACCTCTAGGATAGATCGAACGGAAACAATAGCTTTGTGTTATTTTAGTATGAACTCTTGAATAGATCGATCGGAAAGATTAGTTTTGAGATGGCTTCGCACCCTACAAACAATTCCTACCTTTTGTTCTCCGCTAATAGGAACTCGGGAGTGATTATGTATTGTACTTTGAGGGATAATCATATGATCCAACTATGTTAGCATTGTTGAGAGATTGCACTAGCAAAAGTACGGACCCTAGGCCTTGTTTTTAAGCATTACAACACCGTTTTTGTGCCCATTTACTATTTTCTACCTTGCTTTTTTTATTTATTCAGATTATAAAAATATATTTCTACCATCAATATTACACTTTTATCACCATCTCTTCGTCGAACTAGTGCACCTATACAATTTTCCATTGTATTGGGTGTGTTGGGGACACAAGAGATTTCTTGTATTTGGTTGCAGACTCGTTTGAGGGAGACCATCTTCATCCTACACCTCTAACGGATTGATAAATCTTAGGTCATCCACTTGAGGGAAAATTGTTACTGTCCTACAAAACTCTGCGCTTGGAGGCCCAACACATGTCTACAAGAATAAAATTGCGTAGTAGACATCAGCACTAGCAACCCCACGCACCTAACCCCGCCGCTCGTCGTGCCCTGTATCGTCGGAACCCACCGCACCCAAACTCCGACGTCGTCTGCGATCTCGCCGCCGTCGATTGCGGCCAGGTCCCGCCACGCTCCCCTGCCCGCGCCCGTCTATGCTTCCGCGCGCCCCTGGTCGCCCCGTGCCTGCCTAGGCCATGCCCGCTTCGCCCGCCAGCGCCCGTGCCTACCCCTTGCTCGCCTCCCGCCATCGCTATTGTAGCTCACCACCTGCACGCACCCCGCCACCTCCGGCCACCATCACTTCCGCGCTGCTGCTTCCTTGCTCTGCTGACCACTCCCATGCGTCGCCCCGGTCATGCCCTCACGCTGGCCGTGGTCGCCAAAGCCCCCTCCCCACTGCCGCGCCGCCACTCCTGCTGCATGTTGCTTTTAGGGGCTCACCCGCCTCTCTCTTTCTTACCGCGCCCCCTGTAGCTGTCATGTGCAGCCGAGCCGCCCGCCCGCGCATGTCCGTCCCTCCCGCGCTCCCCGCTGGCCGCTCGTGCTCGCTGCTGCTTCCAGCGCCTCGCCCACGTGGCCCCGCTCCGCCCTGCTGCCCGCTTCCCCCGCTGATGCCCGCCCCGCTAGCCTCTGCCTCTCGCCGAAGCTCCACGCCGGCCGCCACCCTGCCCCCTGCCCGCCAAGGCCGCCCGCTCCCCCTCTGTTCCATGCCTCGCCGCCCCCAAGGAGACCACGCCACGTTTACCTGCGCCCATCGCCCGATCCAGTGGCCTATGGGCCACTGATGGGGGGACCCACCCCAGGGCAATTGCGCTTTAAAAAAGATATACAAATATAAATAAAAAGATAATTAATTAATTAGTTAATTAATTAATCAACTTAATTGATCTCGTCTAATTAAACCTAATTAGATCTGCTAATTAAACTAATTACAATTAATTAGTAAACATCCTATGACACGCGGGTCCCACCAAACCAGTTGACCGATCAACCATGGACCAGTCAACTGCTGAGTTAGCAGTTGACTGGACCCACTAGTTAGCCTCACTGGTGCATCTCTGGTGCACTGCACCGGGTGCACCTAGCCATTTCACTCTTATTTTTGAATTAGATTAAATTTCAGAAAAATGTTTAAAACTTTGAAAAATCATATAAAATAAACTGTAACTCGGATGAAAATACTTTGTACATGAAAGTTGCTTAGAAAGGCGAGACGAATCCGGATGCGGAGTCCGTTCGTTCACCACACGTCCCTAGCATAGCGAACATGCAACTTTCCCCCTCCGGTTCGACTGTCCGAAAACGTCAAACACAGGGAAAACTTTCCCGGATGTTTCCCTTCTTCGCCGGTACCACCTACTGCCACGTTAGGGCCCACCTAGCACCGCTCATTATCATGTCATGCATCGTCATGATTATGTTTGCATTATATTTATTGTTTCTTCCCCCTCTTCTCTCGTTAGACACCGAGACCGACGCCGTTGCTACCAGTACGACTACGGTGTTGACGACCCCTCCTTCTTGCCAGAGCAACCAGGCAAGCCCCCCCCCCCTTGATCGACCCGATATCTCCTTTTCTTCTCTCTACTGCTTGCATTAGAGTAGTGTAGCATGTTACTGCTTTTCGTTATTCCTATTCTGATGCATAGCCTGTCTTTGCTACTACTGTTGTTACCTTTACCTGCAATCCTAAATGCTTAGTATAGGATGCTAGTATTCCATCGGTGACCCTACATCCATGCTATACTATTGGACCGCGATCACTCGAGAAGTGATCACGGGTATATACTTATATAAATAATATATGATACATGTGGTGCCTAAAGTCGGGTCGACTCGTAGAGTACCCGCGAGTGATTCACGGATTGGGAATGAAAGGACACTTGTCCCGATGGCCCTCTGAGTGGACCTTTGTGGCGGAGCGACAGGGCAGGTTGAGACCACCTAGGAGAGAGGTGGGCCTGGCCCTGGTCAGCGTCCATGGTTACATCAATTAACATGCTTAACGAGATCTTGGTATTTGATCTGAGTCTGGCCACTGGCCTATACGCACTAACCAACTACGCGGGAACAGTTATGGGTACTCGACGTCGTGGTATCAGCCGAAGTCTTCTTGACATCAGCGACTTAGCGGCACGCGCTGGATTGGACCGTAAGCCTGCGCTTGTATTAAGGGGGCTAGGTCTGCTTCCGGCCGCGTACACAACGTGCAGGTGTGCAATGGCGATGGGCCCAGACCCCTGCGCATAGGATTTAGACCGGCATGTTGACCTCTCTGTTGTGCCTAGGTAGGGCTGCGACGTATTAATCTTCCAAGGCCGGGCATGACCCAGGAAAGTGTGTCCGACCAGAGGGATCGAGCGCGTTGAGTTATGTGGTGCACCCTTGCAGGGAAGTTTATCTATTTGAATAGTCGTGTCCCTCAGTAAAAGGATTACCCGGAGTTGTACCTTGACCTTATGACAACTAGAACCGGATACTTCATAAAACACACCCTTTCAAGTGCCAGATACAACCCGATGATCGCTCTCTAACAGGGCTACGAGGAGAGGATCGCAGGGTAGGATTATGCTATGCATTGATACTTGGTTAACTTACCATCTACTCTCTTCTACTTCTTCAAGATGGACGCTGCCAGAAGCGTAGTCTTTGATAGGATTAGCTACCCCCCTCTTATTCTGGCATTCTACAGTTCAGTCCACATATACTACCCCGTTCATTGATAGCAATGCATATGTAGTGTAGTTCCTTCCTTGCGAGTACTTTGGATGAGTACTCACGGTTGCTTTGCTCCCCCCTTTCCCCCTTCCCATACCTGGTTGTTGCAACCAGATGTTGGATCCCAGGAGCCAGACGCCACCGGCGATGACTCCTACTACACTGGAGGTGCCTACTACTACATCCAGACTGCCAACAATGACCAGGAGTAGTTTAGGAGGATCCCAGGTAGGAGGCATGCACCTCTTTCAGTCTTTATCATAGTTTGTGCTAGCCATCTTATGGCAACTTGTTTAACTTATGTCTGTACTCAAATATTGTTGCTTCCGTTACTCGTCTATGATCGAGCTCTTGTATTCGATCCCTCGAGGACCCTGGCTTGTAATATGATGCTTGTATGACTTATTTTTTTAGAGTTGTGTTATGATATCTTCCTATGAGTCCTTGATCTTGATCGTACACGTTTATGTGCATGATTAGTGTACGATTGAATCGGGGGCGTCACAAGTTGGTATCAGAGCCGTCTGCCTGTAGGAATCCCCCTTCCACACTCCTTGGCCGAAGTTGAGTCTAGACGTTGCAAAACTTTTACTAACATGGTTGTGTGTCTTACGGGCCCACATCGCCATTTGGGTGGTATTAGTATCTTTTACTCCGGGACTCTGAACTCTCTTCTATTCGGGTTAAATGAAGTTTGCTAAATCTAACATTAGGATTTCGTGATCACTTTCACCGGAGAGCACCTCATTACCGATGATCGTCTGCTGCACCAGAAGATTCCGAGTATACTCTATGATGTTCTCTCGAGACTTTGTGCCATCGCTTTTGCAATTCCCATCCATCGATAAACCCCTATGGATAACCACGTACACTTGCCTTTCATACAATCATTCCCCGTTGGTCTTGTTATGATAAGATACCTCTAAATCCTCTCTATTGTTTCGAGAATACTTGTGCCTACTGCCTTCAAGTTCTTTGCCACATGAATACCCCTACGGATAATTCCTCGCACTTACCGAGTATCCGCTCATCCCAGTTGATTCAAGTATTTCACGAAAGTATTCAAAATACCATTCGATCTTCCAAAAATTCTCAACCGCCTATTGCTCTTGAAATTCTTGCTTCATTATGATTAATCCCACAAGTCTGGTAATCTTATTGGCATCGCTTGTCATTATCATTTTGAGTCTGTTAATTCAATATGTTGTGAATGCTCGCAATCCTTAATCAGATCTTAGAATTCATCCTCCTAGCTCAAATGTCATTTTGAACATGAGCTAAATCTAGTCCAATAAAATTGCCATCGATTGTACCCCTAAGGCTATTTGACTTACCCATCCCTAATCAGAGCATTGCTTCTGATCCCTTTTCTTGGAATTCATAATTCCTTTGCATTTGAACTTTGAGTTAGTCAGTTGTTTTTATAATCTGATATCCTTGCATTTTTTTCTTCCTCTGGTTGAGTACCGATGCCCACATCAGATCCCTTGTGGACCACCAGACCCTTTGTCGAATTTTATTCGACAACGTCCTTCATATTCAATAAGCTTATGAGCCTTTCCTCGGATACATAATGCCTTTGGTAAATTGTATCCTCTGCTTTCTCAAGCATGCTCTACTATCAAGCTTGTGTTATTTGTTCTTGAAATTTGTGGTATATGCTCCTAAGATACCCTGATGGGTTGAATCTATGTGTCAGTGTCAAAACCGGCGGATCTTGGCTAGGGGGTCCCGAACTGTGCGTCTAAGGCGGATGGTAACAGGAGGTAGGGGACATGATGTTTACCCAGGTTCGGGCCCTCTTGATGGAGGTAATACCCTATGTCCTGCTTGATTGTTCTTGATGATATGAGTATTACAAGAGTTGATCTACCACGAGACCGTAGAGGCTAAACCCTAGAAGCTAGCCTATGGTATGATTGTATGTTGTCCTACAGACTAAACCGTCCAGTTTATATAGACATCGGAGGGGGCTAGGGTTACACAGAGTCAGTTACAAGGGAGGAGATCTACATATCCGTACTGCCAAGCTTGCCTTCCACGCCAAGGAGAGTCCCATCCGGACACGAGACGAAGTCTTCAATTTTGTATCTCCATAGTCCAACAGTCTGGCCAAAGGATATAGTCCGGCTGTCCGGAGACCCCCTAATCCAGGACTCCCTCAGTAGCCCCTGAACCAGGCTTCAATGACGATGAGTCCGGTGCGCAGATTGTCTTCAGCATTGCAAGGCGGGTTCTTCTACAAATTCTGAATATCTGCTGAGTAGTGTCCGGCTCCCCATAAATGTTGCACTTCTTGGCTTCTGCGCCCAATAAGGGCTATCCTCCACGTGTCGAGCGAACGCGAGGAGCCAGGGCATTTTTACATTCGCCACCCTAGCCATGCAAATAAATTCTCTATTAAAGGGACGGGGATTCTTAGATCCAAATCATACCATCCTCCCACGATGAGTATCCATTGGAGCGCGCTCGGAAGAATCCATTCCAACATGGCTGCCCATCGCAGCTCCTCCTCCTGCTCCCGTAGCCCTACGCCCAGTGACTGGGAGAAGTGTTCCATCCCGCACAACCAACTAGTAGAGTTGCAGACCCAGAGATTTCTCCCTCCAGCATATATGGTCCCCGTTCGAGCCGGGCTCGCCACCTATAACGGCGGGGAGCAAGCGGAGAGCTTCCCCAATCCCTCCAAGGGGGAGCGGGTATGCCTCGTCCCTTATTTACTAAGGGGACTTGGATTTCCAATCCATCCGTTCCTCCGCGGGCTCCTGGAGTTTTACGGCCTCCAGTTCCATAATTTCACCCCTGCTTCCATATTACACATTGCTGGTTATGTCGCCATTTGCGAGCTGTTTCTGGGATGCGAGGCTCATTTCGAGCTATGGAAGAGGCTATTCTGCCTTGTGCCCCGCACACAGGAGGGGTTGCTATATCAAGTGGGCGGAGCCGAAATATGGCGCATCGTCGGGACCGTATACTTGTCCGGTACCCCAAAGAAGACGTCCAAAGACTGGCCTTCGTAGTGGTTTTACATGGAGGACGTCCCCCTTCCAGATCCTGTTCGGAGGGGTCTTCCCGAGTTCCACAATGCTCCTCTGAAGAAATGCCGAAGCTGGCGCCCACGGAGCCCCCAGGAGGAAGATAACGGAGAAGACCTTTACCTGATGGACCGGATTAAAGTGCTGGCTCAATCAGGATTGACAATGATCGAGGTTATGTCAATATGCATAATGTGGGGGGTGCAGCCACTTCAATATCGAGGGCACCCCCTGTGGTGCTTTAACGGGGAAGATGATGCCACCCGCTGTGGGCGTAAGGGACCGGACTCCGCTGCTGCTTTAGCAAAAATTCTGTCCGAGTTGTTCAAGGGAGAGGAAGAGGAGTTCATCTGTATTAGGCCACGGAATGGATTCTCCATGTACAACCCTCCAAGCTGGGTGAGCCGTCACTCTTTACTCCCAACCTTCCCACATTCTTCGTCATAAATACTCAGCTGGCCGTTTCATGGCAGGAACTGCAAAAAGCTGTACGGGAGGTCAACAGCTTGCCTCCACAACCGAAGGACCCTGACCGGGCCCTCAATCCCGGACTCAAAGAGGATCCGGACATATATGTGGAGCTGATAGACAGGACGCTCTATCAGTTGAGCTGCGATGACGCCATGGTGGCCATCATAGTTGACTATCCTGGGCTACTCCCTGCATCGCAGGTAAGGGAAAACCGGAGTCCCAACTTCCGAGAAGGATCCCCTTTTATGCACTTCACCGAACATACACATATGGTGTTTTACAGGGAAGGCCTTCGGGACGCCATGCTGAACCCGTAGTGACTCGCCAACAAGGGGCACCGAAGCCGGGTAGGCCAAAAAGGAAGGTGGTCAGGACTAAGACGCCGGCGCAGAGGTATGATACAAAACCTCGCTCCGTGGTTGTCATCTTTCTTTAAAATATAATGACGTCCATGTTTCCTAATAGGAAAAACGCTCGCCACGCCTCCACCAGTCGGGCTCCAGGGCCAGACATAGAGGCGGAAGGTAACACGGGGCAGATGCCGGATTCTCCTCCTACGGAGGATGCAGACAGACTATCCGCTACAAATTCCAAAGTGGAGAGCGCCATGAATCATAGGCGTCGCCGGGCCGTACTCCGGGACGCTTGTTTCTCCCAAGAGGCGTTCGATGCCTTCAACTCAGGAGACGCGTACATCCGTGCTGCTCAAAATGGTCTTGCCAAAGCCATGGACCAGTATGTAAAGGATATACGGGTAGGAAAAATCTGACGATTATATATATATATATATATATATATATATATATATATATATATATATATATATATATATCAGTAGCCCCTGAGACTTGAAACAGTTGACACAACTGATTTAAGGATCATTAATTGTGCAGGTTCTTACATAGAAGAATACCCAATTGTCTCAAGCGCTGGAAGAGTGCAAAGCCCAGCTACAGGCTGCGGTGGCCGCGTTGAAGGAGTCCGAGAAGGCCCCCACTGGTAACACTTGCTTCTTTTGCAAATAATTACAGGTACCAGATAGTATGTGGCATGCATGCAAATCTAATAGTAGATGTTGCAGATGACCCCGGAGTGAATCCGGAGGCCGTGCCAGGGGATGCGCAACGTGCTAATCGATAGCTAAATGCTGGCGAGCGTGTACTTACGCGGGTCAGGCAGGAGAAAAATAATCTCCTAGACGCCAATATCCGGCTGGACGTGGAACTGAAAGACGTCCGAGCCCAGCTTGCGGACTCCGTGAAGGAGAATAAGCGGCTTCGACGCGGCATTTTTAGTAAGTGCTTGAATGGACTTTTGAAGGAGTTCGGCGAAGAAGCCGGCTAACAGAGTTATGTCTGCAGGTATGTTGACGGGTCGTCCCGCGGAGGAGATGCTCGGGTCTGCGGGTGATCTTCTACCAGAGCTCTCACAACTGCACGAACAAGTTTGGCAGGTGATGCAGGGTATTGCCCAAGCCTTGTGGCCATCCGCGTCCCCGCTAGGTGGCATGGGGGAGCTTATAGAGAAGCTCAAGGGAGCGCGGCGGCGCTTCCGATTATGGAAGATATCAGCCTGCCGACAAGGTGCAAGGGAAGCCTGGGCTATGGTGAAGACGCGATATACCAAAGCTGACCCAAACCACATGGCCGGGGTCGGACCTGTGGGGCCCGATGGGGAAGAGATCCCCCTCAGTTTGGTGTATGACCAAGTAGAATTAGCCGCAAAGTATTCCCAACAGGATTGTAGGCTAGACAGCCTGTTGGATGGTATAGAAGAAGAATTTAATCAGTCTTAGTGTCTGTGTACTTTAAGTGACATATATAATGTCCCTAGCCGGATTGCAAATCATTTGTCATGGCGGACCTTTTCGCTTCAACCTCTGGACCCGATAGTCCGGAGTGTATCCGAATACCCACTTGGTTATATAAAAACCGGGGTATGCATGGAAACGAGGCGTAGGGGTCATAAGTGCTTGAACAGACAAGTACCCAACTAGCTATGTTATATTACATGGATAGTAAGAAACATCTTCCAGGGAGAATAGTTCCGTTAAGGGTTCCTTTCCCTGGGTACGCATGCCCTAATGTGCATGTCTGAACTGCGAAAAGAGACGCGGTCTATAAACATCTGGGGGCGTGTGTCGAATTAAATAAAAGTCATCTTTTGTTCACCGACCGAATATTCCCTTAAGAACGCTAGCTTTCGGCTTCACCCAGTCTGAGGTACACATCCGGCTGACCCGGCAGTAACAATCACAGAGGTGCTCCCCTTATGCCCTAGCAGAATTAATGGGAACATAGGGCATAAATACAAGAGCCAAGCAACCCAGCTTGGCCAAAACTTAAGTCATATCGATGCATATAATGGTGAAAAAAGGTACATGCGGAAGAATAACACATGTGTGGGGCGTAAAGCCCAGAAAAATAGTTATATTAAGCTTCTGTATAAGAAGCCCCCAGGTATAATGAAGTCTATCACCGGTCCAGATTCAGCCGTTTTGACAGGTTTAGCTTCTATCCATTTGGTGAATTTATCCACCATGACCAATACGTATTTTTTCTTATGGGTTCCCCCTTTAAGGGGTCCGACCATATCAAGCCCCCAGACCGCAAAGGGCCAAGTAATGGGGATTGTTTGGAGAGCGATAGGGGGCATATGGCTTTGGTTTGCAAAGAGCTAGCAACCGATGCAATGTTGGACCAGATGTTGTGCATCTGCTCGGGCCATCGGCCAATAGAAACCTGTACGAAAGGCCTTGCTTACAAGGGCCCGGGCTGTGGCGTGATGGCCACCAAGTCCAGCATGAATTTCTGCCAAAAGCTTCCGCCCTTCCTCTTCGGAGATGTAACTTTGAAGGACTCCAGTAGTGAAGGAAATATGCCCTAGAGGCAATAATAAAGTTATTATTTATTTCCTTATATCATGATAAATGTTTATTATTCATGCTAGAATTGTATTAACCGGAAACATAATACATGTGTGAATACATAGACAAACAGAGTGTCACTAGTATGCCTCTACTTGACTAGCTCGTTAATCAAAGATGGTTATGTTTCCTAACCATAAACAAGGAGTTGTTATTTGATTAACGGGATCACATCATTAGGTGAATGATCTGATTGACATGACCCATTCCATTAGCTTAGCACCCGATCGTTTAGTATGTTGCTATTGCTTTCTTCATGACTTACACATGTTCCTATGACTATGAGATTATGCAACTCTCGTTTGCCGGAGGAACACTTTGTGTTCTACCAAACGTCACAACGTAAATGGGTGATTATAAAGGTGCTCTACAGGTGTCTCCAAAGGTACATGTTGGGTTGGCGTATTTCGAGATTAGGATTTGTCACTCCGATTGTCGGAGAGGTATCTCTGGGCCCTCTCGGTAATGCACATCACATAAGCCTTGCAAGCATTGCAACTAATGAGTTAGTTGCGAGATGATGTATTACAGAACGAGTAAAGAGACTTGCCGGTAACGAGATTGAACTAGGTATTGAGATACCGACGATCGAATCTCGGGCAAGTAACATACCGATGACAAAGGGAACAACGTATGTTGTTATGCGGTCTGACCGATAAAGATCTTCGTAGAATATGTAGGAGCCTATATGAGCATCCAGGTTCCTCTATTGGTTATTGACCGGAGACGTGTCTCGGTCATGTCTACATTGTTCTCGAACCCGTAGGGTCCGCACGCTTAAGGTTTCGATGACAGTTATATTATGAGTTTATGAGTTTTGATGTACCGAAGTTAGTTCGGAGTCCCGGATGTGATCACGGACATGACGAGGAGTCTCAAAATGGTCGATACATAAAGATTGATATATTGGACGGCTATATTCGGACACCGGAAGTGTTCCGGGTGATTTCGGAGAAAACCGGAGAGCCGGAGGGTTACCGGAACCCCCCCGGGAGAAGTAATGGGCCATATGGGCCTCAGTGGAGAGAGAGGGGCAGCCAGAGGTGGGCTGCGCACCTCCTCCCCCCTGGTCCGAATTGGACTAGGAGAGGGGGGCGACGCCCCCCCTTTCCCTCTCCCTCCCCACTTCTTTCCCCCTCCTAGTAGGAGTCCTACTCCTACTAGGAGGAGGACTCCTCCTTGGCACGCCATAGAGGGCCGGCCGGCCTCCTCCCCTTGATCCTTTATATACGGGGGCAAGGGGCACCCCTTGACACACAAGTTGATCCACGTGATCATATTCTTAGCCGTGTGCGGTGCCCCTTCCACCATAGTCCTCGATAATATTGTAGCGGTGCTTAGGCGAAGCCCTGCGACAGTGGAACATCAAGATCGTCACCACGCCGTCGTGCTGACGAAACTCTTCCCTGACACTTTGCTGGATCGGAGTCCGGGGATCGTCATCGAGCTGAACGTGTGCTAAAACTCGGAGGTGCCGTAGTTTCGGTGCTTGATCGGTCGGGCCGTGAAGACGTACGACTACATCAACCACGTTGTGCTAACGCTTCCGTTGTCGATCTACAAGGGTACGTAGATCACACTCCCCCCTCTCGTTGCTATGCATCACCATGATCTTGTGTGTGCGTAGGAAATTTTTTGAAATTACTACGAAACCCAACAGTGGCATCCGAGCCTAGGTTTTATATGTTGATGTTATATGCACGAGTAGAACACAATTGAGTTGTGGGCGATATAAGTCATACTGCTTACTAGCATGTCATACTTTCGGCGGTATTGTTGGACGAAGCGGCCCGGACCGACATTACGCGTACGCTTACGCGAGACCGGTTCTCCCGACGTGCTTTGCACATAGGTGGCTTTTAGGTGACAGTTTCTCCAACTTTAGTTGAACCAAGTGTGGCTACGCCCGGTCCTTGCGAAGGTTAAAACAGCACCAACTTGACAAACTATCGTTGTGGTTTTGATGCGTAGGTACGATTGGTTCTTGCTTAAGCCCGTAGCAGCCACGTAAAACTTGCAACAACAAAGTAGAGGACGTCTAACTTGTTTTTGCAGGGCATGTTGTGATGTGATATGGTCAAGACATGATGCTAAATTTTATTGTATGAGATGATCATGTTTTGTAACCGAGTTATCGGCAACTGGCAGGAGCCATATGGTTGTCGCTTTATTGTATGCAATGCAATCGCGTTGTAATGCTTTACTTTATCACTAAGCGGTAGCGATAGTCGTGGAAGCATAAGATTGGCGAGACGACAACGATGCTACGATGGAGATCAAGGTGTCGCGCCGGTGACATTGGTGATCACGACGGTGCTTCGAAGATGGAGATCACAAGCACAAGATGACGATGGCCATATCATATCACTTATATTGATTGCATGTGATGTTTATCTTTTATGCATCTTATCTTGCTTTGATTGACGGTAGCATTATAAGATGATCTCTCACTAATTATCAAGAAGTGTTCTTCCTGAGTATGCACCATTGCGAAAGTTCTTCGTGCTGAGACACCACGTGATGATCGGGTGTGATATGCTCTACGTTCAAATTCAACGGGTGCAAAACAGTTGCACACGCAGAATACTCAGGTTATACTTGACGATCCAAGCATATATAGATATGGCCTCGGAACACGGAGACCGAAAGGTCGAGCGTGAATCATATAGTAGATAGATCAACATAGTGATGTTCACCAATGAAACTACTCCATCTCACGTGATGATCGGACATGGTTTAGTTGATTTGGATCACGTAATCACTTAGAGGATTAGAGGGATGTCTATCTAAGTGGGAGTTCTTTAAGTAAATTAATTGAACCTAAATTTATCATGAAACTTAGTACCTGATAGTATCTTGCTTGTTTATGCTTGATTGTAGATAGATGGCTCATGTTGTTGTTCCGTTGAATTTTAATGCGTTTCTTGAGAAAGCAAAGTTGAAAGATGATGGTAGCAATTACACGGACTGGGTCCTAACTTGAGGATTATCCTCATTGCTGCACAGAAGAATTACGTCCTGGAAGCACCGCTGGGTGCCAGGCCTGCTGCTGGAGCAACACCAGATGTTATGAACGTCTGGCAAAGCAAAGCTGATGACTACTTGATAGTTCAGTGTGCCATGCTTTACAGCTTAGAATCGGGACTTCAACGATGTTTTGAACGTCATGGAGCATATGAGATGTTTCAGGAGTTGAAGTTAATATTTCAAGCAAATGCCTGGATTGAGAGATATGAAGTCTCTAATAAGTTCTATAGCTGCAAGATGGAGGAGAACAGTTCTGTCAGTGAGCATATACTCAAAATGTCTGGGTATAATAATCACTTGATTCAATTGGGAGTTAATCTTCCAGATGATTGCGTCATTGACAGAATTCTCCAATCACTGCCACCAAGCTACAAGAGCTTCGTGATGAACTATAATATGCAAGGGATGAATAAGACTATTCCCGAGCTCTTCGCAATGCTGAAAGCTGCGGAGGTAGAAATCAAGAAGGAGCATCAAGTGTTGATGGTCAACAAGACCACTAGTTTCAAGAAAAAGGGCAAAGGGAAGAAGAAGGGGAACTTCAAAAAGAACAGCAAGCAAGTTGCTACTCAAGAGAAGAAACCCAAACCTGGACCTAAGCCTGAAACTGAGTGCTTCTACTGCAAGCAGACTGGTCACTGGAAGCGGAACTGCCCCAAGTATTTGGCGGATAAGAAGGATGGCAAGGTGAACAAAGGTATATGTGATATACATGTTATTGATGTGTACCTTACTAATGCTCGCAGTAGCACCTGGGTATTTGATACTGGTTCTGTTGCTAATATTTGCAACTCGAAATAGGGACTGCGGATTAAGCGAAGATTGGCTAAGGACGAGGTGACGATGCGCGTGGGAAACGGTTCCAAAGTCGATGTGATCGCAGTCGGCACACTACCTCTACATCTACCTTCGGGATTAATATTAGACCTAAATAATTGTTGTTTGGTGCCAGCGTTAAGCATGAACATTATATCTGGATCTTGTTTGATGCGAGACGGTTATTCATTTAAATCTGAGAATAATGGTTGTTCTATTTATATGAGTAATATCTTTTATGGTCATGCACCCTTAAAGAGTGGTCTATTTTTATTGAATCTCGATAGTGGTGACACACATAGTCATAGTGTTGAAGCCAAAAGATGCAGAGTTGATAATGATAGTGCAACTTATTTGTGGCACTGCCGTTTAGGTCATATCGGTGTAAAGCGTATGAAGAAACTCCATACTGATGGACTTTTGGAACCACTTGATTATGAATCACTTGGTACTTGCGAACCGTGCCTCATGGGCAAGATGACTAAAACACCGTTCTCCGGTACTATGGAGAGAGCAACAGATTTGTTGGAAATCATACATACAGATGTATGTGGTCCGATGAATATTGAATCTCATGGCGGATATCGTTATTTTCTCACCTTCACAGATGACTTAAGCAGATATGGGTATATCTACTTAATGAAACATAAGTCTGAAACATTTGAAAAGTTCAAAGAATTTCAGAGTGAAGTTGAAAATCATCGTAACAAGAAAATAAAGTTTCTACGATCTGATCGTGGAGGAGAATATTTGAGTTACGAGTTTGTTGTACATTTGAAAAATTGTGGAATAGTTTCGCAACTCACGCCACCCGGAACACCACAGCGTAATGGTGTGTCTGAACGTCGTAATCGTACTTTACTAGATATGGTGCGATCTATGATGTCTCTTACTGATTTACCACTATCGTTTTGGGGATACGCTCTAGAGACGACTGCATTCACATTAAATAGGGCACCATCAAAATCCGTTGAGACGACGCCTTATGAACTATGGTTTGGCAACAAACCAAAGTTGTCGTTTCTGAAAGTTTGGGGCTGCGATGCTTATGTGAAAAAGCTTCAACCTGATAAGCTCGAACCCAAATCGGATAAATGTTTCTTCATAGGATATCCAAAGGAGACTATTGGGTACACCTTCTATCACAGATCCGAAGGCAAGACTTTTATTGCTAAGTTCGGAAACTTTCTGGAGAAGGAGTTTCTCTCGAAAGAAGTGAGTGGGAGGAAAGTAGAACTTGACGACGTAACTGTACCTGCTCCCTTATTGGAAAGTAGTGCATCACAGAAAACTGTTTCTGTAACACCTACACCAGTTAGTGAGGAAGCTAATGATGATGATCATGAAACTTCAGAACAAGATACTACTGAACCTCGTAGATCAACCAGAGTAAGATCCGCGCCAGAGTGGTACGGTAATCCTGTTCTGGAAGTCATGCTACTAGATCATGATGAGCCTACGAACTATGAAGAAGCGATGGTGAGCCCAGATTCCGCAAAATGGCTTGAAGCCATGAAATCTGAGATGGGATCCATGTATGAGAACAAAGTATGGACTTTGGTTGACTTGCCCGATGATCGGCAAGCAATTGAGAATAAATGGACCTTCAAGAAGAAGACTGGCGCTGACGGTAATATTACTGTCTACAAAGCTCGACTTGTCGCAAAAGGTTTTCGGCAAGTTCAAGGGATTGACTACGATGAGACCTTCTCACCCGTAGCGATGCTTAAGTCTGTCCGAATCATGTTCGCAATTGACGCATTTTATGATTATGAAATTTGGCAGATGGATGTCAAAACTGCATTCCTGAATGGATTTCTGGAAGGAGAGTTGTATATGATGCAACTAGAAGGTTTTGTCGATCCAAAGGGAGCTAACAAAGTGTGCAAGCTCCAATGATCCATTTATGGACTGGTGCAAGCCTCTCAGAGTTGTAATAAACACTTTGATAGTGTGATCAAAGCATTTGGGTTTATACAGACTTTTGGAGAAGCCTATATTTACAAGAAAGTGAGTGGGAGCTCTGTAGCATTTCTAATATTATATGTGGATGACATATTACTAATTGGAAATGATATAGAATTTCTGGATAGCATAAAGGGATACTTGAATAAGAGTTTTTTGATGAAAGACCTCGGTGAAGCTGCTTACATATTAGGCACTAAGATCTATAGAGATAGATCAAGACGCTTAATTGGACTTTCACAAAGAACATACCTTGACAAAGTTTTGAAGAAGTTCAAAATGGATCAAGCAAATAAAGGGTTCTTGCCTGTGTTACAAGGTGTGAAGTTGAGTAAGACTCAATGCCCGACCACTGCAGAAGATAGAGAGAAAATGAAAGATGTTCCCTATGCTTCAGCCATAGGCTCTATCATGTATGCAATGTTGTGTACCAGACCTGATGTGTGCCTTGCCATAAGTCTAGCAGGGAGGTACCAAAGTGATCCAGGAGTGGATCACTGGACAGCGGTCAAGAACATCCTGAAATACCTGAAAAGGACTAAGGATATGTTTCTCATATATGGAGGTGACAAAGAGCTCATCATAAAAGGTTACGTTGATGCAAGCTTTGACACTGATCCGGACGATTCTAAATCGCAAACCGAATACGTGTTTACATTAAACAGTGGAGCTGTCAGTTGGTGCAGTTCTAAACAAAGCGTTGTAGTGGGATCTACATGTGAAGCGGAGTACATAGCTGCTTTGGAAGCAGCAAATGAAGGAGTCTGGATGAAGGAGTTCATATCCGATCTAGGTGTCATACCTAGTGCATCGGGTCCAATGAAAATCTTTTGTGACAATACTGGTGCAATTGCCTTGGCAAGCACAAGAGAACCAAGCACATCAAGAGACGCTTCAATTCCATCCGGGATCTAGTCCAGGTGGGAGACATAGAGATTTGCAAGATACATACGAATCTGAATGTTGCAGACCCATTGACTAAGCCTCTTCCACGAGCAAAACATGATCAGCACCAAGGCTCCATGGGTGTTAGAATCATTACTGTGTAATCTAGATTATTGACTCTAGTGCAAGTGGGAGACTGAAGGAAATATGCCCTAGAGGCAATAATAAATTTATTATTTATTTCCTTATATCATGATAAATGTTTATTATTCATGCTAGAATTGTATTAACCGGAAACATAATACATGTGTGAATACATAGACAAACAGAGTGTCACTAGTATGCCTCTACTTGACTAGCTCGTTAATCAAAGATGGTTATGTTTCCTAACCATGAATAAGGAGTTGTTATTTGATTAACGGGATCACATCATTAGGTGAATGATCTGATTGACATGATCCATTCCATTAGCTTAGCACCCGATCGTTTAGTATGTTGCTATTGCTTTCTTCATGACTTATACATGTTCCTATGACTATGAGATTATGCAACTCCCGTTTGCCAGAGGAACACTTTGTGTGCTTCCAAACGTCACAACGTAAATGGGTGATTATAAAGGTGCTCTACAGGTGTCTCCAAAGGTACATGTTGGGTTGGCGTATTTCGAGATTAGGATTTGTCACTCCGATTGTCAGAGAGGTATCTCTGGGCCTCTCGGTAATGCACATCACATAAGCCTTGCAAGCATTGCAACTAATGAGTTAGTTGCGACATGATGTATTACGGAACGAGTAAAGAGACTTGCCGGTAACGAGATTGAACTAGGTATTGAGATACCGACGATCGAATCTCGGGCAAGTAACATACCGATGACAAAGGGAACAACATATGTTGTTATGCGGTCTGACCGATAAAGATCTTCGTAGAATATGTAGGAGCCAATATGAGCATCCAGGTTCCGCTATTGGTTATTGACCGGAGACGTGTCTCGATCATGTCTACATTGTTCTCGAACCCGTAGGGTCCGCACGCTTAAGGTTTCGATGACAGTTATATTATGAGTTTATGAGTTTTGATGTACCGAAGTTAGTTCGGAGTCCCGGATGTGATCACGGAAATGACCAGGAGTCTCGAAATGGTCGAGACATAAAGATTGATATATTGGACGACTATATTCGGACAACGGAAGTGTTCCGGGTGATTTCGGAGAAAACCGGAGAGCCGGAGGGTTACCGGAACCCCCCGGGAGAAGTAATGGGCCATATGGGCCTTAGTGGAGAGAGAGAGGGGCAGCCAGAGGTGGGCTGCGCGCCTCCTCCCCCCTGGTACGAATTGGACTAGGAGAGGGGGGCGGCGCCCCCCCTTTCCCTCTCCCTCCCCACTTCTTTCCCCCTCCTAGTAGGAGTCCTACTCCTACTAGGAGGAGGACTCCTCCTTGGCGCGCCATAGAGGGCCGGCCTCGGCCTCCTCCCCTTGATCCTTTATATATGGGGGCAGGGGGCACCCCTTGACACACAAGTTGATCCACGTGATCATATTCTTAGCCGTGTGCGGTGCGCCCTTCCACCATAGTCCTCGATAATATTGTGGCGGTGCTTAGGCGAAGCCCTGCGACAGTGGAACATCAAGATCGTCACCACGCCGTCGTGCTGACGGAACTCTTCCCCGACACTTTGCTGGATCGGAGTCCGGGGATCGTCATCGAGCTGAACGTGTTCTAAAACTCGGAGGTGCTGTAGTTTCGGTGCTTGATCGGTCGGGCCGTGAAGACATACGACTACATCAACCACGTTGTGCTAACGCTTCCGTTGTCGATCTACAAGGGTACGTAGATCACACTCCCCCCTCTCGTTGCTATACATCACCATGATCTTGCGTGTGCGTAGGAATTTTTTTGAAATTACTACAAAACCCAACAAGTAGTGCTTTTCTTATAAAGCTCTCCCTCGTGGACCTTGTAGGCTTTAGATCGCCGCACTATGCAGCGTGCCTCATTTTGGTCCTCGAGTAGTTCCTGCCTAGTTAGGCAGGCTAGGAATGGTTCTATCCACGGGGCGATGACGGCCATTATCACGTGGGCTGAAGGTGTTATTTCGATGGCAGAGCCCCCGATTGTGTTAGAGTGTTTCGTATCTGATGATGTGGCCGGGTCCGGACTATTTCTGCCGGTGTCCCCTTCCCATACCACAGATGGCTTAAACAGTTTTTCCAAGAAGATGTTAGGTGGGACAGGATCGCGCTTAGCGCTGATGCGGGCGAGGATATCCGCCGCTTGATTGTTTTCCCAAGCCACGTGGTGGAATTCAAGCCCCTCGAACCGAGCTGACATTTTGAGGACGGCGTTGCGATATGCCGCCATTTTCGGATCCTTGGCATCGAAGTCTCCATTTATTTGAGATATTGCGAGGTTCGAGTCCCCACGCACCTCCAGGCGTTGAATGCCCATGGAAACTGCCATCCGGAGACCATGTAATAGGGCCTCGTATTCAGCTGCGTTGTTGGAGTCTGTATATAGTATTTGGAGTGTGTATTGGACTATATCTCCGGTGGGGGACATCAGGACGAGCCCCCAGACCAGCCAGCATTTTAGAGCCGTCAAAGTGCACGATCCAATTGGAGTATCCACCGTAATCTTTAGGGAGTTCGGCTTCTGTCCATTCGGCAACGAAATCGTCCAGGACTTGCGACTTAATGGCTCGGCGTGGTCTATATGTTATGTCGAATGGGAGGAGCTCGATAGCCCATTTGGCAATCCAGCCCGTGGCATCGCGGTTTTTTATTATGTCGTTGAGTGGTACTTCTGAGGCCACTATGATTGAACACTCTTGAAAGTAGTGTCGTAATTTCCGGGATGCCATAAATACAGCATATGCTATCTTTTGATAATGTGGGTACCGTGATTTGCATGGAGTCAGGACAATGGACACATAATAGACCGGCTTTTGAAGTGGGAATTTATGTCCGTCTGTCTCTCGTTCGACGACAAGCACTGCGCTTACAACTTGGTGAGTTGCCGTTATATATAACATCATTGGTTCGCCGACATTTGGCGCGGCCAAGATTGGGTTGGTGGCCAGGATTGCTTTTATTTATTCCAATCCGATCGTGGCTGCATTCGTCCACTCGAAGTGTTCGGTGCGCCGAAGAAGGCGATAAAGGGGGAGTGCCTTTTCTCCTAATCGGGAGATGAAGCGGCTTAAGGCCGCCACGCATCCAGTTAACTTCTGGATTTTCTTGAGGTCAGTTGGGATAGCCAACTGCGACAGAGCTCGGATTTTAGCCGGATTTGCTTCAATTCCTCTACTGGAGACGATAAAGCCCATGAGCTTTCCGGTGGGTACGCCGAAAACACATTTTTCCGAATTGAGCTTGATGTCGTATGTCCGGAGATTGTCGAACATGAGCCTCAAGTCGTCTATTAAGGAGTTGATGTGTCTGGTTTTAGCGACCACATCATCTACGTATGCCTCCACTATTTTGCCGATCTGCTTTTCCGGACATGTCTGAATCATGCGCTGATATGTTGGGCCAGCGTTTTTGAGCCCAAAGGGCATTGTGTTAAAACAGAAGGGGCCATATGGAGTGATAAATGCCGTTGCGGCTTGATCGGACTCTACCATCTTAATTTGGTGGTAACCGGAGTATGCATCCAGGAAGCACAATGAGTCGTGTCCTGCGGTAGCATCGATAATTCGATCAATGCAAGGGAGGGGAAAGGGATCCTTTGGGCAAGCCTTATTGAGATCCTTGAAGTCGATGCATAGGCGCCAGGGTTTGTCCTTCTTTGGTACCATCACCAGGTTTGCTAGCCAGTCCGGATGCTTTATTTCTCTAATGAATCCGGCCTCCAGTAACTTGGCTAGCTCCTCTCCCACGGCTTGTCGCTTAGGTTCAGAGAAACGCCGAAGAGTCTGCTTGACCGGCCTGAATCCTTTTAGGATGTTAAGGCTATGCTCGGCCAGCCTGCGTGGGATTCCTGGCATATCTGAAGGATGCCAGGCGTATATGTCCCAATTCTCGCGCAGGAACTCCCGTAGTGCGGCATCTATAGCGGGATTAAACTGTGCCCCGATGGATGCTGTTTTTGAAGGGTCCGTTGGATGGACTTGGAATTTGACTATTTCATCCGCTGGTTTGAAAGAGGTGGACTTGGATCTTTTGTCTAGTATCACGTTGTCGGTGTCAAAACCGGCGGATCTCGGGTAGGGGGTCCCGAACTGTGCGTCTAAGGCGGATGGTAACAGGAGGCAGGGGACACGATGTTTTACCCAGGTTCGGGCCCTCTTGATGGAGGTAAAACCCTACGTCCTTCTTGATTATACTTGATAATATGGGTATTACAAGAGTTGATCTACCACGAGATCGGAGAGGCTAAACCCTAGAAGCTAGCCTATGGTATGATTGTATGTTGTCCTACGGACTAAAACCCTCCGGTTTATATAGACACCGGAAGGGGCTAGGGTTACACAAGGTCGGTTACAAAGGAGGAGATATACATATCCGTATTGCCTAGCTTGCCTTCCACGCCAAGTAGAGTCCCATCCGGACACGGGACGAAGTCTTGAATCTTGTATCTTCATAGTCCAACAGTTCGGCCAAAGGATATAGTCCGGCTGTCCGGAGACCCCCTAATCTAGGACTCCCTCAGTAGCCCCTGAACTAGGCTTCAATGATGATGAGTCCGGCGCGCAGTGTTGTCTTCGGCATTGCAAGGCGGGTTCCTCCTCCGAATACACCACGGAAGAATTTGAATGCAAGGATAGTGTCCGACCCTGCAAAATAAGTTCCACATACCACCGTAGAGAGAATAATATTACCACAAATCTAATCTGCTGACACGTTTTGGCAGCATGACATCACGCCACGGCCCGGTAATTATTTGAACCGTTTTTCTTTAACCAGCCCCGCACATAACGTGAGGCGGTTTCTTGACACGTCTTGTCAAAGCAGAGATCGTGTTCCCCTTATTACGGGATTCTCATCAATACGGACGTGGGTAACCCAATTGTGCCTAGGACTCCTAGATTTTAGGCAAGTCCCAAACGGCCACGAGGAGGACACTTGATATTCACCCTCTTTATAAAGGGAGAAGGCTGTTACTTTTTTCCCTCCCGTGCTCAATCGAATCCCTCCCCCGCCTCGAGTTATAACACCCAAAGCCAAGGTCAGGTGCTTCGGACCTTCAATCATGTCCGGATCCAGCCCTCAAGGCCAGTGGATGTCTTCCTCCGTCACAGAGGAGGACATCAAGAAGTTGAGGGAGGCCAGATATCTGACCGCCGAAATTTTGCATAGGCTGCCCACCTGAGGGCAGGTCGTCCCTACTCCCGAACCCAACAAGAGCGTTGTGTTCATATCCCACTTCTTCCGAGGACTAGGCCTCGCTCTGGATCCCTTTGTCAGGGTCTTATGTTCTATTACGGGCTGGATTTTCATGATCTGGCCCCGGACTCCCTTCTTCACATCTCGTCATTTATTGTCGTTTGTGAGGCCTTCCTCCGCATTACCCCTCACTTCGGCTTGTGGCTCAAGACCTTCGATGTGAAGCTGAAGATGGTCGAGGGACAGTACGCAGCATGCGGAGGTGCTTTAATAAGCAAAATTGCTGATGCTCCATGGCCAAAGGGTTCCTTTCCAGAGGTGTCCGGATTGTGGCAACGGGAGTGGTTTTATGTCACAGCTCCCCGAAGTGCCAAGTGGGTAGCTGCCCCCACCTTCCGCTCGGGCCCTCCACCACAACTGATGTCATGGATCAGCAGGGGACTGAGCTGGGGTCCATCCAAGGACGTGCCAATACTGGATAGCCATATCCGAGATCTCTCTGAGGGAGATTTCAGTCTGGTTATGGTAATGCAAGTCATGCTGGTTCGTCGAGTCCAGCCTTGCAAACACTGGCCCCTCCGCATGTGGGAATTCAACCCAGAAGGACCGCGCACTATTTAGAATTTCCTCAGCATGACGCACGAGGAGATGTACAAATCGTTCTTCGGACCCCAAATAATGTTGGGGAACGTGCAGAAATTCAAAATTTCCTACGTGTCACCAAGATCTATCTATGGAGAAACCAGCAACGAGGGGAAGGAGAGTGCATCTACATACCCTTGTAGATCGCTAAGCGGAAGCGTTCAAGTGAACGGGGTTGATGGAGTCGTACTCGTCGTGATTCAAATCACCGATGATCAAGTACCGAAAGGACGGCACCTCCGCGTTCAACACACGTACAGCCCGGTGACGTCTCCCACGCCTTGATCCAGCAAGGAGAGAGAGAGAGAGGTTGAGGAAGACTCCATCCAGCAGCAGCACAACGGCGTGGTGGTGATGGAGGAGCGTGGCAATCCTGCAGGGCTTCGCCAAGCACCGCGAGATATGAGGAGAAAGAGAGGGAGGGCTGCACCAACAGGCAGAGATCGAATCACGTGTTATGTGCAGCCCCAGGCCTCACTATATATAGGGAAGAGGGAGGAGGGTGCGCCCCCTCTAGGGTTCCCACCCTAGGGGGTGCGGCAGCCCTAGATGGGAAAGGGGCGGCGGCCAAGGGAGGATTCCCTCCCCCCCAAGGCACCTAGGAGGTGCCTTCCCCTCCTAGGACTCTTCCTTAGGGTTCCCCCTTCACCCTAGGCGCATGGGCCATGAGGGAAGTGGCGCCCCAGCCCACTTTGGGCTGGATCCCTTCCCACTTCAGCCCATGGGACCCTCCGGGATAGGTGGACCCACTCGGTGGACCCCCGGGACCCTTCCGGTGGTCCCGGTACAATACCGATGACCCCGAAACTTGTCCCGATGGCCGAAATCGGACTTCCTATATATAAATCTTTACCTCCGGACCATTCTGGAACTCCTCGTGACGTCTGGGATCTCATCCGGGACTCCGAACAACATTCGGTAACCACATACAAACTTCCTTTATAACCCTAGCGTCATCGAACCTTAAGTGTGTAGACCCTACGGGTTCGGGAGACATGCAGACATGACCGAGACGTTCTCCGGTCAATAACCAACAGCGGGATCTGGATACCCATGTTGGCTCCCACATGTTCCACGATGATCTCATCGGATGAACCACGATGTCAAGGACTCAATCGATCCAGTATACAATTCCCTTTGTCTAGCGGTATTGTACTTGCCCGAGATTCGATCGTCGGTATACCGATACCTTGTTCAATCTCGTTACCGGCAAGTCTCTTTACTCGTTCCGTAACACATCATCCCGTGATCAACTCCTTGATCACATTGTGCACATTATGATGACGTCCTACCGAGTGGGCCCAGAGATACCTCTCCATTTACACGGAGTGACAAATCCCAGTCTCGATTCGTGCCAACCCAACAGACACTTTCGGAGATACCTGTAATGCACCTTTATAGCCACCCAGTTACATTGTGACGTTTGGTACACCCAAAGCATTCCTACGGTATCCGGGAGTTGCACAATCTCATGGTCTAAGGAAAAGATACTTGACATTAGAAAAGCTTTAGCATACGAACTACGATCTTTGTGCTAGGCTTAGGATTGGGTCTTGTCCATCACATCATTCTCCCAATGATGTGATCCCGTTATCAATGACATCCAATGTCCATGGTCAGGAAACCATAACCATCTATTGATCAACGAGCTAGTCAACTAAAGGCTCACTAGGGACATAATTGTGGTCTATGTATTCACACGTGTATTACGATTTCCGGATAATACAATTATAGCATGAATAAAAGACAATTATCATGAACAAGGAAATATAATAATAATACTTTTATTATTGCCTCTAGGGCATATTTCCAACAGTCTCCCACTTGCACTAGAGTCAATAATCTAGTTCACATCACCATGTGATTAACACTGACAGGTCACATCACCATGTGACCAACATCCAAAGAGTCTTGGGTTTGACATGTTGCTTGTGAGAGAGGTTTTTAGTCAACGGGTCTGAACCTTTCAGATCCGTGTGTGCTTTACAAATCTTTATGTCATCTCCTAGATGCAGCTACCACGCTCTATTTGGAGCCATTCCAAATAACTGTTCCACTTGGAGCTATTCTAAATTGTTGCCCCATTATACGTATCCGGTATCTCTACTTAGAGCTATCCGGATAGGTGTTAAGCTTGCATCGACGTAACCTTTACGATGAACTCTTTTACCACCTCCATAATCGAGAAAATTCCTTAGTCCACTAAGGATAACTTTGACCGCTATCTAGTGATCTATTCTTGGATCACTCTTGTACCCCTTGACTGACTCATGGCAAGGCACACTTCAGGTGCGGTACACAGCATAGCATACTGTAGAGCCTATGTCTTAAGCATAGGGGACGACCTTCGTTCTTTCTCTCTTTTCTGCCGAGGTCGAGCTTTAAGTCTTAACTTCGTACCTTACAACTCAGGCAAGAACTTCTTCTTCGACTGATCCATCTTGAACACCTTCAAGATCATGTCAAGGTATGTGCTCATTTGAAAGTACCATTAAGCGTTTTGATCTATCCTTATAGATCTTGATGCTCAATGTTCAAGTAGCTTAATCCAGGCTTTCCATTAAAAAACACTTTTCAAATAGCTCTGCATGCTTTCTAGAAATTCTACATCATTTCCGATCAACAACATGTTAACAACACATACTCATCGGAAATTTTATAGTGCTCCCACTCACTTATTTGGAAATACAAGTTTCTCATGAACTTTGTATAAACCCAAAATCTTTGATCATCTCATCAAAGCGCACATTCCAACTCCGAGATGCTTACTCCAGTCCTTAGAAGGATTGATGGAGCTAGCATACCTTTTAGCATCCTTAGGATCGACAAAACCTTTCGGTTGTATCACATACAACCTTTCCTCTAGAAAATCGTCGAGGAAACAATGATTTGACATCCTATCTGCAAGATTTCATAAATAATGCAGTAATCGCTAATATAATTCCAACAGACTCTTAGCATCGCTACGAGTGAGAAAGTCTCATCGTAGTCAACTCCTTGAACTTGTCGGAAAACATCTTAACGACAAGTCAAGCTTTCTTAATGGTGACATTTACCATCATTGTCCGTCTTCCTTTTAAAATCCATCTGCACTCAACAGCCTTATGACCATCGAGCTATTCTGTCAAAGTCTACACTTTATTTTCATACATGGATCCTATCTCGGATTTTATGGCCTCGAGCCATTTATCGGAATCCGGGCCCACCATCGCTTCTCCATAGCTCGTAGGTTCATTGTTGTCTAGCAACATGACTTCCAAGACAGGATTATTGTACCACTCTGAAGTAGTACGTATCCTTGTCACCCTACGAGGTTCGGTAGTGACTTGATCCGAAACTTCATGATCACTATCATAAGCTTCCACTTCAATTGGTGTAGGTGCCACAGGAACAACTTCCTGTGCCCTGCTACACACTTGTTGAAGTGACGGTTCAATAACCTCATCAAGTCTCCACCATCCTCCCACTCAATTCTTTCGAGAGAAACTTTTCCTCGAGAAAGGACCCGTTCAAGAAACAATCCATATTGCTTTCGGATCTGAATTAGGAGGTATACCCAACTGTTTTGGGTGTCCTATGAAGATGTATTTCATCAGCTTTGGGTTCGAGCTTATCAATCCTGAAACTTTTTCACATAAGCGTCGCAGCCCCAAACCTTTAAGAAACGACAACTTAGGTTTCTCTAAACCATAATTCATACAGTGTCATCTCAACGGAATTACGTGGTGCCCTATTTAAAGTGAATGTGGTTGTCTCTAATGCCTAACCCATGAACAATAGTGGTAATTCGATAAGAGACATCATGGTACGCACCATATCCAATAGGGTGCAACTATGATGTTCGGACACACCATCACACTATGGTGTTCCAGGCGGTATTAATTGTGAAACAATTTCCACAATGTCTTAATTGTGTGCCAAAACTCGTAACTCAGATATTCATCTCTATGATCATATCATAGACATTTTATCCTCTTGTCACAATGATCTTCTACTTCACTCTGAAATTACTTGAACCATTCAATAATTCAGACTTGTGTTTCATCAAGTAAATATACTCAACATCTACTCGAATCATCTGTGAAGTAAGAACATAACGATATTCACTGCATGCCTCAGCACTCATTGGACTGCACACATCAAAATGTGTTGCTTCCAACAAGTTGCTATCTTGTTCCATTTTACTGAAACCGAGGCTTTTCAGTCATCTTGCCCATGTGGTATGATTCGCATATCTCAAGTGATTCAAAATCAAGTGAGTCCAAACGATCCATCTGTATGGATTTTCTTCATGCGTATACACCAATAGACATGGTTCGCATGTCTCAAACTTTTCAAAAACGAGTGAGTCCAAAGATCCATCAACATGGAGCTTCTTCATGCGTTTTATACCAATATGACTTACATGGCAGTGCCACCAGTAAGTGGTACTATCATTACTATCTTTTGGCATGAAAATGTGTATCACTACGATCGAGATTCAATAAACCATTTTTAGGTGCAAGACCACTGAAGATATTATTCAAATAAATAGAGTAACCATTATTCTCCTTAAATGAATAACCGTATTGCAACAGACATAATCCAATCATGTCTATGCTCAACGCAAACACCAAATGACAATTATTCAGGTTTAATACTAATCTTGATGGTAGAGGGAGCGTGCGATGTTTGATCACATCAAACTTGGAAACACTTCCAACACATATCGTCAGCTCACCTTTAGCTAGTCTCCGTTTATTCCGTAGCTCTTTTATTTCGAGTTACTGAACCGGTATCTAATACCCTGGTGCTACTAGGAGTACTAGTAAAGTACACATCAACACAATGTATATCCAATATACTTCTATCGACCTTGCCAGCCTTCTCATCTACCAAGTATCTAGGGTAATTCTGCTCTAGTGGCTGTTCCCCTTATTACAGAAGCACTTAGTCTCGGGTTTGGGTTCAACCTTGGGTTTCTTCACTAGAGCAGCAGCTGATTTGCTGTTTCATGAAGTATCCCTTCTTGCCCTTGCCCTTCTTGAAAACTAGTGGTTTCACCAACCATCAACAATTGATGCTCCTTCTTGATTTCTACTTTCGCGGTGTTTAACATCGCGAATACCTCAAGGATCATCATATCTATCCCTGATATGTTATAGTTCATCATGAAGCTCTTGCAGCTTGGTGGCAATGACTTTGGAGAAACATCACTATCTCATCTGGAAGATCAACTCCCACTCGATTCAAGTGATTGTTGCACTCAGACAATCTGAGCACAAGCTCAACGATTGAGCTTTTCTCCCTTAGTTTGCAGGCTAAGAAAATCGTCGGAGGTCTTATACCTCTTGATGTGGGCATGAGCTTGAAATCCCAATTTCAACCCTCGAAACATCTCATATGTTCCGCGATGTTTCGAAAACGTCTTTGGTGCCTCTACTTAAACCATTTAACTGAACTATCACGTAGTTATCAAAACATGTATGTCCGATGTTCGCAACATCCACAAACGACGTTTGGGGTTCAGCACACTGAGCAGTGCATTAAGGACATAAGCTTTCTACTGTCCGCATAATTGCTACTTTCAACTTTCAACTATATTTTCTCTAGGAACATATCTAAAACAGTAGAACTAAAGCGCGAGCTATGACATAATTTGCAAAAGGTCTTTTGACTATGTTCAAGATAATTAAGTTCATCTTATGAACTCCCACTCAGATAGACATCCCTCTGGTCACCTAAGTGATTACATGATCCGAGTCAACTAGGCCGTGTCCGATCATCACGTGAGACGGACTAGCCAACGTCGGTGAACATCTTCATGTTGATCGTATCTACTATACGACTCATGCTCGACCTTTCGGTCTCCGTGTTCCGAGGCCATGTCTGTACATGCTAGGCTCGTCAAGTTAACCCTAAGTGTATTGCATGTGTAATCTGTCTTACACCCGTTGTATGTGAACGTAAGGATCTATCACACCCGATCATCACGTGGTGCTTCGAAACGACGAACTGTAGCAACGGTGCACAGTTAGGGGGAACACTTCTTGAAATTGGTGTAAGGGATCATCTTATTTACTACCGTCGTTCTAAGTAAACAAGATGCATAAACATAATAAACATCACATGCAATCAAATAGTGACATGATATGGCCAATATCATTTTGCTCCTTTTGATCTCCATCTTCGGGGCTCCATGATCATCATCGTCACCGGCATGATACCATGATCTCCATCATCGTGTCTTCATGAAGTTGTCTCACCGACTATTACTTCTACTACTATGGCTACCGGTTAGCAATAAAGTAAAGTAATTACATGGCGTTGTTCAATGACACGCAGGTCATACAGTAAATTTAAGACAACTCCTATGGCTCCTGCCGGTTGTCATACTCATCGACATGCAAGTCGTGAATCCTATTACAAGAACATGATCAATCTCATGCATCACATATATTCATCAGATTCTTCTTGGCCATATCACATCACATAGCATACCCTGCAAAAACAAGTTAGACATCCTCTAATTGTTGTTTGCATGTTTTACGTGGCTGCTATGGGTTTCTAGCAAGAACGTTTCTTACCTACGCAAAACCACAACGTGATATGCCAATTGCTATTTACCCTTCATAAGGACCCTTTTCATCGAATCTGTTCCGACTAAAGTGGGAGAGACAGACACCCGCCAGCCACCTTATGCAACTAGTGCATGTTTGTCGGTGGAACCGGTCTCACGTAAGAGTACGTGTAAGGTTGGTCCGGGCCGCTTCATCCCACGATGCCGCCGAATCAAGATAAGACTAGTAACGGCAAGCATATTGAACAAAATCAATGCCCACAACTACTTTGTGTTCTACTCGTGCATAGAAACTACGCATAAACCTGGCTCTGATACCACTGTTGGGGAACGTAGCAGAAATTCAAAATTTTCCTACGTGTCACCAAGATCTATCTATGGAGAAACCAGCAACGAGGGGAAGGAGAGTGCATCTACATACCCTTGTAGATCGCTAAGCGGAAGCGTTCAAGTGAACGGGGTTGATGGAGTCGTACTCGTCGTGATTCAAATCACCGATGATCAAGTATCGAAAGGACGGCACCTCCGCGTTCAACACACGTACAGCCCGATGACGTCTCCCACGCCTTGATCCAGCAAGGAGAGAGGGAGAGGTTGAGGAAGACTCCATCCAGCAGCAGCACAACGGCGTGGTGGTGATGGAGGAGCGTGGCAATCCTGCAGGGCTTCGCCAAGCACCGCGAGATATGAGGAGAAAGAGAGGGAGGGCTGCACCAACAGGCAGAGATCGAATCACGTGTTATGTGCAGCCCCAGGCCTCACTATATATAGGGAAGAGGGAGGAGGGTGCGCCCCCTCTAGGGTTCCCACCCTAGGGGGTGCGGCAGCCCTAGATGGGAAAGGGGCGGCGGCCAAGGGAGGATTCCCTCCCCCCCAAGGCACCTAGGAGGTGCCTTCCCCTCCTAGGACTCTTCCTTAGGGTTCCCCCTTCACCCTAGGCGCATGGGCCATGAGGGAAGTGGCGCCCCAGCCCACTTTGGGCTGGATCCCTTCCCACTTCAGCCCATGGGACCCTCCGGGATAGGTGGCCCCACCCGGTGGACCCCCGGGACCCTTCCGGTGGTCCCGGTACAATACCGATGACCCCGAAACTTGTCCCGATGGCCGAAATAGGACTTCCTATATATAAATCTTTACCTCCGGACCATTCTGGAACTCCTCGTGACGTCTGGGATCTCATCCGGGACTCCGAACAACATTCGGTAACCACATACAAACTTCCTTTATAACCCTAGCGTCATCGAACCTTAAGTGTGTAGACCCTACGGGTTCGGGAGACATGCAGACATGACCGAGACGTTCTCCGGTCAATAACCAACAGCGGGATCTGGATACCCATGTTGGCTCCCACATGTTCCACGATGATCTCATCGGATGAACCACGATGTCAAGGACTCAATCGATCCCGTATACAATTCCCTTTGTCTAGCGGTATTGTACTTGCCCGAGATTCGATCGTCGGTATACCGATACCTTGTTCAATCTCGTTACCGGCAAGTCTCTTTACTCGTTCCGTAACACATCATCCCATGATCAACTCCTTGATCACATTGTGCACATTATAATGATGTCCTACCGAGTGGGCCCAGAGATACCTCTCCATTTACACGGAGTGACAAATCCCAGTCTCGATTCGTGCCAACCCAACAGACACTTTCGGAGATACCTGTAATGCACCTTTATAGCCACCCAGTTACGTTGTGACGTTTGGTACACCCAAAGCATTCCTACGGTATCCGGGAGTTGCACAATCTCATGGTCTAAGGAAAAGATACTTGACATTAGAAAAGCTTTAGCATACGAACTACGATCTTTGTGCTAGGCTTAGGATTGGGTCTTGTCCATCACATCATTCTCCCAATGATGTGATCCCGTTATCAATGACATCCAATGTCCATGGTCAGGAAACCGTAACCATCTATTGATCAACGAGCTAGTCAACTAAAGGCTCACTAGGGACATAATTGTGGTCTATGTATTCACACGTGTATTACGATTTCCGGATAATACAGTTATAGCATGAATAAAAGACAATTATCATGAACAAGGAAATATAACAATAATACTTTTATTATTGCCTCTAGGGCATATTTCCAACAAATAGAGTGTCCAGACACTACCGAGGACGTGGGCCTGAGCAGCAACAACACCGCTGCCCAAGTAAGTAATCCCATGGCTGAACACACCGTCCTTTTATTTATCATGACATCATTCTGAAGAATTGCTCTTTGACCAGGACTGGATAACAAAGGCGAAGATGATCCGGTGTTCGGCCCCCTTCTTGAAGGCTTGGACAGTCCGGTGCTGGAAAAGATGCTCGAGCCAGCACCTTGTCTGGTGCCCTCAAAGGAAGACGAAGGGGGGAATAAAGAGGGCGAAAGAGGGCCTCTATCGCTACCTATTCCAACCGAGGGAATGAGCACCTCCGCGAGGGAGGATAACCGAGGGGAAGAATCTGACATTCTCTCTCCCCGGGGAAGGAAGAGGACTACCTCCGAAGATCCGGAAATCAAGGTTTCCAAGCAGGAGAAGAAATCTCCGCCAGAGGGTCCTGCCTCGGAGGGTGTTCTTGCCGCACAGTGTCCGCATGGGGATCAGCCCTCTAACGAGCTGTAAGTAATCAAAAGGTATTTAATAGTGAAGATATCCTACCTTACTTCTGAGGAAATTAACCGAAGTATTTATCTTGCAGTTCGGATCTTAGCCCTTCTCAGCTGAGCTCTTCTTCAGGGGATCTTCTTTCGGAGATGATTGAGAGCGAAACGCCTCCCCCTGCCACACCGCCGTACGAAGCGGGCGACCCTGACGTGTCGTCGTGGAGGGCTTCTCCTGATCCGGCAAGGCCAGAAGGTAATCCTATGGCCACCTGAAGTCCTCAGTATCCGGCTCTCAAAGAGAGCAATCAAAAGAGTCTGGCATCGTGTGGTGCACGGTCGGATGTACGGAGGGATCTGCTGGAGAAGGCGCCTATCTCAGAAGAGCAGCGCACATTGATGGGTATGGTGATTGAAAGGATTTCGTCCGCCGAAAGCGGGCTGCATGAAGCCTTTATGAGTCTACTGACGGGTTTTGAGGTACGTGAAATGATGTATATTTTTGAAAGTACTGCACAATTTTAGATGTGCCCTGTGTAGATAGTAGCCCCTAAGACTCTGGTTGTCGTCGAAAACGGCGGCAAACAGAGGATCATAGTCCCAGGTAATAACCAGACTGCCTTTATGTGCAGGTGGTGGAGGCTCTGGTGGCTAGCCGGACTGATGGGTATGCCGAACTAAAGCGGCAGCTGGATGTGGCAGATGCCAACATCATGCTTGTCAACGAGCGGCTTGACGAGGCACAGGGTCAGTTGCCTTTCTGGTGATCGTCACATAATAAGAGCAGCATGATGCCAATATCTTTAATATGTTGTGACTGCAGATGGAGCAGCCACCATGGAGACCCTTCGGTCGGAGCTTGCCCGAGCCAAGGAGCAAGCAAGGAGCAGCAATGCGGCTGCTTTGCAAGCGGCCGAAGAGTTAAGGGCCAAACATGCCGCACATTGCGAGAGAAAAGAGAGAATGGCCAAGATGGCTGTGAAGTTAAAAGATACTGCCGACCGTTGCCAGCTTCTTGAAGAAGAAAACTGGGCGAAGGCGACGGACCTGGAAAAGGCCACGATGGCGACCGATCCCCGCTCTGCGATGAGAGAAAAAAGGAGGAGCTGCGTCAAGCCGGGGATATCGCGGCTGGGAAACCCTTTATGCTGCGGAGGAAGTTTGGAGATCCTCGGTATGCCCCTCTGGACCGGCTGTGGAGTTCGGCGGACGCATATCTGGACTTGGCGGCGAGTGCTGTCGATGCGGCCGAATACTTCGGAGATCAAACAGATCGTGAAGTGGACAAGCTATTCTGGTCACAATTTAACGTTCCAGAGTGTCCGCTTCCATTGACTGATCGGCTTGCCGAATGGGCCGAGCTGAATAGATTGTCCGGACTCGCCATGAGGTCTGTTGTGGATCATCTGTGGCCGGAAAGGCCAAAGCCGAACAACTATTTTAGTTTGGTGTAGCAGTTCCTTGGTGCGGTGCCACGCGTGAATGCGATGAAGAGGTTGGCGTGCATAGAAAGCTCGCGGATGGCCCTTGCCCATGTTAAAAAATACTGGGCGGAGATGGATGCCACCACTGTTGCGGCGCAGGGTTCGGCCATAGGCCGAGTGGCTATCGAGCACTATTTTGAAGAAGTTCTTGAAGGCGCTCGTTCAATAGAGGCCCAGTGCTCGAAGAATATTATGTTTGAGTGACATGTATTCCCATTGTAAAAACAATGTTTTATTAAGTTTATCAAGGCTGTATTTATACTTTTGCCCGAAAGTATTATGATGCCTCCTATGCGTCCGTTTATGTATATATGTATATAACTTGAAAGATTGCAGTCGTTGGCTTCAGCCCCCACGCATATAATGTGGGGGTTTTCACAGAAGATGCATGTTCACACTTGATCCAACGTCTTGGTCCATTAAGGAGGTGATAGCGCAGCGAACTAGGCAACCGGACTATAATGCTTTAACACATTCACTTAGCCAGAGGAGTTTGACAGTGGGGCTACTATATAGCCCCTGGTGGCTCCGCACTCATCCGAATTTGGGGTGCATACATGCCTGGCCGGGAAACGGCCCTTTGTTAAGGCGAAGGAATCCTGAATATTCCGATAGGTCATCAAGTGGTTGACCAGTCTCACGCTATATCATGACGGTTAGTTTTCGGCTTTCTCTACTGAGGTGCTCGTCCGGATGAACCAGGGCACAATCGCAGTAGTTCTCCTAGTGCCGCCTTAGCCGATAGAGCGGAATGTAAGGCAGCAAAACACAGGAGCCGGGCAAACCCAACACTTGACCAAAGACATGATTCGGAGCTGATGCATATAAGTCCAAACTCGCGACGCCGAACACTCCTAAGGTATTCGGTCTTTATGGTGTAAACCGGGCCTAAACAGTGCCCTTTGTAATAAGCCCTTGGTGTCCATGTACGTGCGATATTCTGACGTGGCCACATGCAAATACGTCAGCATCCTTCTCAATTATACTGAGAATCCGAGGGATGTGTATCAACAAGGGACGGTAAAAAAGGTTTACACAGGGTCTTAATCTAAAGAGAATCCTTGGAATGGGTCCCTGCTGCATGTTTGTGCCTGTGTCTCCATTGTGCCGTATTCTGGACGGGTGTAGCACGATGGTCATCTGAAAAAGAGAGGAACTTAATTGAAAAGTTGTCGTGCAAAAGGTAAGTTATACTAAATAAACAATATATAGTTCAAAATGAGTAAAGTTGAGCCTGATAGCCATTTGTGCACGCGTGTTGAGCCCCTTGTATTGTAATAGGGGTACAACCATCAAACCTGTATCAATTACATATAGTTGTACCGGACTCGTCCAACCGTGTCCGTGGTCTTAACAACCTGTCAGATGCTTTAGTTGGTGAGACCATTTAGTGTGCGGCCGCCAAGGCAGCCGCACGGTCTTCCGTGCGCAAGGAGTGCTCAATATTTCCATTTACTGTAATGATGCCACGTGGGTCGGGCATCTTGAGCATGAGGGAAGCGTAATGTGGTATTGCGTTAAAGCGAGCGAAAGCTTCGCGTCCGAGTAGTGCATGATAGCCACTTTGGAACGGAGCGATGTGGAAGGTTAAATTTTTGCTGCGGAAGTTATCGGGGAAGCCGAATATAACCTCTAGTAGCAGGGAGCCCGTGCAATGGGCTTCTGGGCCTGGCGTTACTCCTTTAAAGGTAGTATTGTTGCGGCTAATTTTTGTTGGGTCTATCCCCATTTTGCGGACTGTGTCCTGATATATCGGGTTTAAACTACTGTAGCCGTCCATCATGACTCGTGTGAAGTGGTATCCGTTATTTATCGGGTCTAACACCAAGGCAGCCCATCCTGCATGCTGGATACTTGCCGAGTAATCCCGATGGTCGAAGGTGATCGGTTGGGACGACCAGTGGCAGAACTCCGCTGTGATAGGCCCTGGGACATGTGTCTCTAGGAGTGCCACTTTGTTTCTCCCCTTTTTCACATGCAACACGTTTACTGTTTTAACTTCTCATGGGAACTTCTTCTGTTCCCCGGTGCTTTGCTTGTGAGGCTCGTCCTCGTCTTTGCTTGGTGTATCCTGCCCCTTCGCGTTGAGCTTGCCGGACTGCTTGAGGACCCAACATTCTCTATGGGTATGATTTGCAGGGTTATCGGGGGTGCTATGGATCTGACATATTTGGTCCAGAATCTTGTTTAGGCTGGACAGTTCGTCTTTGTTGCCTTTGGGGGGCAGCTTTTGCTGACCTGGCCGAGAGATTTTGAATCCGGCGTTTACCGCTGTGCTCTTCGGGCTGTCTTGTTTATTTCGGCGCTTGTTTTTGCTGCATCGTGATTTCCCCTTTCCGTCGCTGACTTCGGATGTACTTGGGTCGCTGGTGCTGCATCGGGCTAACCAGCTGTCCTCGCCCGCGCAAAAGCGGGTCATGAGGTTTGTTAATGATGTCATTGTTCTCGGTTTTTCTTGGCCGAGGTGTTTGGCAAGCCATTCGTCTCGAACGCTGTGCTTGAAAGCTGCTAAGGCTTCAGCGTCCGGACAGCCGACTATTTGGTTCTTTTTAGTGAGGAACCTATTCCAAAGCTTTCGGTCTAACTCTCCGGGCTGTTGAGTGATATGACTTAAATCGTCTACATCCGGTGGTCGGACATAGGTCCCTTGAAATTTTTCCCGAAAGGCGTCTTCGAGCTCTTCCCAGCTTCCAATGGAGTTTTCGGGGAGGCTTTTAAGCCAGTGCCGAGCTGGCCCTTTGAGCTTGAGGGGTAAGTACTTGACGGCGTGGAGAATCTCTCCTCGAGCCATATGGATATGGAGGATGTAGTCCTCAATCTAGACCCCAGGGTCTGTCGTTCCATTGTACGCCTCTATGTTTACGGGTTTGAATCCCTCTGGAAATTCATGGTCTAGCACCTCATCGGTGAAACATAGGGGGTGTGCGGCACCCCTGTATTTGGGTGTACCGTGGTATTGGGATGTTTGTTGTGTTGCATTGCGTGCTGGAGCGCGCTTGCGTGGCCCGTAGATGGATCTGGTTGCGCCGTACTTTTGATGCGAGTCCTCACGTGGATCGCGTACCGGCTTATGTGCGGCGTCATTTGCCGTTCTATGTTGGCCACGGGGTCGTCTATCCGACTGGATGGCCATTTTGTTTTTTGATTGCGGGGATCTAAGGCCTCCTCATCGAATTCAGGTAGCAGCTTTCGCTTCGGGTAGCTCTTGGTGTGGCGATTGCCGCCGTACTTCGCTACAGTGTTGAGTACTTCACTCCATCCGATTCTGAGTGTGTCTTGTGCCGCCCTAAGCCATTGCTTCTGCTTTTTCAGACTCCTCGCAGTGGCAACCAGCCTTTGATGGGCATTCTGTTGCTCCGGGTGCCTGTCCGGTGTGATATCGTCCGGACTTTTGTCTTCGACGGGGTCGGGTTGTTCGGTTTGATTCTCCGTGTTGCCCTGGTCGGGCGATGGTTCACCCTGCTCTATCGCTGGGTCTATATGACCGTTGTTTCTGTCGAGGCGGGATTTGGAGTGGCGCTTACGCCGCCGCTTTGACTGCTTCTCGAGGGAATAACCCTTCGCTGCGTCCTTCCGTTCCTCGTCGTCGTTTTCTTTGGGTGTGTCCACCATGCATACATCATATGATGAAGTGGGCGTCCAATGCCCTGCGGGCAGTGGTTCCTGTTCGTCTCCTGCATCATCGTCCATACCATCGATGTCTTCGGAGTCGAAGTCGAGCATGTCGGTTAAATCATCGACAGTGGCTACTAAGTGGGTTGTGGGTGGGCGGCGAATTTCTTCATCATCCGCATCCCAATCCTGTCGGACATAGTTCGGCCAGGACTCTCCTGACAAGGAGAGAGACCTTAATGAGTTTAGTATGTCGCCGAAGGGCGAGTGCTGAAAAATATCCATGGAGGTAAACTCCATGATCGGCGCCCAGTCGGATTCGATAGGCACGAGCGCAGGCGGTTCAGAGTCCGTGGCCAGGGAAGAATCCGGTAGTTCGGCGTCACGGCTCCCGTAAAGGGTAAGGTCGATATTCGGCTCGATCGCCGATGAGAGTGCGGCCTCCGTGGCGGGGTCTATCCACCCGTCCATGGATGGTGCAATTGGCTCCGAATTGAGGGTTGGAGCGGTTGCCTGAACACTGTCCGATGGTAGAGCTAAATCATGTTCATCGCGACCGTGCGGTGCTCTTGGCAAGGGCTCGAATCCGTCGAAGGTCGAGTATCCGCGAATGTCGGCCGTGTAGTTTAAGCTTTTGAACCTGACTTGGTGGCCAGGGGCGTAACTCTCGATCTTCTCCAGATGGCCATGTGAGTTGGCCCGCAGTATGAAGCCGCCAAATACAAGGATCTGTCCGGGGAGAAAAGTCTCACCCTGGACTGCATTGCTATCGATGATCAAAGGAGCCATCTGGCCTAACGACGACGACACAGAGGAACTCTCAATGAAAGCACCAATGTCGGTGTCAAAACCGGCGGATCTCGGGTAGGGGGTCCCGAACTGTGCGTCTAAGGCGGATGGTAACAGGAGGCAGGGGACACGATGTTTTACCCAGGTTCGGGCCCTCTTGATGGAGGTAAAACCCTACGTCCTGCTTGATTATACTTGATAATATGGGTATTACAAGAGTTGATCTACCACGAGATCGGAGAGGCTAAACCCTAGAAGCTAGCCTATGGTATGGTTGTATGTTGTCCTACCGACTAAAACCCTCTGGTTTATATAGACACCGGAAGGGGCTAGGGTTACACAAGGTCGGTTACAAAGGAGGAGATATACATATCTGTATTGCCTAGCTTGCCTTCCACGCCAAGTAGAGTCCCATCCAGACACGGGATGAAGTCTTAAATCTTGTATCTTCATAGTCCAACAGTCCGGCCAAAGGATATAGTCCAGCTGTCCGGAGACCCCCTAATCCAGGACTCCCTCACACGTCGTCCCTGTCCACTGTGGAGCGCATCACGGTTAATTCCTCCGCCACAAGGGCTTCAGATAATGCCTCGAGGGCTAGTGCGGCTGTTTTGTTCTCGGCACGGAGTGCTATGTCCGGATCACTAGCTAGAGTGACAATCCCATTGGGCCCAGGCATTTTGAGCTTCATGTATCCGTAATGGGGTATGGCTTGGAAGATTGTGAATGCCTCCCGCCCTAGAAGGGTGTGGTATCCGCTACTGAACGGGGCCACATGGAATGCAATTTCTTCGGACCTGTAATTCTCCAGAGTGCCGAATACCACATCTAGTGTGATTTTCGCAGCGCAACATGCCTCCCGACTAGGGATGATTCCTCAGAAGGTCATGCTGCTTTGCTCGATACAGTTTCTGTCTATTTCCATTTTTTGAAGAGTCTCCTCATAAATGAGGTTTAATCCGCTGCCGTTGTCCATGAGCACTTTAGTGAGCCGAAAGCCGTCCACAATTGGACTGAGGACCAAAGCGGTTGGTGCTCGGGTTGTTCGGAATTTAGGTTCGTCACTGGCATTAAAGGTGATAGCCGTGTCGCTCCATGGATTTATTGCTGCCACATGGCAGACTTCGGCAAGGCTGCGGAGTCCTCGCTTACGCCTATTATTTGAGGCGAAGGTCTCGAAGACTGTCAATACTATATTGTTATCCACGGGATGGTGCTTTGAGGTGTTTTGGATGAGTAGATCCTCATCGCTCTTGGCTACCTGCCGGAGTACCCAACATGCTCTAAGGCTGTGTGTTGGTATGGTATCCGTTGTACTATGAATTTTGTAGGGCTCGTTAAGCCATCCCTCCAATACAGTTCCACGCCCTGTAGTGGGCTTTTGCTTCTTTGTAATTGAGTCAGGCGACTTATGAGAGTGCACCCTTTTAGTTCGGGCTGGGGGTTTTGTCAAAGCCGGATCATCCCAAAATTTTGTTTGGGTTTTCCAGGCGCTTTCCATCACACAGTACTTCCGTACTATGGCCACCAAGTCAGCGAAGTGTGCTATGTCACGGTGACTTATGGCGTTGAGGATTCCCTTGTCCGTGCAATTGTTGCAAAAGAACGAAATTGCATCTTCCTCGCAAAAGTCCTTGACCTTGTTCATTACAAGGAGGAATCTGGCCCAATAGTGATGTACTGTCTCTTGGGGCTCTTGCATAATATGGGAAAGATCATTTGTATCTGGGTGGGTGGGTGGATTTAAGTCCAGACCTTGACCCAATCTGAGACCCCGGGGCGGGGGAGTTTCCGATCTTGGAAGTTCGGGCTCCGGGATGTTGCCCCGCAGGTTCGACATGCAGCCTGATTCTCGGTTCAGGGTTCGTGATGTCTACTACACAACCTTCTTCTTGTAGATGTTGTTGGGCCTCCAAGTGCAGAGGTTTGTAGGACAGTAGCAAATTTCCCTCAAGTGGATGACCTAAGGTTTATCAATCCGTAGGAGGCGTAGGATGAAGATGGTCTCTCTCAAGCAACCCTGCAACCAAATAACAAAGAGTCTCTTGTGTCCCCAACACACCCAATACAATGGTAAATTGTATAGGTGCACTAGTTCGGCGAAGAGATGGTGATACAAGTGGTATATGGATAGTAGATAATAGTTTTTGTAATATGAAAATATAAAAACAGCAAGGTAACTAATGATAAAAGTGAGCGTAAACGGTATTGCAATGCGTTGAAACAAGGCCTAGGGTTCATACTTTCGCTAGTGTAAGTTCTCTCAAAAATAATAACATAATTGGATCATATAACTATCCCTCAACATGCAACAAAGAGTCACTCCAAAGTCACTAATAGTGGAGAACGAACGAAGAGATTATGGTAGGGTACGAAACCACCTCAAAGTTATTCTTTCCAATCAATCCATTGGGCTATTCCTATAAGTGTCACAAACAGCCCTAGAGTTCATACTAGAATAACACCTTAAGACACAAATCAACCAAAACCCTAATGTCACCTAGATACTCCAATGTCACCTCAAGTATCTGTGGGTATGATTATACTATATGCATCACACAATCTCAGATTCATCTATTCAACCAACACATAGGACCTCAAAGAGTGCCCCAAAGTTTCTACCGGAGAATCATGACAAAAATGTGTGCCGACCCCTATGCATAGGTTCATGAGCGGAACCCGCAAGTTGATCACCAAAACATACATCAAGTGAATCACGTGGTATCCCATTGTCACCACAGATACGCACGGCAAGACATACATCAAGTGTTCTCAAATCTTTAAAGACTCAATCCGATAAGATAACTTCAAAGGGGAAAATCAATCCATTACAAGAGAGTAGAGCGGGGAAGAAACATCATAGGATCCAAACATAATAGCAAAGCTCTCGATACATCAAGATCGTGCCAAATCAAGAACACGAGAGAGAGAGAGAGAGAGAGAGAGAGAGAGATCAAACACATAGCTACTGGTACATACCCTCAGCCCCGAGGGAGGACTACTCCCTCCTCGTCATGGAGAGCACCGGGATGATGAAGATGACCACCGGAGAGGGATTCCCCCTCCGGCAGGGTGTCGGAACGGGGCTAGATTGGTTTTTGGTGGCTACGGAGGCTTCTGGCGGCGAAACTCCCAATCTATTGTCTATTCTGGAAGTTTTAGGGTACGTGAGTATATATGGGTGCAGGAAGTACGTCGGTGGAGCTTCGGGGGCCCCACGAGGCAGGGGGCGCGCCCTAGGGGGGCGCCCCCACCCTCGTGGGCACCTCCCTTCTCTCCTGACGTGGGGTCCAAGTCCATTTGGTAGCTTTCCTTCCAAAAATAACTTCTCTAGTTGATTTTATTCCGTTTCGACTCCATTTGATATTCCTTTTCTTCGAAACGCTGAAATAGGCAAAAAAACAGCAATTCTGGGCTGGGCCTTCGGTTAATGGGTTATTCCCAAAAATAATATAAAAGTGGATAATAAAGCCCAATATTGCCCAAAACAGTAGATAACATAGCATGGAGCAATCAAAAATTATAGATACGTTGGGGACGAATCAGTTAGGGCGAGGTCCTCCCGTGGGCGGGTATCCGGCTCGGAGATCTTGGGAATCCGGACATAGTCCGTCCTCAGGATAGAGGGAGAATCGCCGCATTGCTCCTCCACCACCATCTGATGGGTGACCGATGGAGAGTTAATCTCCCTTTGGTCGGGTTTAAGCCCAATCCGATCGTAGTCCGTAGCGACTCCCAGAGCGGCGATGCGATCCAAGAGCTCGTTCAAAGAGGAGAGCTCCATCGGATCCATCTGCTCGGTGAATTTCGAGCTGATGTGGAGGCTATTTTCGATGACCCGAGAAGTCATCGTCGGCGCAGCGGCCGAGTGGGCGGTCAGGACGAAGCCGCCTAGTCGGAGAGTTTTGCCTACAGCCAGGGCTCCCCCAGAGGTGATATTGTCCTTAACAACGAGACGAGCCATCCCTCCTTATGATGACGACACAATGGAACTCTCAATGAAAGCACCAATGTCGGTGTCAAAACCGGCGGATCTCGGGAAGGGGGTCCCGAACTGTGCGTCTAAGGCGGATGGTAATAGGAGGGAGGGGACACGATGTTTACCCAGGTTCGGACCCTCTTGATGGAGGTAATACCCTACGTCCTGCTTGATTGTTCTTGATGATATGAGTATTACAAGAGTTAATCTACCGCGAGATCGTAGAGGCTAAACCCTAGAAGCTAGCCTATGGTATGATTGTATGTTGTCCTACGGACTAAACCCTCCGGTTTAAATAGACACCGGAGGGGGCTAGGGTTACACAGAGTCGGTTACAAGGGAGGAGATCTACATATCCGTATTGCCAAGCTTGCCTTCCATGCCAAGGAGAGTCCCATCAGGACACGAGACGAAGTCTTCAATCTTGTATCTTCATAGTCCAATAGTCCGAGCAAAGGATATAGTCCGGCTGTCCGGAGACCCCCTAATGCAGGACTCCCTCACTATGCCTTCCCAAAACCGCATGAACCCGAAAGTTTTCGCGAGTTATACTCTTTTGTTGCTTCGCCAAATAAAATTTCAACACTAAAACTTTTTCGAAAACGAGAATTGAATGAAAGGTTATGCATTGCAGAAGTGGGAGTCGATCTTGAACCTTTGTGTTCATGCCCATGCACACGATGTGGAACTTATCATGAAAGCTTCTTGCAAGAATATTTAATCATTTGAATAATTCTTTCGGTACCGTAAATTGGATCCCTTGTAGTTATGGTTCCGACCATGCTAACCTTATTCAATGTATCCGAAAGGAAACCATTCCATTGCCTCATCTATTTTGACAAGATTAAAGTATCTGATATCGCAAGTCAACGCTCCAATTCAGTTTCTATTCTGATTTGCCTTCGAGTATACCCTCTGGTATCTCGAGAATATCAAGGAACTACATAACTTCTTATGAGTTCTTCATCAACTATTATTCTCGCCGATTCCAATCCACCTCCGGGTTCTGAGTTAATAGTCACTCAAGAACACCGATAAGTGAATCGATTCCGCACTCTAAAAAAATAACTCTAAGTATTTTTTGTTGCTTATGAGTTAATAACCATTTAAGTCATTCCTAGCCTGACCGGCTATATCATTAGCGTGCTAATTTTTAACTATGCTACCTGGTCCTTCTTCCCGGAGCACAATTTTTGATGATGAGCTAAGCTTACGTCACTCTTCCTCGTCTGTCAGGACCCCGACTCGATGTCACATCGATCTAGCTCGTAACACCTCATATCACTTTGCGGCCTCATGCACGGTATACCCACGGGTGTCGCCTTACCTTTGCCCGGGACCGTTTGCGCCTTTTGGCTCACGTATATGATAGTGTCGCTAGCATCCATATGATAAGGAGCCCGGGCTGACATGACTAGTCGTAAACCCAAAGTGGCACAGACTTACAGGGACAGGCATCCATGACCCAGCTTCGAACGTGTCGGTCATCAGCAAGTGGGTCCGGGCTGTAGCACTGGGCTAGCAGGACTCCGGTAAACCGGGCTGTAGCGGGCTAACAGGACTCCGGTACTCAATGCGTGACATTTCCCCGAAGGGACAGACACCGGAACGAAGAAGGACACATGCCGGCCAGCCTAAGTGTTCCAGAGCAGTAGCAAGCTACCATGGCTCAGCGGTAACACTAGGAGACATTTCCCGGTAAGAGAGGCTACTAAAGATAAACAACTAGATAGTCAGATCCCACACATACCAAGCATTTCAATCATACACACAATATGCCCGATATGTGCAAACACAACAAGGCATCACAACATGACTCTATGACACAAGCACTTTATTTAAGGCTCAGAGAGCCATACATAATATACACAAAGGTACGGGTCACGCAACCCAGCATTCAAGTCATACAGTCATACAAACCAGCAGCGGAAGTAACTTGTCTGAGTACAAACAACTAGAAAGATAAAAGAGGCTTGGAAAGCCTAGCTATACTACGTGGTCCTTCACAAGCTCAGGATCACCACCTGGGCCTTTAGCCTACTCATTGATGTCAACGTCTACGTAGAACCCATCAGAAGGGGTTGCAGCGTCTTCTGTAAAAATGTAAATTATAGCAACATGAGTACAAAGGTACTCAGCAAGACTTACATCAGATCCTACATACATGCATATTATCAAGAAGGGTTGGTGGAGTTGTTGCAGCAAGCCAGCTTTGACTCTTGGCTAGGCTAACCTACGAGACTCCAATTTGAAACGGTTTTGCGTACACGAGTCCACTACTCACCACTTCAATACACTACCGAGGATCCACCTCCGTCTTCCTACAGAAGAGCCATCCTCGGCACTCACACTTATCTTGAGGCTTTTAGCAGTTTCCATTTACTTGTCTATGAACTGTATAGGCAACCAAGTAGTCCTTTACCACGGACGCGGCTATTCGAATAGATCATGATAACCCTGCAGGGGTGTACTTCTTCATACATGTTTCCACCACTTAGCGTCTGCACACGACATGTGCTCGGCAGACTTCAAGCGAAAGCCGACGTGGGTGTAGACCACGACCTACCTAAACACTTAAGTCTCTAGTCCAGGTTTATCGCCTATCCAGGTTCCATCCGCAGGGAGTCTGGCCGAGGTTTCCCATACGACCCGAATGATGTGAACAGGGTTCCCGAGATACCTAATGGGTATTCGGTACACCGTGCCACGTACCTACCGCATCACAGCCCACCCCTACGGTCAGTGCTGTCCACGGCCTCCAGTAGGCTACAAACACCAGAAACTACTTGCAACTCCTGGACAAAGAGCTAGGGTGAATAAGAAGTCGAGCGGGGTCATATTTCAGGGCCCAATGCATGGTAGTAGCTGTATCTTAAATCACACATACAAATCTCAGTGCTTAAGGTCGGCTTCAATGAAACAACCCACCATGTACTCCTACATGGCCTCTCATCGATACCTTTACCAAATCGTGTTCACCACACCACTCTCATTACCGACATAATCATTTCACTCTAGCCATCACCCAGATGAACCAGACCTGACACGGCTCTAAGCATAGCAGGCATAGCAAGGTAGGAACAACACATACATATGGCTCAATCAACTCCTACACATGCTAGTGGGTTTCATCTAGTTACTGTGGCAATGACAGGTCATGCAGAGGAAATGGGTTCAACTACCGTAGCACACAGCAGTTTGAAACGCGTTGTCTTAATGCAGTAAAAGAGAGCAGGAGCGACAACATGGGATTGTATCGATATGATCAAATGGTTGGTTGCTTGCCTGATGGTTCAATGCACTGATACGGTTCTTCGTTAGGGTAATCATGGTACTCCTCGGGGGCAGATCCTGCCGCAAAGAACACCGATACACAACCATCACCAAACAATGTGCAACAATATGATACATGCATGAAACATAGCAATATGAGTGTGTTGGGCTAATGCAACTAAGACCAGAAGGGTTTGAACCAATTTGAATCAAAGATTCAAATTTTCAAACTCAAACATGGCCCTTTAAAGTGTTTTTCCTTGTTCTGCATTAAACATCAAGTTAACTTGTTTAATCATGCATGAAAATAGTACAGATGGATAGATTGGATTTTTCTGATCATTTTTCATATATAATTTGTCTGATTTGGAGTTACAGAATAAAAGTTATGAATTTTTAAAGTTTAAACTATATTCTGGAATTTCCTATATTAGATTAATTCCAGAAAATCAATTATGGTGTCAGCCTGACGTCAGTGTGACGTCAGCAGGTCAACGGAACACGTCCAGGTCAAACCTGACAGTGGGTCCCGCGTGTCAGTGTGATTAGTTTAATTAAAGTTTAAATAAAACTAAACCTGTTTAATTAACAGGGCTGGGCCCCACCTGTCATTGACTCAGGGGAGTCAACCAGGGCCCACCCGTGGTCAAACCCGGGTCCGCTGCACCGGCGTTTAGCCGCCGGCGAGCCCGACACGGCGGCGGAAGTGGTTTTGGCCGTTTCGGCCACCAAATGGGTCGCGGAGACCACCGGAGTGGAGCTGAGGACGAGCCGCGGCTCTTGGTGGAGTACGTTGGGGTCGGGGTGGCCGGAGTTGGCGCCGGCGACGACTTTGGCGGCCACCGGGGTTCGGCCGAAGACGAACTTGACGCTAGAGGGGTCGGTGAGGCTCGGGGAGTGGCTAGCTAGGTGCTAAGTGACACGGTGAGTATGATGGACACCAGTTTGTGGCCGGAGGGTGACCGGGAGCGCGTCGGCGACGAGCTCCACGGCGGTGGGTGCGGTTGAGCTCCGGGAGGTTGCTACACGGCTCGGGAGCAAGAACGGAAGGGAGGGGAAGATGGCTAAGCTCACAGTGAGTGCGACGAAGCCCTTGGTGTGGCCGGAGATGAACCGGAGCGACGACGG
>NC_041380.1:263592089-263606053 GCF_002162155.2 Triticum dicoccoides
AGCGGCGAGGCGGCGAGCAGGTGCGTGGCGCGCGCTGCGGTCGCCGTCGGGCACCTGCCTGCCTGCCTGGCCGGCAAGCAGCTCGCTGGAGCGGCGCTGGGCTGGGCCGGCAGGTGGGCCGGGTGCTGGGCGCCAGGTAAGATTTTTCCATTTTTTTCTGTTTCTGTTTTTTTAATACTTCTGCAACTTTGTTGAATTAAATAAAATACTTAGGCAACTCCTAAAATCACCAAACTACTCCTGGTCCATAGTTGGATTATTTCCAACATGAAACATTTTAGTTTGGAGATATTTGAGCATTTAAATATTTTATATAATTTTAAATGCCCAAATTCAAATATTTATGATTTAATTCAAAAACCCTAAGATGGCCTAGGAAAATGTGCATCACTTTTGGCAGAGGTTCTGAACTAAGACAAAAATGATGGGCATTTTAGAAGGGCATTTCAGGTTCATTGAAAAAGTTTTTAGTAAACCCTAGTTGGTTTCAGAGGGGACTGGGGGTTCTGTCATCCCCATTTCAGGTTTCTGGTGAAAGAATAAACGTGATGCAACACTCTAATGCATGGCTAACTAGGATGTGACAACTCATCCCCACTCAAAAGAATCTCGTCCCGAGATTTGGGTTCCTCCGGAAAGAAGGCGGGATACTCAAGTCGAAGACGATCCTCCCTTTCCCAAGTTGCTTCATCCTCAGAATGGTGCGACCATTGTACTTTGAGAAACTTGATATTATGACGTCGAGTGGTACGCTCGGCCTGATCGAGGATACGAATGGGGTACTCTCGATATGTAAGATTATCTTGGAGATCAAGCGTTTCGTAGTCCACTCCACGGATAGGATCCGAGAAGCAACGCCTGAGTTGAGAAACGTGGAAGACATCGTGGACTCTGGAGAGGTGCGGAGGTAGTTCCAACTGGTAGGCAACTTCTCCTCGTTTGGCGAGAATGCGAAAAGGTCCAATGTAACAAGGAGCCAATTTGCCTTTGATACCGAAACGATGGGTTCCCTTCATAGGGGTAACCCGAAGGTAAGCCTTCTCGTCAATCTCGAAAGTCATAGCCTTATGTTTTCGGTCATATTGACTCTTCTGACGGGATTGGGCTGTTTTCAACTTTTCACGAACGATGCGAACTTGCTCTTCTGCTTCCTGAATCATATCCGGGCCAAAGAATTGTCTTTCCCCGGTCTCTGACCAGTTAAGGGGTGTTCGACACCGTCGTCCATAGAGAACCTCAAAAGGGGCTTTACCCAAGCTAGATTGATAGCTGTTGTTGTAAGCGAATTCGGCAAATGGAAGGCACTTCTCCCAATCCATTCCGAATGAGATAACAGAGGCTTGAAGCATGTCTTCTAGGATCTGGTTGACGCGTTCTACTTGACCACTCGATTGAGGGTGAAAAGCGGTGCTAAAGGAAAGGCGGGTTCCCATAGCGTTTTGGAAACTTTCCCAAAATCGAGAGGTGAAAAGACTTCCTCGATCCGAGTTAATTTCCAAAGGAACACCATGGAGAGACACTATTCGGGAGATGTATAAGTCTGCCAGCTGACTAGCGGTTATACTCTCACGAACAGGTAAAAAATGGGCCACTTTGGAAAGACGATCGACAACGACAAAGATAGCATTATTCCCTCTCTTGGTCCTGGGAAAACCGGTAATGAAATCCATACCAATTTTATCCCATTTCCACTCAGGAATAGCTAGGGGTTGAAGGGTGCCAGCAGGCCGTTGATGCTCTGCTTTTACACGACGACAGACGTCGCAATTAGCAATATACTGAGCAATTTCTCTCTTCATCCTAGTCCACCAGAACCTCTGGCGTAGGTCCTGATACATCTTAGTACTACCGGGATGAATGGTGAGAGGAGATTCATGAGCCTCCTTAAGGATCAACTGTCGTAGACGCTGGTTCTTGGGAACCACTAAACGGTTCCCAAAGTGCACAGCACCATGATCATTTGTGGAGAAACAACTAGCACCTCCGCTAGCAATGTTCTCCTTGATTTTAGATATTCCCTTATCTCGCTTCTGGGCAGCGATGATTTGATCCGTAAGAGTAGGTTTCGCCACCAAGGTGGAAAGAAATCCTTGAGGAACAATGTGAAGGTTAAGCTTCCGAAATTCCTCATGGAGAAGCGGTTGACTTTGTTGTAACATCAGGTTGTTACAATAAGATTTACGACTTAGCGCATCAGCCATGACGTTGGCTTTCCCTGGGGTGTAAGTTATTCCTAAGTCGAAATCTGTGATCAACTCAACCCAACGTCTTTGCCTGAGATTCAAATCCGGTTGGGTGAAAATGTACTTCAGACTTTGGTGATCAGTGAATATTTCGCAACGGTTACCGAGGAGGTAATGTCGCCAGGTCTTAAGTGCATAGACTACGGCTGCAAGCTCTAGATCATGAGTAGGATAATTCTCCTCATGTGGGTGCAATTGCCGTGAAGCGTAAGCAATTACGTGTCGATCTTGCATGAGGACGCAACCTAGTCCTTGTCGCGAGGCATCGCAGTAGATAATAAAATCCTTGGAGAAGTCTGGCGGTACCAGTACGGGAGCAGAAGTCAGGCGTCTTTTCAGTTCCTGAAAGCTGTGCTCACATTGTGAAGTCCATTCAAACTTCTTATCTTTCTTGAGGAGTTCGGTTAGAGGTTTAGATACTTTGGAGAAGTTTTCGACAAAGCGACGGCAATAGCTCGCTAAGCCCAGAAAACTCCGAACTTGCTTGATCGATTCAGGTGGAGTCCAATTAAGGACGGCTTGAACTCGCTCAGGGTTAACAGCAATACCTTTACCATATATTACATGACCCAGATAGGTCACTTCTGACAACTAAAATTCACATTTGGAAAACTTGGCATAAAGGCGGTGCTCTCGAAGTTTCTTCAACACTAGCCTTAGTTGTTCGGCATGTTCTTCCTCGTTCTTGGAGTAGATGTGTATATCATCTAGGTAAACCACGACGAATTTATCCAAATACTCCATGAAGATTGAGTTCATTAACCGAGAAAAGGTGGTTGGAGCGTTGGTTAAACCGAAGGACATGACGGTGTACTCGTATTGGCCATAACGAGTAACAAAGGCCGTTTTAGGAATGTCCCCGTTTCTGATTTTGATTTGATGGTAGCCCAACCTCAAATCCATCTTGGAGAAGACTGAGGATCCAGCGAACTGATCATACAGGTCGTTGATCCTAGGGAGCGGATATTTGTTCTTGATTGTGACCAAATTGACCGGTCGGTAATCTACAACCATCCGGTCCGTACCATCCTTGTTCTTGACGAAGAGGACGGGGCAAGCCCACGGAGATGAACTAGGTCGGATGAAACCCTTTTTCAAGGACTCATCGAGTTGTTTCTTAAGCTCGGCTAGTTCTAGTGGTGCCATCTTATAGGGTCTTCTAGCAATCGGAACGGTTCCTGGAATGAGGTCTATTACGAACTCAACATCCCTGTCAGGTGGAACACCTAGCAATTCCTCTGGGAAAACATCCGGGAAGTCACGGACTACCGGGACGTCCTCAAGGTCTGGCAAAGGGCTGGCGTTAAGAGAATATAACTGTCGCTTGGCTATTCGGGTCAAGACATTGACTATCTTCCCCGAAGGATGGGTGAGTTGAACAGTCCTAGAGAAGCAATCAATTTTGGCATGATGAGCTGACATCCAGTCCATACCCAAAATGATATTAATATCTGAAGATTTAAGGGCTATCAAAGATGCGAGGAAAACAAGTCTGTCGACTTGGATTTCATTCCCATGGCTTACTCTAGAAGTTTGCCATTTGGATCCCGGAGTTTGAATTACCATAGAGGTTGGCATGTCACCGAATGCGATGTTATGCAAACAAGCATAATTTTCGGATATAAAAGAACGGGAGGCTCCTGTATCGAAAAGAACAGATGCCGGGTGGCAATTAACAAGAAGCGTACCAAGAAAGACGTTGGGATCCTCTTGAGCTTCCTCGGCAGAGATACAGTTGACATGGCCACGTGTAGTGGTGGCCGGCTTGGCGTGGAACACTTTCCCTGTCGGCTTGCCACGGCCAACAGCTTTAGCAGATTGGTTGGGGTTGGTCTGGGGACACTCGCGCATATAGTGGCCAGATTCCCCACACTTAAAGCAAGTCACAGAACTGGTACGTGGAGGAGCGTTGTTGGTTGGACCACCATAGGGCTTGGCTGGTGCAGACTGTTGAACGGGGCGAGGCGCCTGGAAGGATGGCCTCGGTGTGAACCTGGGTGGCAGGGCAGTGTTGGGCACCCACACGCGGCGCTTCTGAGGACCAGCACCGGATGAGGAACCCATGTCACGGCCATGCTTGCGTGTTGCATCATAATCAGTCTGACCAGTTTCAGCACTGATGGCCTTGTTAACAAGTTTCTGAAAAGATGTGCACTCATGCAGACGGAGGTCGCGGCGAAGCTCAGGACTAAGCCCCTTACGGAACCTTGCTTGCTTCTTGGCATCGGTAGAAACTTCCTCAGTTGCATATCGTGCGAGGTTACCGAACTCCCTGCTGTAAGCATCCACAGAGAGTCGGCCCTGAGTGAAACTGCAAAATTCCTCACGTTTACGGTCCATGAGACCCTCCGGAATGTGATGTTCACGGAAAGCCTCGCTGAATTCCCAAGTAGTGACATGGCCCGCTGGGCGCATAGCTCCATAATTCTCCCACCATAGACTGGCCGGGCCTTCAAGATGATATGCAGCAAAGGTGACCTTGTCAGCCTCCGCTACCAGCGCGGAACGCAGTTTGTGAGAAATACTGCGAAGCCAATCATCAGCGTCGAGAGGCTCGACGGAGTGGTGGAACGTGGGTGGATGTAACTTGATAAAATCACTGAGTGACACCACGTTAGTCCTCTGATGGTGTGCCGTGTTCTGTTCAATACGCTCCAACAAACGGTTGGTCTCCCGCTTGTTTCTTTCGGCTTCCATCATAACTTCGGCTAGGGAAGGAGGATGAGGCAGATTTGCATTCCTGACTTCACTGCCTTCGGCCTGCTCTTGAGGAGCAGGGTTAGTGCGCGTGTTGACCATCCTAGGTAAACAAGACAATGATTTAGTCAGGATGATAAAATTCCGACATAGGATACAAAATGTAAGGAATAACTCGGAATGCAAGATGATCATCCGTATGACATGGTAGATACAGAAACTGCTTCTTTATTCCATCGTCATACACACCATACAGGGTTTAGTACAAGACCAAACAAGGTACTATTACGGTGAAAAGAGGATTACATCTCATCGGAGGCATTCCAAGCTCCTATACATTATTTTTCTACACCTCCGGAAGGCGATACAAACTAGGTCATATCCCACGAGTCACGCAGGATGATAGACGACACAGCTAACACGAACTAGTGATACTACCACTAACTCAGACCGATCCGTAGTAGTCCTCGTAGAAGTCACCTCCATAGCCTGGAAGCTCAACATGATCATCCGGAAACAGACGATCTCGCGGAGCTTGTGGACCATAGGGGCTAGGATGAGGTCTTGGACCAACAGACGGTGGCCTGCGGGGACCGCGAGGTGGGGTGATGCCTCCTACATCACGCCAACCCATCACGTCTGGCAAAGAAGATCTCACAGGATAGAGATCGCGCATATCCGAATATCCAGCTTGCACCGCCGGTGCAAACCGAGTCAATGTGGCCCAGTGGTCAGCACGGGTATTGAAGAGCTCTAACCTCAAGGCCCGATTTTCACGGTCCTTATCCTCGAGCATCTCAGTAGTGGTGCGAGTCCGTGAATCTTCCTGGGTGGGGTCAGCATAGATAGCCTGGAGATACCCTTGTGCTCCCGGAAGTGATCCTGGCATATACCGGAAATCAGAGTCCTGAAATAGACCAGATCTGACTCGCATGATGGTCATCATAGAGTAGGCGGCGTCCTGCACAGCCATCTCAATAGTAACCCCGAGTCCATAGGAGCAGTGAAGGGGCTCGGTGGACCCAGGATAAGATGGAAATATCCTGACAGTGCAGAGATACTGGCTTTGATTAAAGTCTCGGAATTGCTCTTCGACCGTGTACTCAGGATACCAACGGTATCCAGCCTCAGTCATTACCCTGACCAACATGGCAGTATGGCCGGGTACATCTTGGCATCGAGTCAGGCGAACCACTTGATTGAGGTCGCGAGTGGCCATCTGAAAGCACAAACATAATGCAAAGGCATTAGAATTTCTAGCAAAATTTCGGCAGCATAACAGCTGTAAATGCTCAAGAAGGATTTTGAGACATTTGACGAAGGATTTCATACACACTCAACATCATCATATCAAAGTTCTGAATCCATCCTAACAACATAACGTGGTAGAAGAACTGAACTAGGCTTGTTTCCATCAACCCTATAAGGTACTACTGATTAGTAACACGTGATCCTGATAGAGAGAATAGATCCTAATTCCTTAACCCCCGGTGGAAGAATAGACTGACTCAGATCAGAATGTCATAAGATAAAGGAGTAAAAAGAGCCTTACGTGCCAACCCACAAACAATTCCCCTACATATAACTAAAGAATTTCTAGAGTCAACATCGACCAGTTTGGCTTGGAGAACCTACAGGCAGTCCGGCTCTGATGCCAACGCTGTCAGGACCCCGACTCGATGTCACATCGATCTAGCTCGTAACACCTCATATCACTTTGTGGCCTCACACACGGTATACCCACGGGTGTCGCCTTACCTTTGCCCAGGACCGTTTGCGCCTTTTGGCTCACGTATATGATAGTGTCGCTAGCATCCATATGATAAGGAGCCCGGGCTGACATGACTAGTCGTAAACCCAAAGTGGCACAGACTTACAGGGACAGGCATCCATGACCCAGCTTCGAACGTGTCGGTCATCAGCAAGTGGGTCCGGGCTGTAGCACTGGGCTAGCAGGACTCCGGTAAACCGGGCTGTAGCGGGCTAACAGGACTCCGGTACTCAATGTGTGACATTTCCCCGAAGGGACAGACACCGGAACGAAGAAGGACACATGCCGGCCAGCCTAAGTGTTCCAGAGCAGTAGCAAGCTACCATGGCTCAGCGGTAACACTAGGAGACATTTCCCGGTAAGAGAGGCTACTAAAGATAAACAACTAGATAGTCAGATCCCACACATACCAAGCATTTCAATCATACACACAATATGCCCGATATGTGCAAACACAACAAGGCATCACAACATGACTCTATGACACAAGCACTTTATTTAAGGCTCAGAGAGCCATACATAATATACACAAAGGTACGGGTCACACGACCCAGCATTCAAGTCATACAGTCATACAAACCAGCAGCGGAAGTAACTTGTCTGAGTACAGACAACTAGAAAGATAAAAGAGGCTTGGAAAGCCTAGCTATACTACGTGGTCCTTCACAAGCTCAGGATCACCACCTGGGCCTTTAGCCTACTCATTGATGTCAACGTCTACGTAGAACCCATCAGAAGGGGTTGCAGCGTCTTCTGTAAAAATGTAAATTATAGCAACATGAGTACAAAGGTACTCAGCAAGACTTACATCAGATCCTACATACATGCATATTATCAAGAAGGGTTGGTGGAGTTGTTGCAGCAAGCCAGCTTTGACTCTTGGCTAGGCTAACCTACGAGACTCCAATTTGAAACGGTTTTGCGTACACGAGTCCACTACTCACCACTTCAATACACTACCGAGGATCCACCTCCGTCTTCCTACGGAAGAGCCATCCTCGGCACTCACACTTATCTTGAGGCTTTTAGCAGTTTCCATTTACTTGTCTATGAACTGTATAGGCAACCAAGTAGTCCTTTACCGCGGACGTGGCTATTCGAATAGATCATGATAACCCTGCAGGGGTGTACTTCTTCATACATGTTTCCACCACTTAGCGTCTGCACACGACATGTGCTCGGCAGACTTCAAGCGAAAGCCGACGTGGGTGTAGACCACGACCTACCTAAACACTTAAGTCTCTAGTCCAGATTTATCGCCTATCCAGGTTCCATCCGCAGGGAGTCCGGCCGAGGTTTCCCATACGGCCCCGAACGATGTGAACAGGGTTCCCGAGATACCTAACAGGTATTCGGTACACCGTGCCACATACCTACCGCATCACAGCCCACCCCTACGGTCAGCGCTGTCCACGGCCTCCAGTAGGCTACAAACACCAGAAACTACTTGCAACTCCTGGACAGAGAGCTAGGGTGAATAAGAAGTCGAGCGGGGTCATATTTCAGGGCCCAATGCATGGTAGTAGCTGTATCTTAAATCACACATACAGATCTCAGTGCTTAAGGTCGGCTTCAATGAAACAACCCACCATGTACTCCTACATGGCCTCTCATCGATACCTTTACCAAATCGTGTTCACCACACCACTCTCATTACCAACATAATCATTTCACTCTAGCCATCACCCAGATGAACCAGACCTGACACGACTCTAAGCATAGCAGGCATAGCAAGGTAGGAACAACACATACATATGGCTCAATCAACTCCTACACATGCTAGTGGGTTTCATCTAGTTACTGTGGCAATGACAGGTCATGCAGAGGAAATGGGTTCAACTACCGTAGCACACAGCAGTTTGAAACGCGTTGTCTTAATGCAGTAAAAGAGAGCAGGAGCGAGAACATGGGATTGTATCGATATGATCAAATGGTTGGTTGCTTGCCTGATGGTTCAATGCACTGATACGGTTCTTCGTTAGGGTAATCACGGTACTCCTCGGGGGCAGATCCTGCCGCAAAGAACACCGATACACAACCATCACCAAACAATGTGCAACAATATGATGCATGCATGAAACATAGCAATATGAGTGTGTTGGGCTAATGCAACTAAGACCAGAAGGGTTTGAACCAATTTGAATCAAAGATTCAAATTTTCAAACTCAAACATGGCCCTTTAAAGTGTTTTTCCTTGTTCTGCCTTAAACATCAAGTTAACTTGTTTAATCATGCATGAAAATAGTACAGATGGATAGATTGGATTTTTCTGATCATTTTTCATATATAATTTGTCTGATTTGGAGTTACAGAATAAAAGTTATGAATTTTTAAAGTTTAAACTATATTCTGGAATTTCCTATATTAGATTAATTCCAGAAAATCAATTATGGTGTCAGCCTGACGTCAGTGTGACGTCAGCAGGTCAACGGAACACGTCCAGGTCAAACCTGACAGTGGGTCCCGCGTGTCAGTGTGATTAGTTTAATTAAAGTTTAAATAAAACTAAACCTGTTTAATTAACAGGCTGGGCCCCACCTGTCATTGACTCAGGGGAGTCAACCAGGGCCCACCCGTGGTCAAACCCGGGTCGGCTGCACCGGCGTTTAGCCGCCGGCGAGCCCGACGCGGCGGCGGAAGTGGTTTTGGCCGTTTCGGCCACCAAATGGGTCGCGGAGACCACCGGAGTGGAGCTGAGGACGAGCCGCAGCTCTTGGTGGAGTCCGTTGGGGTCGGGGTGGCCGGAGTTGGCGCCGGCGACGACTTTGGCGGCCACCGAGGTTCGGCCGAAGACGAACTTGACACTAGAGGGGTCGGTCAGGCTCGGGGAGTGGCTAGCTAGGTGCTAAGTGACACGGTGAGTATGATGGACACCAGTTTGTGGCCGGAGGGTGACCGGGAGCACGTCGGCGACGAGCTCCACGGCGGTGGGTGCGGTTGAGCTCCGGGAGGTTGCTACACGGCTCGGGAGCAAGAACGGAAGGGAGGGGAAGATGGCTAAGCTCACAGTGAGTGCGACGAAGCCCTTGGTGTGGCCGGAGATGAACCGGAGCGACGACGGCGTTGAAGGGGATCTCCGGCGACGGCGGTTCGGGCGAGGTCATTGTGGTGGACTCGGGCGTTGCGAGCGCTCGGGGCTCGGCTGCTCGATGAAGTGGACAGCGGCGGAGCTCCTGGACACGATGAGAGGACGCACGGGTGGCGGGGAGCACGGCTACGACGAAGGCACGGCGATGGTGGCGTCGGCCATGGCGGGGGAGCGCGAGGGGGAGGAGCTGGAGAGGAGAGGGGGTGTCTGGGGGGTTCGGGGGAGCGAGGGAGGCCGGTCCACGACGTCACCGGACGAGGGGAGCGGCGAGGCGGCGAGCAGGTGCGTGGCGCGCGATGCGGTCGCCGTCGGGCACCTGCCTGCCTGCCTGGCCGGCAAGCAGCTCGCTGGAGCGGCGCTGGGCTGGGCCGGCAGGTGGGCCGCGTGCTGGGCGCCAGGTAAGATTTTTCCATTTTTTTCTGTTTCTGTTTTTTTTAATACTTCTGCAACTTTGTTGAATTAAATAAAATACTTAGGCAACTCCTAAAATCACCAAACTACTCCTAGTCCATAGTTGGATTATTTCCAACATGAAACATTTTAGTTTGGAGATATTTGAGCATTTAAATATTTTATATAATTTTAAATGCCCAAATTCAAATATTTATGATTTAATTCAAAAACCCTAAGATGGCCTAGGAAAATGTGCATCACTTTTGGCAGAGGTTCTGAACCAAGACAAAAATGATGGGCATTTTAGAAGGGCATTTCAGGTTCATTGAAAAAGTTTTTAGTAAACCCTAGTTGGTTTCAGAGGGGACTGGGGGTTCTGTCATCCCCATTTCAGGTTTCTGGTGAAAGAATAAACATGATGCAACACTCTAATGCATGGCTAACTAGGATGTGACATCGTCATATCGTTTCACCTTGAACAACAAGCTTGATTCCGAGTTGGAGACGTATCCGTGGTTCCAATAATCTCTCGCCACAACACTCCTTTTGCTTGATGCAGTCATTGTTTGATTGCTTCTTCGTGGATCCTCTCCACAAAATTTGTCATGATTATAATCAACATTTTGACTCCTTCCAGAATATCAATCAAATTCATAATTACAAGTACCATCCTTGCCCCTCTATGATTAGTGTTATCATTGGCATCTTTATTGCCCTCCCTCCAACACAAAACTTGTTCATGTTTCATGTAGTACCTTGAGTTCCTTGCTATCCAGCTTATGTTATGTTCTACCTTGGAGTATTACCATCTTTTACATCAAGGATGTTGTGAGGATTTCTCCACCTCTTAAGAATTCTTGAAATAGTGATACTTCTCACCATCACCCTTCTTTCTTGGTTCCCATGTTGATTCTAACCGGGATACCAACAAGTGAACGGTGATGTTTGGATTATGTACTTCTAGCAACCCTATTGCTTTGAAGTTAATGGCCGACCATTCATTCTTAGACTATTGGTTATTGAATCATCTTTCCAACATTCTTCATGCTACCTAAGACCATATATCGGGTGCACCTTTCAACCAATGTTTTATTGTGTATGTTTTCCTCGAGCATAACTCATTATATCATTTGATCCGACAAATGTTACCTCCTTGTTCACATAATTGTGGCAATCCATCTTTTGGAGATCTCGACGAATTGTCATTGAGTTCATCAGCTACCTCCTCATCCTCTCATTGGTTTAATGATGAACTCTTGTTTCGAAACTCGCTTCCATAGTTCATTTCCCGATAATCTTACGATGTCTTCTCGTCAATTTGTGTCGCACCTTTTTTTTCTTCTCGGGCATCCTGACCCCAATCAGATCTGAATCTCGGTCAGATATGATGGTTGGAACATAATTCCAAGAGTTATAACACTGGTCTTTTATGACCCGGTAAGCTGATGTCATGCCTAGCACACCTAGCTGAAGGCCCTATTGTTATAGTTTTCTTTTTAGCAAGGTTATCCATTATTCCATGAGGAAGTTGTAAGACTTATTCTATGAGTATTCCTGATGGGTCAAGTGTGTACCCTAAGTCTGACCTTTGCTAGAAGACCATGTCAATGCTACCTCGAAGCATGTTTGTGGTACTCCGATCTTCGATAAGAACATTTACAACACGATGCTAAAATTTCTTTATCAATTATCCAAACACCGTTGTATGGGTAATGTTATGAAATTCTTCTCCCCTTACCTAAATGGTTTTCTACTTTCTAGCCTGTCATGGATATCATGCTCTTCTTGTCCTTGGGAAGGATATACCCCTGAAATATGTGTTCAAACACATTTTCCTTTCCATTGTTCTGTTTAATCTGATGATCACATCTTCCTTTACATTGGTTTGTTTAACCTCTCTTGTGATCTATATGATCTAGGCAGTAATAATTCACTGCTTATGTAAACACCTCGGTGTACAACTTTGTCAGTGAGACCCTGTTTCTACCGTTGATGACATTCCGGTAACCACTGATGGATAAGAACTTGCATATTGGTCCGCCTAGTTCAACAAGCAGGAAAATTGTTCTTTTCATCCCTCGCCCTTGGTACCGATGTTGTTGCCGACATAACCGACAGACTATCCTCTGACATGCCTTGCTTACATGATCGTGCAAGACGTCACGGCCCTTCCTACTTTTAACCCACATGGTGGGCCCATAACCCACAGTTCCACAGGATCGAAACATGACTCTCCTGTAAACCCCATGTTCCCAAGGTTGTTCCTCGCATGTGGCCTCATAAGTAATTCATGAGCCATCTTCCGAGGGATCATCAATTTTGTTATTAGACACAACACTTATTCCCAAAGGTCTGAACCACTCTCACATTTCGTTTCAGGCAACGAACGATTGCCTATCTACTTGAAACTTCTCATTACACCTTCTTACTCTACTCTCAGGGACTTTCTTGAATGTCAACTCGAGAGATGCCTCTATACCTCGTTCATTGAGATCGCCCCTAGGTACCTAACATGTGTTGAACTCCGTCCTTCCTGAGTTTTTCCACTTAAACTTTCCCTAAGTACGATGGAGATCCTAAAGAAAGGGTGACGAATTCATCATGATGACCCAAAGCAGATAAATGAAGACATCAACGTAATGGATCATCCTCTTCGGGAAGAGCAACCAGGACAAAGAAGACTCATTAGAATTTCGTAACCAAAACTCCCCCCCTTACTCCACCGCTTAAATCCTGAGACGAGATTTATTGTAGTGGAGGAGAATTGTGACGCCTGATAATTAGGCTACAGTAATTCCCTGCTAATGGGGCCACGTTACCACGATCACTATTGTTAATCTTCCGATGATTCAATCCCGTTCAAATTCACAAAATCAAGGCAAACAATAAAAGTTTTCAAACATTAAAACTAAAGTGTTCAAAATGGAACAAATAAATCCTAAGTAATAATGGTGGAGAAATGACACTTTTATAAAATGTGTAAATACTCTAAAATCACCAAAACAACAACTAAAACCAATAATTAAATGCTTTTTATAATATATAAGATATTAAACTAATTATTTGGGAGCCCAAGTTATTGTGGCATTAGAATAAGTAGTAACACTATTTTAGGAACTAATTTAGTATTTTATAAAACTATAGTAAATAGAAAGTGAAATAAAATAGTAAAAAGGAAATAGATAAAAGAAAAGCAAACCAAAAAATAAATAAAAAGAAAGGCCCCTAGCTTCCCCCGGGCCTTAGCCACCAGGCCAGCCCACTTACCGTCGTCCCCCTCGTCTGTTCATCAGGAGGCATCGTGGCAACGCATCCACGACGCCATGATCGACCGTGGACACGCGTCGGGCATCCACCCTCTCCCCCCGTCTACTAGTCCCCCTGGATGCCCCTCTCTCCCTTCCTGAAAACCTAGCACCCAGATCCCCTTCCCCCTCTTGCTTTGCTCTCTCCCGCGCAAGGCCGAGCGGTTCCATCGTCATCACCCTGTTGATCCCGTGGCCTCCAAGCTCTTCGACGCCCGAGGCCATGTCCAGCTGCTGCGATGTCGTCGGCTACGTCAACTACAAGGACGGGGTCAACCTTGGAGCCCCTGCATCGCGTGCGTCATCGCCTTCATCAAATTTTGACCTGAAACTTGATATAATGCTTTCGTTGAGCCATCAAGTACAAGAGGAGGGGGTACATATAGGTTCCTGGCGCAACAAGACTAGTGTCGTGGAGCAGATCGTGTTGCTCGATCGTGGGGAGATGGGAGGAGACCGAGTCCAGC
>NC_041380.1:263606235-263621913 GCF_002162155.2 Triticum dicoccoides
CGGCGGCGTCGACGACGTTGGGACTGGAGCGAATGTCTATGAAGGATGCAGACGGTAGTCCCTTGGTGAAGATGTCAGCGAACTGCGCCGTAGTTGGTACATGGAGAACACGAACTTCACCTAAAGCGACCTTCTCTCGTACAAAGTGTATATCTATCTCTATGTGTTTGGTTCTACGATGCTGAACAGGATTACAGGACATATACACAGCTGACACATTATCACAATACACAATTGTAGCCTGGTGAACGGGGTGGTGGAGCTCGGTGAGGAGTTGGCGAAGCCAGACCGTTTCAGCAACGGCGTGGGCAACAGAATGATACTCAGCCTCCGCAGATAACCTGGAAAGAGTTAGTTGCCACTTCGACGACCATGAAATCAGATTATCACCCAAGTAAACATAGTATCCTGACGTGGAGCGACGGGTATCCGGGCACCCCGCCCAGTCTGCATCAGAGTATGCGGTGAGAGAGGTAGGCGAAGAGGGAGTGATGGTGAGGTCATAATCAAGCGTACCCTTTAGATAATGGAGAATACGATGGACGTGGGTCATATGAGGAACATGAGGGTCATGCATGTGCAAGCACGCTTGCTGGACAGCGTAGGAAATATCAGGCCGAGTGAGAGTGATGTATTGGAGCTCGCCAGTGATGCTGCGGAAGAGAGTTGGATCAGGAAGGGGGTCGCCAGAGGAGGATAGTTTGGCGCCGGTCTTGGCGGGTGTACGTGTGGGATGACACTCGAGCATGCCAGCTCTGGAAAGTAGGTCGATGGCGTACTGGCGCTGCGAGAGGAAGAGACCCCGAGAGGATCTGGCCACGGTGACGCCAAGGAAGTGATGGAGCAGACCAAGGTCAGTCATGCAGAACTCGGCGCGAAGAGAAGAGATGATATGGGAAAGAAAAGAGTCAGAGGAGGCGGTGAGAACTATGTCGCCAACGTACAAGAGTAAATAAGCAGTGTGCGTAGAAGAGTGGAAGATGAACAGAGAAGAGTCAGAGCGGGAAGGGACGAAGCCGATGCGCTGAATGAAAGAAGCAAAACGCTGAAACCAAGCCCTTGGCGCTTGTTTGAGGCCGTAGAGAGATTTTTGAAGATGGCAGACGTGGTCTGGAAGGGAGGAGTTAGAGAAACCAAGAGGCTGGCGATAGTAGACAGTCTCATTGAGAGAGCCATGCAAAATGCATTTTTGACGTCACGTTGGTGGATAGGCCACGAGGAAGAAACAGCGAGGCTGAGGACGACGCGAATAGTACTAGGCTTGACCACCGGGGAGAAAGTTTCATTAAAGTTGACGCCAGGCTGCTGAGAATCACTGCGACAAACCCAGCGAGCCTTGTAGCGAGCGAGAGACCCGTCAGAATTGAACTTGTGACGAAACACCCATTTGCCAGAGACTACATTAGCGCCGGGAGGACAAGGGATGAGAGTCCAGGTATGATTGAGAAGGAGCGCATCGTACTCGTCTTTCATGGCCTGAAACCAATGCGGGTCCAGGAGAGCAGCTTTGTATGAAGAGGGAATAGGGGAGATGGGAGAGGCAGATGCGGTGAGGTTGAGACGATCGATTGGCCGGCCAAACCCTGCTTTGCTGCGAGTGCGCATGGAGTGGTCGTTACGAGGAATAGGGACGGGAACAGCGCGGGGAGGAAGCGGAAGAGGGGCGGGCGACGAGACGGGGGAAGGAGAATGATGTGGAGCAGGGTGGTTGGTACGGTGTGGTGTGGTAGCAGGAGAAGGCGCGAGACGTGAGTATGCATGGGGGCTGGGTGGTGCAATCATCGAGAGAACCGCGTGGTCGGCTGCATGGGAGGGCGCGGGATCCGAGAGATTCGCGGGGCCGGGAGTGGAGGAGTGGGTGGACGCGGGATCCAAGAGATCCGCAGGGCCAGGAGCAGGGGAGTGGGTGGATGCGAGATCCATGTGATATGTGGGGTCGGCAGCTGGGTGGTGGGTGGTCACGGGATCCAAGAGATCCGTGGGGCCGACAGAATGCAGCGGAGAGGATTGTTGGGCGGGCGAATCAATAGATTTGCTAGAGGTTGGGGCAGCAGTGGGTAGTGGTGGTGTGGGGCCCGATGGGACGGGGCCATGCAGGCCATGCACGTCGAGGGAGGAGGAGCGTGTGGAGCTGGACGTGCGAGTGGAAAGCGGAGCGGATAAATTGGGCGGCTGGTGGGTGGCAAAGGGGAAAGTATTCTCATCAAAAGTGACATGGCGGGAGAGAATGACACGACCCGAGGGAATGTGAAGGCAACGGTAGCCCTTGTGGGAGTCAGAAAATCCGAGGAGAACGCAGGGTAGCGACCGTGGGGCGAGTTTGTTAGCAGAGACGGCCGACATCTTAGGATAGCACAAACAGCCGAAGACACGAAGATCGGCATAGTTAGGAGGTGCTAAGAAAAGAGAGTCATAAGGAGAGAAGCGGGGACATGTTTTGGTTGGTCTAGCATTTAGAAGAAACATGGCGTGCCGAAGAGCTTCAACCCAATATTGAGCAGGCATGGATGCTTGGAGAAGAAGGGTGCGGAGGATGTCATTAATGGTTCAAAGAGAGCGTTCTGCCTTGCCATTCTGAGGAGAGGTGTAGGGGCACGAGAAGCGTAGGAGGATGCCATGGTGCGGGAAGAAGTCACGGTTGCGGGTGTTATCGAATTCTCGCCCGTTGTCACATTGTAAGAAACGGATAGGGAGAGAGAAGTGAGTGTACACATAGCGTTGGAAATTGACAAATATTCTATGAACATCTGACTTAGCACGGAGAGGAAAGGTCCAGATAAAATGGGAGTAATCATCTAGAACGACAAAATAATATTTGAAACCAGATACACTAGGGGTGGGAGATGTCCATAGGTCACAATGCAACAATTCAAAAGGAAAAGAACTACTAGTAGTAGATGCGCTAAACGGGAGCCTAACATGCTTGCCTAGTTGACAGGCGTGACAGAGAGAGGCATCGTGCGACTCTCGAGCATGAGGGAGCTGGAACTTGTCAAGGAGGGTAGTCATGGTCGCGCTGCTGGGATGGCCAAGACGGTGGTGCCACAAGGAGATGGAGGCGACCATAGCGTGAGGCGTGGGGGTGGCTGCTCCGTGGACAGTGTACATGTCACCGAGGCTATCGAACCGAGCCAGCTCCATCTTGGTTCGAAGATCCTTCACAGACAATCCATAAGGGTCAAATTCAACTAAAACTTGATTGTCAATGGTAAAACGGCGAACGGGGATGAGATTTTTAATGAGAGCAGGTGCAACGAGAACTTCGCGAAGAAGAAGAGGGGAGCGAGAGGGAGAGAGATAGGATGTACCGACACTGGTGACAGGAACAGAAGAGCCGTCGCCAATGGTAATAGAGGGAAACAAAATAGAAGGATGAATGGCAGAAAGAGAAGTGCTAGATGGAGACATGTGGCAGGAAGCACCAGAGTCGAAGATCCAGTCGTTACCTGCATCCTCGGTGGTGAGAGAGTTCATGGCGGCGATGAAGGCGACCTGATCCCAAGCTGGTGCGGTCGAGGTGGCGGCAGGTGCGGGCGGCGGCTGAGTTGATGAAGACGCGCCCGCGGCGCCGTGCTCCCAGGGCAATGGCGTGGGGAGACCGTAGGGGTACATGGGCGGCGCGGGCAAGGCCGCCGCTGCCTGGTACAACGGCTCGTACGCAGCATATGCGTACGGTGGAGGACGTGAGCCGAGGAGACCGGGGGCACCAGTAGAGGGATGAAGCCCGGGCACCCATCCACCGCTGTAGGCCGGCGGAGCGCCATAAGGAGAAGGCGTGGACCACGGCATGGCCACGCCTGCACCAGACCAGTCCACGGGTCTATAGTAGGGCGCCAGGGGGTGGGGGGCGGAGGCGGAGGCGCGGTAGGTGGTGCGGAAGAAGTGGAAGCAGGAGCAGCCGAGGAGGAAGAAGAGGCTGAGCCTGGCTTCGGGGGACGGTACACCGGGTTTTTGCCCTTGTAGTTGGGGCTGGGGCGCCATCCTAGAGGTGGTTGAACGGCAGGAGACGACGAAGACGCTGCCGCGGCCGCTTGTGGTGGAGCAGGGCGAGCCGCAGCGTGGAAGAGGCGCGGATTGCTCGCCTTGCGCGCCTGGTTCTGCTCCTCCATCTGGAGCATCGAACGCGCTTCGGCAAGAGTCGGCAGTGGCCGCAGGAGCGGGATCAAGGTTGCCTGTTGGGCGAACTGATCGTCGAGCCCGCCCATGAGGGCGTGGAGAAGAGAGCGGTCGGCGACCACCTGACCAAGCTCTTGGAGTTCGTCGCCAATGGCCTTGATGCACTGATAGAAGACGCCGATGGGGCGGTCGCCCTGGGTGATGGTGCGGAGCTCGGTGTTGAGGGCGGAGACACGAGCGTCGCGGTTGTTTTGGAACAGCCGACGAAGCTCAGCCCAGATGTCGCGAGCGGAGGCACCGTCGGTGACCACCAAGTTGAAGAGCTCGGTGGAGATGTGCGTGTACAACCACTGGATGATGACGAGGTCATCCTTGAGCCACCGAGGGTCGTGAGGAGATGGGGGCGAATCGCCGGTGATGTGATGAAGAAGAGAACAGTGGCCGAGATGAATCTCGAACAGGTGGCGCCAATGGTAGTAGTTGTGGCTATGGAGATACAAGACGATGGGTATGAATGGCATGATATTTGTAATGGTGTCGCTGAAGGAAAGAGGGGGAGGGGCGAGGGTGAGAGGAAGATTGGTTTGGCCGCCGGGAAGAGGAGGTGGGGGTGGTGGCTGGCCGCCGGGAAGAGGATGAGTTGGCTGGCCGCTGGATGAGGGAAGGTTGGTTTGTCCTCCAGGGTTGTTCATGGCGATCGTGGAGGGGAAGGAGCGTACCTGGTGTCTGATACCATGAAACTTGATATAATGCTTTTGTTGAGCCATCAAGTACAAGAGGAGGGGGTACATATAGGTTGCTGGTGCAACAAGACTAGAGTCGTGGAGCAGATCGTGTTGCTCGATCATGGGGAGATGGGAGGAGACCGAGTCCAGCGGTCTAACACGACCGCTGGAAAGCTTCGTCAATCCGCTCCCCTCTGACGAGCCCCGGCCTCCTCGAGCTCGTCATTAGCGCCACTGTGAGCTCCGCCAACCCCGTGTGCCTTCCCAGCCCGGATTCGAGTTCCAGCATGTTCTCCCCACCGCCCGTAGCTTCGGCCACCGCTCTGCTAGTCGCCGCCGCCGCCACGGCTACCGCAACACGCGTCTGAGCCCATAGTCGCATTCAGCGCGGCACCAGCAACCCCACGCACCTAACCCCGCCACTCGCCGGAACCCACCGCACCCGAACTCCGGCGTCGTCCGCGAGCTTGCCGCTGTCAATTGCGGCCACGTCCCGCCGCGCTCCCCTTCCCATGCCCATATGCACTCCTGCGCGCCCCTGGTAGCCCTGTTCCTGCCTAGGCCGCGCCTACTTCACCCACCAGCGCACGTGCCTGCCCCTTGCTCGCCTCCCTCCATCACTGCTATTGCTCACCACCCGCACGCGCCCCGCCGCCTCCGGCCAGCATCACGGTCGTGCCGCTGCTTCCTTGCTCCGCACACCACTCCCACACGTCGCCCCAGCCGTGCCCTCACGCTGGCCGTGGTCGCCGAAGCCCCCTTCCCCACTGCTGCGCTGCCGCTCCGGCTGCACGCTGCTTGCCGCGGCCTGCCCGCCTCTCTCCTGCTGCCTGCACCCCCTGCAGCCATCGCGCGCAGCCAAGCCACCCTCCCGCGTTACCCGTTGGCCGCTGCCGCTCGACGCTCGCGCTCACTGCTGCTTCCAGTGCCCCGCCCGCGTGGCCCTGCTCCACCCTGCCGCCCGCTTCCCCCGCTGCTGCCCGCCCTGCTCGCCTCTGCCTCCCGCCGGAGCTCCACGTAGGCCGCCGCCTTGCCACCAGCCCGCCAAGGCCCACCGCTCCCCCTCCGTTCCACGCCTCACCAGCGCCCCCGTGGGTGCCCTGTCGAGTGCCCGCGCCCCGTAAACCTGTGCCCAGCGCCCGATCCAGTGGCCTATGGGCCACTGACGGGGGGCCCCACCCCAGGGCAATTACGTTTAAAAAAAGATATAAAAATAAATAAAAAGATAATTAGTTAATTAGTTAAATAATTAATCAACTTAATTAATCTAGTCTAATTAAACATAATTAGATCTGCTAATTAAACTAATTATAGTTAATTAATAAACAACATATGACATGCGGGTCCCACCGAACCAGTTGCCTGGTCAACTATGGACCCTTCAACTGCTAAGTCAGCAGTTGACTAGACCCACTAGTTAGCCTCACTGGTGCACCTCTGGTGCACTGCACCGGGTGCACCTAGCAATTTCACTCTTATTTTTAAATTAGATTAAATTTCAGAAAAATGTTTAAAACTTTGAAAAATAATATAAAATAAACCATAACTCGGATGAAAATACTTTGTACATGGAAGTTGCTCAGAAAGGTGAGACAAATCCGGATACGTAGCCCATTCGTTCACCACATGTTCCTAGCATAGCGAACATGCAACTTCCCCCCCCCCCCCTCGGTTCAATTGTCCGAAAACGTCAAACATTGGGAAAACTTTCCCTGATGTTTCCCTCCTTCGCCGGTACCACGTACTGCCGCATTAGGGCCCACCTAGCACCGCTCATTGTCATGTCATGCATTGTCATGCTTATGTTTGCATTATATTTATTGTTTCCTCCCCCTCTTCTCTCGTTAGACACCAAGACCGACGCCGCTGCTACCCAGTATGACTATGGTGTTGATGACCTCTCCTTCTTGCCACAGCAGCCAGGCAAACCCCCCCCCCTTAATCAACCAGATATCACCTTTTCTTCTCTCTACTGCTTGCATTAGAGTAGTGTAGCATGTTACTGCTTTCTGTTAATCCTATTCCGATGCATGGACTCTCTTTGCTACTACTGTTGTTACCTTTACTTGCAATCCTAAATACTTAGTATAGGATGCTAGTATTCCATCAGTGGCCCTACATTCTTGTCCGTCTGCTATGCAATACTGTCGGGCAGTGATCACTCGGCAGGTGAAAATGGGTATATACTTGTATACATGATATATGATACATGTGGTGACTAAAGTTGGGTCGGCTCGTAGAGTACCCACGAGTGATTCACGGATTGGGAACAAAAGCACGTTTGTCCCGATGACCCTCTGAGTGGACCTTTGTGGCAGAGCGACAGGGCAGGTTGAGACCACCTAGGAGAGAGGTGGGCCTGGCCCTGGTTGATCAGTGTCCGTGGTTACATCAATTAACACACTTAACGAGATCTTGGTATTTGATCTGAGTCTCGCCACTGGCCTATACCCACTAACCAACTACGCGGGAACATTTATGGGCACTCGACGTCGTGGTATCAGCTGAAGCCTTCTAGACATCAGCGACCGATCGACGCGTGCCGGATTGGACCATAATCCTGCTCTTGTATTAAGGGGGCTAGGTCTGCTTCCGTCCGCGTACACAACTTGCAGGTGTGCAATGGGCGATGGGCCAAGAGCCTTGCGCGCATAGGATTTAGACCGGCGTACGTGCTCACCTCTCTGTTGTGCCTAGGTAGGGCTGCGATGTGTTGATCTTCCGAGGCCGGGCAAGACCCAAGAAAGTGTGTCCGGCCAGAGGGATCGAGTGTGTTGGGTTACGTGGTGCACCCCTACAGGGAAGTTTATCTATTCGAATAGCCGTGTCCCTCAGTAAAAGAATGACCCTGAAGAAAATATGACCTAGAGGCAATAATAAAGTTGTTATTTATATTTCCTTATATCATGATAAATGTTTATTATTCATGCTAGAATTGTATTGACCGGAAACTTAGTACATGTGTGAATACATAGACAAACAGAGTGTCACTAGTATGCCTCTACTTGACTAGCTCGTTAATCAAAGAAGGTTAAGTTTCCTAGCCATGGACAAAGAGTTGTCATTTGATGAACGGGATCACATCATTAGAGAATGATGTGATTGACTTGACCCATCCGATAGCTTAGCACTTTGATCGTTTAGTTTACTGCTATTGCTTTCTCCATAACTTATACATGTTTCTATGACTATGAGATTATGCAACTCCCGAATACCGACGGAACACTAGTGTGCTATCAAACGTCACAACGTAACTGGGTGACTATAAAGATGCTCTACAGGTGTCTCCGATGGTGTTTGTTGAGTTGGCATAGATCAAGATTAGGATTTGTCACTCCGTGTATCGGAGAGGTATCTCTAGGCCCTCTCGGTAATGCACATCACTATAAGCCTTGCAAGCAATGTGACTAATGAGTTAGTTACGGGATGTTGCATTATGGAATGAGTAAAGAGACTTGCCGGTAACGAGATTGAACTAGGTATTGAGATACCGACGATCGAATCTCGGGCAAGTAACATATTGATGACAAAGGGAACAACGTATATTGTTATGCGGTTTGACCGATAAAGATCCTCATAGAATATGTAGGAACTAATATGAGCATCAAGGTTCCGCTATTGGTTATTAACCGGAGATGAGTCTCGGTCATGTCTACATAGTTCTTGAACCCGTAGGGTCTGCACGCTTAACATTCGGTGACGATCGGTATTATGAGTTTATGTGTTTTGACATACCGAAGGTAGTTTGGAGTACCGGATGTGATCACGGACATGACGAGGAGTCTCAAAATGGTTGAGACATAAAGATTGATATATTGGACGGCTATGTTCGGACACCGGAAGTGTTCCGGGTGGTTTCGGATAAAACCGGAGTGCTGGAGGGTTACCGGAACCCCCCCGGAAGTTATTGGGCCCTTAGTGGGCTTTAGGGGAGAGAGAGGGCAGCAGCTAGGAGATGGCGCCCTCCCCCCTAAGGGAGTCTGAATTGGACTAGGGGAGGGGGCGCGTCCCCTCTTTCCCTCCCCCTCCCCCTCTCCTTCCTTCCCCCTCCTAGTAGGACTAGGAAAGGAGGAATCCTACTCCTACTACGAGGAGGATTCCTCCTCCCTTGGCGCACCCTCTAGGGCCGGCCGGCCAGCCTCCTCCCCCTCCTTTATATACGGGGGTGGGGGGCACCCCATAGACACACAAGTTGATTGTTTAGCCGTGTGTGGTGTCCCCCTCCACAGATTTCCATCTCGGTCATATAATTGTAGAGCTTAGGCGAAGCCCTGGGTCGGTAAATTCATCATCACCGTCATCACGCCGTTGTGCTGACGAAGCTCTCCCTCGACACTCAGCTGGAACTAGAGTTCATGGGACGTCACCGAACTGCACGTGTGCAGATCGCGGAGGTGTCGTACCTTTGGTGCTAGGATCGGTTGGATCATGAAGACGTACAACTACATCAACCGCGTTGTCATAACGCTTCCGCTTACATTCTACGAGGGTATGTGGATAACACTCTCCCCTCTCGTCCCTTGCATCACCTAGATGGATCTTGCATGTGTGTAGGATTTTTTTTTGAAATTACTGCGTTCCCCAACTGTGGCATCCGAGCCAGTTCTATGCGTAGATGTTATATGCACGAGTAGAACACAAAGGAGTTGTGGGCGTGGGTATATACATATTGCTTGCCGTCACTAATTCATTTTTGATTTAGCGGTATTGTTGGATGAAGCGGCTCAGACCGACATTACGTGTACGCTTACGCGAGACTGGTTCTATCGACGTGCTTCGCACACAGGTGTCTAGTGGTGTCTGTTTCTTCAACTTTAGTTGAATCAGATTCAATGAACATGGTTCTTTCTGAAGATCAAAAAGCAATCACTATACCACGTTGTGGTTTTTGATATGTAGGTAAGAACGGTTCTTGCTCAGCCCGTAGCAGCCACATAAAACTTGCAACAACAAAGTAGATGACATCTAACTTGTTTTTGCAGGGCATGTTGTGATGTGATATGGTCAAGACACGATGCTCAATTTTATTGTATGCGATGATCATGTTTTGTAACACAATTATCGCAACTGGCAGGAGCCATATGGTTGTCGCTTTATTGTATGAAATGCAATCGCCATGTAATTGCTTTACTTTATCACTAAGCGGTAGCGATTGTCGTAGAAGCAATAGTTGGCGAGACGACAATGATGCTTCGATGGAGATCAAGGTGTCAAGCCGGTGACGATGGTGATCATGATGGTGCTTTGGAGATGGAGATCAAAGGCACAAGATGATGATGGCCATATCATATCACTATTGATTGCATGTGATGTTTATCCTTTATGCATCTTATTTTGCTTAGTTCGGCGGTAGCATTATAAGATTATCTGTCGCTAAATTTCAAGGTATAAGTGTTCTCCCTGAGTATGCATCATTGTTACAGTTCGTCGTGCCAAGACACCACGTGATGATCGGGTGTGATAAGCCCTACGTTCACATACAGCGGGTGCAAGCAGGTTTTGCACACGCGGAATACTCGGGTTAAACTTGACGAGCCTAGCATATGCAGATATGGCCTCGAAACACTGAGACCGAAAGGTCGAGCGTGAATCATATAGTAGATATGATCAACATAGTGATGTTCACCATTGTAAACTACTCCATCTCACGTGATGATCGGACATGGTTTAGTTGATATGGATCACGTGATCACTTAGATGATTAGAGGGATGTCTATCTAAGCGGCAGTTCTTAAATAATATGATTAACTGAACTTTAATTTATCATGAACTTAGTACTTGATAGTATTTTGCATGTCTATGATGTTGTAGATAGATGACCCGTGTTGTTGTTCCGTTGAATTTTAATGCGTTCCTAGAGAAAGCAAAGTTGAAAGAAGATGGTAGGAATTACACGGACTAGGTCCGTAACTTGAGGATTATCCTCATTGCTGCACAGAAGAATTACGTCCTGGAAGCACCACTAGGTGACAAACCTGCTGCAGGAGCAACACTAGATTTTACGAATGTCTAGCAGAGCAAAGCTGATGACTACTCGATAGTTCAATGTGCCATGCTTTACGGCTTAGAACCGGGACTCCAATGATGTTTTGAACGTCATGGAGCATATGAGATGTTCCAGGAGTTGAAGTTAATATTTCAAGCAAATGCCCGGATTGAGAAATATGAAGTCTCCAATAATCTCTACAGCTGCAAAATGGAGGAGAATAGTTCTGTCAGTGACCATATACTCAGAGTGTCTAGGTACGACAACCACTTGACTCAGCTGGGAGTTAATCTTCCTGATGATAGTGTCATTGATAGAGTTCTTCAATCACTGCCACCAAGCTACAAGAACTTCATGATGAACTATAATATGCAACGGATGGATAAGACAATTCCCGAGCTCTTCGCAATGCTAAAGGCTGGGGAGGTATAAATCAAGAAGGAGCATCAAGTGTTGATGGTCAACAAGACCACCAGTTTCAAGAAAAAGGGTAAAGGAAGAAGGGGAACTTCAAGAAGAACGGCAAGCAAGTTGTTGCTCAAGTGAAGAAGCCTAAGTCTGGACCTAAGCCTGAGACTGAGTACTTCTACTATAAAGGGACTGGTCACTGGAAGCGGAACTGCCCCAAGTATTTGGCGGAGAAGAAGGATGGCAAAGTGAAAGGTATATTTGACATACATGTTATTGATGTGTACCTTACTAATGCTCGCAGTAGCGCCTGGGTATTTGATAATGGTTCTATTGCTAATATTTGCAACTCGAAACAGGGCTACGGATTAATTGGCTAAGGACGAGGTGACGATGCATGTGGGAAATGGTTCCAAAGTCGATGTGATCACCGTCGGCACGCTACCTCTACATCTACCTTCGAGATAAGTTCTAGACCTAAATAATTGTTATTTGGTGCCGGTGTTGAGCATGAACATTATATCTGGATCTTGTTTGATGTGAGACGGTTATTCATTTAAATCAGAGAATAATGGTTGTTCTATTTATATGAGTAATATCTTTTATGGTCATGCACCCTTGATGAGTGGTCTATTTTTACTAAATCTTGATAGTAGTGATACAAATGTTCATATATTGAAGCCAAAAGATATAAGTTTAATAATGATAGTGCAACTTATTTGTGGCATTGCCGTTTAGGTCATATTGGTGTAAAGCGCATGAAGAAACTCCATGCTGATGGGCTTTTGGAATCACTTGATTATGAATCACATGATGCTTGCGAACCATGCCTCATGGGTAAGATGACTAAGACTCCGTTCTCCGGAACAATGGAGCGACCAACAGATTTGTTGGAAATAATACATACTGATGTATGCGGTCCGATGAGTGTTGATGCTCGCGGCGGGTATCGTTATTTTCTTACCTTCATAGATGATTTGAGCGGATATGGGTATATCTACTTGATGAAGCATAATTTTGAAACATTTGAAAACTTCAACGAATTTCAGAGTGAAGTGGAAAATCATCGTAACAAGAAAATTAAGTTTCTATGATCAGATCATCGAGGTGAATATTTGAGTTATGTGTTTGGTCTTCATTTGAAAAAATGCGGAATAGTTTCGTAACTCACGCCACCTGGAACACCACAGCGTAATGGTGTGTCTGAACGTCGTAACTGCACTTTATTAGATATGGTGCGATATATGATGTCTCTCACTGATTTACCACTATCGTTTTGGGGTTATGCTTTAGAGACGGCTGCATTCACGTTAAATAGGGCACCATCGAAATTCGTTGAGATGACACCTTATTAACTGTGGTTTGGCAAGAAAATCAAGTTGTCGTCTCTTAAAGTTTGGTGCTGTGATGCTTATGTGAAAAATCTTCAACCTGATAAGCTCGAACCCAAATCGGAGAAATATGTTTTCATAGGATACCCAAAGGAGACTGTTGGGTACACCTTCTATCACAGATCCAAAGGCAAGATATTCGTTGCTAAGAATGGATCCTTTCTAGAGAAGGAGTTTTTCTCGAAAGAAGTGAGTGGGAGGAAAGTAGAACTTGATGAGGTAACAGTACCTGCTCCCTTATTGGAAAGTAGTTCATCACGGAAATCAGTTCCAGTGATTCCTACACCAGTAAGTGAGGAAGCTAATGATGATTATCATGAAACTTCCGATCAAGTTTCTACCGAACCTCATAGGTCTACCAGAGTAAGATCCACACCAGAGTGGTACGATAATCCTGTTCTGGAGGTCATGTTACTTGACCATGACGAGCCTACGAACTATGAGGAAGTGATGATGAGCCCAGATTCCGCAAAATGGCTTGAGGCCATGAAATCTGAGATGGGATCCATGTATGAGAACAAAGTGTGGACTTTGGTTGACTTGCCCGATGATTGGCAAGCCATAGAGAATAAATGGATCTTCAAGAAGAAGACTGATGCTGAAGGTAATGTTACTGTCTAGAAAGCTCGACTTGTTGCTAAAGGTTTTCAACAAGTTCAAGGAGTTGACTACGATGAGACCTTCTCACCCGTAGCGATGCTTAAGTCCGTCCAAATCATGTTAGCAATTGCCGCATTTTATGATTACGAAATTCGGCAAATGGATGTCAAAACTGCATTCCTTAATGGATATCTTAAAGAAGAGTTGTATATGATGCAACCAGAAGGTTTTGTCAATCCAAAAGGTGCTAATAAAGTGTGCAAGCTCTAGCGATCCATTTATGGACTGGTGCAAGCCTCTCGGAGTTGGAATATACGCTTTGATAGTGTGATCAAAGCATATGGTTTTATACACACTTTTCGAGAAGCCTGTATTTACAAGAAAGTGAGTGGGAGCTCAGTAGGATTTCTAATGTTATATGTGGATGACATATTGCTGATCGGAAATGATACTGAATTTCTGAATAGCATAAAAGGATACTTGAATAAGAATTTTTCAATGAAAGACCTCGGTGAAGCTGCTTATATATTGGGCATCAAGATCTATAGAGATAGATCAAGACGCTTAATTGGACTTTCACAAAGAACATACCTTGATAAAGTTTTGAAGAAGTTCAAAATGGATCAAGCAAAGAAAGGGTTCTTGCCTGTGTTACAAGGTGTGAAGTTGAGTCAGACTCAATGCCCGACACCTGCAGAAGATAGAGAGAAAATGAAAGTAGTTCCCTATGCTTCAGCCATAGGTTCTGCAATGTTGTGTACCAGACCTGATGTGTGCCTTGCTATTACTTTAGCAGGGAGGTACCAAAGAAATCCAGCAGTGGTTCACTGGACAGCGGTCAAGAACATCCTGAAATACTTGTAAAGGACTAAGGATATGTTTCTCGTTTATGGAGATGACAAAGAGCTCGTCGTAAATGGTTACGTCGATGCAAGCTTTAACACTGATCCGGATGACTCTAAGTCACAAACCGGATACGTATTTTTATTAAATGGTGGAGCTATCAGTTGGTGCAGTTCCAAGCAGAGCATCGTGGCGGGATATACGTGTGAAGCGGAGTACATAGCTGCTTCGGAAGCAGTAAATGAAGGAGTCTGGATGAAGGAGTTCATATCCGATCTAGGTGTCATACCTAGTGCATCGGGTCCAATGAAATTCTTTTGTGACAATACTGGTGCAATTGCCTTGGGAAAGGAATACAACTTTCACAAGTGAACCAAGCACACCAGGAGACGCTTCAATTCCATCCACGATCAAGTCAAGGAGGGAGACATAGAGATTTGCAAGATACATACGGATCTGAATGTTGCAGACCCATTGACTAAGCCTCTCTCACAAGCAAAACATGATCATCACCAAGACTCCATGGGTGTTAGAATCATTACAATGTAATCTAGATTATTGACTCTAGTGCAAGTGGGAGACTGAAGGAAATATGCCCTAGAGGCAATAATAAAGTAGTTATTTATATTTCCTTATATCATGATAAATGTTTATTATTCATGCTAGAATTGTATTAACCGGAAACTTAGTACATGTGTGAATACATAGACAAACAGAGTGTCACTAGTATGCCTCTACTTGACTAGCTCGTTAATAAAAGATGGTTAAGTTTCCTAGCCATGGACAAAGAGTTTTCATTTGATGAACGGGATCACATCATTAGAGAATGATGTGATTGACTTGACCCATCCGATAGCTTAGCACTTTGATCGTTTAGTTTACTGCTATTGCTTTCTCCATAACTTATACATGTTCCTATGACTATGTGATTATGCAACTCCCGAATACCGGCGGAACACTAGTGTGATATCAAACGTCACAACATAACTGGGTGACTATAAAGATGCTCTACAGGTGTCTTCGATGGTGTTTGTTGAGTTGGCATAGATCGAGATTAGGATTTGTCACTCCGTGTATCGGAGAGGTATCTCTGGGCCCTCTCGATAATGCACATCACTATAAGCCTTGCAAGTAATGTGATTAATGAGTTAGTTATGGAATGTTGCATTACAGAACGAGTAAAGAGACTTGCCGGTAACGAGATTGAACTAAGTATTGAGATACCGACGATCGAATCTCGGGCAAGTAACATATCGATGACAAAGGGAACAACGTATGTTGTTATGCGGTTTGACCGATAAAGATCCTCATAGAATATGTAGGAACTAATATGAGCATCAAGGTTCCGCTATTGGTTAATGACCGGAGACGAGTCTCGGTCATGTCTACATAGTTCTTGAACCCATAGGGTCTGCACGCTTAACATTCGGTGACGATCGGTATTATGAGTTTATGTGTTTTGATGTACCGAAGGTAGTTTGGAGTACCGGATGTGATCACGGACATGACGAGGAGTCTCAAAATGGTCGAGATATAAAGATTGATATATTGGACGGCTATGTTCGAACACCATAACTGTTCCGAGTGGTTTCGGATAAAATCGGAGTGC